>NC_072803.1:1818181-2121212 GCF_028583425.1 Eublepharis macularius
GTATTTCCTCAGAGGGTTTGAAGATGGATCCATCTAAAATACAAGCGATCCAAGAATGGCAAACTCCCACCACCCGTAAAGAACTACAGTCCTTCCTAGGTTTTGCCAACTTTTACAGAGACTTTATTGCAAATTTCGCGCAAATCACGCTCCCCCTAACAGAACTTTTAAGAACCAAAAATAAAGGGGACCAAGCAAAGAAACCCTCCTCCCGAATACCATGGACATCCGATTGCCAAACAGCCTTTGAATGCCTAAAAGAGCAGTTCATTACAGAACCCGTCCTCTCCCACCCCAACGAAAACTGTCCTTTCGTAGTGCAGGTCGATGCCAGCGATACAGCCATTGGAGCGGTATTATTGCAGAAGGGGGAGGATGAAAGGCTGCGGCCTTGTGCATTCCTATCAAGGAAGTTCTCTGAGGCTGAGAGGAATTGGAATGTATGGGAGAAGGAAGCCTTCGCTGTCAAGGCGGCCCTCACTAACTGGCGGCATTGGCTAGAAGGGGCGAGGCACCCTTTTGAAGTTTGGACTGATCATAAAAATCTGGAGGCCCTTCAAAGCCCTCGCAGACTAAATGCCAAACAATTGCGATGGGCGGAATTCTTTTCCAAATTTAATTTCACTTTAAATTACCTCCCGGGCAAAACTAACTTTCTTGCAGACGCACTATCGCGCATGCCCCAACACAAAAGCAAAAGGGAGGAGACTATAGACACAGTCTTCTCACCTACGCAATTGGGAGGCGTGGTGACTACCCGCAGCCGAACAAGCCAGCCCCTCCTGCACAGCCAAGAGTGGAAAACGAAACTTAAAGCTGAAGTGGAAAAGGAGGGGGGTAAGGCACCCAAAACTAAGCTGCTTCAATCCCCACAGGGGGATTGGCTAGCCGGAACCAAATTTTATGTCCCTGACAGCCTCCGGCGGGAGGTCTTACAGCGATGTCACGATGCCCCCACGGCCGGTCATTATGGATACCTAAAAACGTTACATTTAATACAACGGCAATTCTGGTGGCCGGGCATGCGCAAGGACATTTCTCAATATGTTGGTTCCTGCCCCATTTGCCTCAGCGCCAAAACTCGGAAAGGGAAACCTCCGGGTCTCCTACAACCATTAGAAACACCTAACCGACCTTGGGAAATAATATCCATGGACTTTATCACTGATTTACCCAATTCAAAAGGACATAATTGCATTTTAGTAGTGGTAGATCTGTTCTCCAAACAAGCGCATTTTATTCCATGTACTGCTGTGCCCACTGCTCAAAAATTGGCGGATTTATTCTTGAAACACATCGTAAAATTACATTCTTTTCCGTCCAAGGTGATTTCGGATCGCGGCGGACAGTTCGTTGCCAACTTCTGGCGGGAGCTTTTACAAATGTTGAATATTGAACAAGGAATCAGCTCAAGCCACCACCCACAAACCGACGGACAATCCGAAAAAACTAATCAGATCTTAGAGCAATTCCTTCGTTGCTACATTAATTTCCAACAAGATAACTGGGTGGACCTTCTCCCTCTAGCTGAATTCTCATACAACAACAGTGTACATGCTTCCACTGGGGAGGCTCCTTTCAAAGTCGTATATGGAGCTCACTTCAACCCTTTCCCGCTGGACGCTCCCCCTCTTCATTCCCCTAGTTCGCCGGATGTATCTTCATGGTGGGGGGAGGCCGCTCACCAATGGACTCTTATAAAACAACACCTCGAGAAAGCCAAGCAGGATTACAAAAAATACGCAGATCGCCATCGTGCGGCCAATTGGGATTTACATCCTGGAGATCATGTCTACATTTCTACCAAGAATTTGAAACTGGCCCAAACCAGCCGCAAACTAGCATTGAAGTTCCTCGGACCTTTTCCTGTGCGCAAAGTAATCAACAAAGTGACTGTTGCCGTAAATTTACCCAAAAATTTGCGCCATGTTCATGATACGTTCCACATCAGTCTCTTAAAGAGAGCCCCAACTGATGACAAATGGCACGTCAAAGCTCCACCCATCCCAACTTTGATAGATGATCAAATACACTATGAAGTGCAACAAATTCTGGACTCTAAATTCAAACGTAACCAACTTTTTTACCTCATTAGGTGGAAAGACTTTGATTCTGGTTATGATGAGTGGGTGAACTCTGTACATGTTCATGCTCCTAGATTAACTAAAGCTTTTCATACTCGCTACCCATGCAAGCCGGGGGGAAGTTTGTTTTAAGGGGGGCAGAATGTCAGGTCCAGTGTATATGTAAACTGTACTGACTCCATTTTCTAATGCTTCTAGTGCTTAAGTGTTTTCCCCACAGGTGCACCGGTTCCCAGGCCGACTTCTCACCATGCGAGACTGTTATGTCTAACACCGTTCCGTCAAGGATTGGCCTTGAGAGAGAGCAACTTTCCTGAGACTGAAAGATGTTGTTTTGAGAACTATGGGGGGAGGCTGGTGCAGCTGGGAACTGTTACCTTGTACCTCATGCTTTGCTCTTCATTGGTAACAATGATCTTGTACCATCCTGAGTCTCCTATTCAGGACAGTGGACTATAATGAACCATTTCTACAGTAAAGTTTCCTTACTCAAACAATGGACTCTTGTTTGCTTGTAAAGGGGAATCTGTGAGAAGGACATTATTTAGCCACAGTCTGACAGGATAGAGGGGGAGGAAAGAGGAGGAGACTGTTCCTCCATTGCTCCTAATACCAGTACTCGGGGCAGGGGGGGGGCACTCACTGAAGTGGAAGGTTGGAAGATGCAGGACAGACAAAAGGAAGTCCTTCTTCACACAGCACACCCTTAGCGTATGGAATTCACTGCCGCAAGCAGTGAAGGCTGCTAGCACCCACAGTTTGAAAAGACAACGAGATACATTTATGTGTCTTCCTATGTGCTGATTCTGTGAGCTGAGGCAGATCATGAGAGGGAGGGCAGGAAGGATTATAGCAGTGCTTAGTTCTCGTGACCCTTTCTTACACACTGATTGCCACTTTGGGGTCAGGGACAGAGATGGGCACGAACCAGAAAAAACTGTGCGGTTTGTGGTGCATCGCATTTTACGAACCACGAACCACAAACTTACATGAACCTGCCCTGGTTCACAAACCCGTTCATTTGGTTTGTGAAAACGTCACATCCAGATCAGGCCAGCAGGAAGCCACTTCTGGGTCAGCAGAAGGTCTGCAGGAAGTCCATCCCCTGTTGCATAGGAAACTGATTGATTGGCGCCAGGCTGTCTGCAGTGACGAACCAAAAAAACCGAACCAACGAACCAGCCAAAATTTCATGGTGGTTCATCAGAAATGGGCTCTGATGAACCATTGGTTCACGAACCACCAACCAGCCTGGTTCGTCATGAAGTTTGGTTCATATTTCGGTTCGTGCTCATCTCTAGTCAGGAAGCAATTCCCCCCAGGCCAGTTTGGCTAGGAATCCTGGAGGGTTTTTTGCCATCTTCCGGGCATGAAGCAGGGGTCACTGGGAGTGTGTGTGAGCAGGAGGTAGTTGTGAATTTCCTGCATTGTGCAGGGGGTTGGGCTAGATGACCCTGAAGGTCCCTTCCATCTCTATGATTCTATGAAGGACAGCCCTTACCATGGCCCTTAGCCTTGATGGCAAAATGGAGCCTGCATGTTCAGAGGCCATGCATCTTTGAACACCAGACTTGGTCAAAGGTGGGGGGGGGGATGACAGCACAGGGCAGCTGTTTATTCCCTGCTTGGGGGCTCCCCACAACCGTCCAGCTGGCCATTGTGAGGATACCGGACTAGATGGGCTTCGATTCCACTTGTGATGAAGCCCCATTCCAGCTCCCCTCCCAGGATTCTCAGTTAAAAGTCCCCCAACTTATGGTTGCTTTGGAATGGGGGCCTCACAAACCTTGATGCCATTTTGCACCTGAAATGGGTGCTTGTTGATGGATTGTTATTACTTTAATTGCATTTCTGTGGAACTGAGCACCAGCTAAGTGCTGCAAAGCCACTTTTGGAAGGCTGACTTCCCTTATCAGGTAAACTTTATGTCTTATTTTCAGACATAGAGAATCATAGAATCATAGGGTTGGAAGGGATCTCTAGGGTCATCTAGTCCAACCCCCTGCAGAATGCAGGAAATTCACAACTACCTCCTACATCACAACTACCCCCTATATCTCCAAGAAGTAGTTTGTCTTCAGTCACGTGTATACCGGGTTTTCTCTCTTGCCAGTGGACGAGTATCTTAATTAATTATTATATTTTTATCCTGCTGTTTTTGCATGGAACTCTGGGTGGCATGCCAAGTTCCCCTACCTCCATTTTATTCTCACAACAACCCTGTGAGGTAATTTATCCTGAGAGAATGACTGGCTTCGTTTCTCCTCACATTAGGGTTGCCGACTCTGCTTTGGGAAATTCCTGAATTTGGGGGTGACGCTGAGGAGGGCAGGGTTGGAGGAGGGATCTCAGTGAAGTATAATACCATAAATCCCACCCTCCATAGCAGCCATTTTCTCCAGGGGGACTGATCTCTGTAGTTAGTAAATCAGCTGTAATTCTAGGAGATCTCCAGGCCCTGCCTGGAGCCTGGCAACCCCACCCAGGACCATAACCACTCAATCTCATTGGCCATCTTTTTGAGTGCCCCCTCTTAAGAGAGACTTTAAAATAAGCTAAATATGCCCCTTCCTAGCAATGGTGGCATCTGGGACCACGGCTGAATCATTCTTTCAGCTTTACAGGTTACTGTAGTATAGTGGTTTAGTGGCTGGGTTGCGAATCAGCACTCTGCTAGTTTGAATCCCACTACAGCGGTGAGCTTGGCAAGTTGCCCTTGGGTAAGCCTCTCAACCCCCGCTGTATTGTGGGGATAATAATAATATTGACTTTGTTCACTGCTCTGAGTCGGGCACTGATTTGTCTAGAGGGGCAGTTTGGGCACAGAAGGGCACCAGCACGCTGTTGTTGGTGTTATTATTATTACTTGGAAGTACTCTAAACATTTCAAAACTCTTGTTAGTCAACAAGGAAGAGCCAAATTTGCAACTAGCTCAAGAGCATGTTTTATTTTGGTCATGCAACTGTTTTAGGGTCACGAGGTCTCCTGCTGTGGTGGGAGACCTCCTGTCCTGCCACTGTTTGGCAGGGTGGGAGGGGGGAAATGGCGGAACTGTAATCACACAAAAGGCACAACGTCACTTCCAGCATAAACTCAGAAGAGAAGTCACCACATCAGTGTGAGGCTCCAGAATCTCCCCCAAACCGTAGGGGGTTTTTTGCCAGGGGGGGGGGGGCGTGTCCTAGAGTATCAGGCTGACATGATGATGACACGTCTGAGTTTTTGCTAGGAAAGGAGTCCCGTTCCTCTTGTGGGGTGGGGGCCCTGCCATCTGCAGCCATTGTCTGCTGCCACCTAGAGCAGTAGTGGGAGAAAAAAAAATTAAAACCCTATAGCTGCATCACATCACCTCCAGTAAAAAAATAATAAGTGGCATAGAGTAGCTCTAGGAATCATCAGCAACTCTGTGGCAAACCATCGATTCGTACAGCTGCCTATGTCACTTCTGTGTTTTATTACCAAAAGCGACGTGACACTGCAACTGGCCTCCCCATATCCCCACCCGCAGCCCTCTCTCCAGTTGCCAAGAACCGTCTGGCATCTCGAGTCAGAAGCAACGTCACACCATTGGTGGAACATAATTCTCCTTGTTCCCGTCCCTGCCCTCTCCTGCCAGTTGCTGGCAAATGTCTGATAAGCCTGCCCTGCTTTCTATGCTTTGCCTGTACTCAACCCTATAATATAAAGTATGTAGGATCTGTACTGAAAGGGGACTGAGACTTTGACCCATTGATCTGCCTCTGTCCAGGCAGAGAGAGAGAGATGCATTTTTGGGAACAGTTCTGTAAATAGGGTATCTGTACCTTTAAGGCCACACGAGTTCCATTTCTCTGCTCTGGCCTCGTGGTCCTAGCTTAGTGGCTGCAGTTAGCCACCGGTGTTCTAGGCCTGGTTCTTTGTAAGTGGCTGTTTCCGTCTAGGTATACTTGTAACCTCACTTTTTAGTCCCCCCCAGTAAAGTTAGTGAAGACTTCATTTTGACTTTGGTGAATCCAGTTCTTAGCAAGAAGACGGAATCCAGGGCTGTCAACGTGATTTTGTTCCCGGGGCTGCAACCCAAAGCAACATCACTCAAGATGAAAAAGAGATTTTAATTTAGAGGGAAGCAAAGTGCAGCCTCCAGTTTAACACACATCAGAAATGGATCGCTTCGTCTCTCTTCCATTTCTGCCCCCAACTCTCCCAACCAGCTTTCCACACATCCTGAGATTTAAGGAGTGACGCTGGATTGCAGAGTGGCCTCTCTCCCGCTCTCCCTCTTATTTTCCAAGCTCAAGCATGCACAAAATATTTATTTGCAATCCAGAGACACACGCAGAGGCAAGCTGTGCAAATAATTAGTTATCTTAAAGCTGTTTCACACCTGAATCAGGCGGTTGTTGGGGGGGGGGGTTATTGTTACTATTTTAATCACATCTTTGTGGAACTGAACGACTAAGCAGCTTGTGGGGGACAGTTTGCCCAGATCAATATTATCAGCAGAAAATGCCTCCTGACACCCATGTAAATCTACCGTCAATCAGAAAACTCAAATAGGAGGGAAACACTGCTTCAGAGAGAAGCTCTAGGATGAAAGCAGAGTCCTGGGGACTGCCGGAGACAGACCCCGTCTTCTTCCTCTACTTCCCTTTTTCATGCTGTGGACGGAAGCAGGATAGCCAGCCTGCCAGGTGGCTTTGAAAGGCGTTTTTGGCATCACACAGCTAATACGTATTTTGTTTTATGCCGGTTTAACTATGCTGAGACGGTGGGCAGTAAACAAGAGTGGTGGGCAGCAGGAGGTAGCCATCTGCCTTGCATGGACTTGTATGGACATTTGTGAATGGATATTTATGAATTTGTTATACTGTGGTAATATTTATGAATTGTCAGCACTTTGCACTTTCAATTGCACTTATAAATTGACTCATTGTATTATAAATGGTATGAAATTGATTCTTTTGTTCCCTGTGGGATTCACCTCCCTCCTTTTTGCATCATCTGTGGGAATCCAGCAGGCAGGTGGGAGGGGAACAAGCATCTCTGTGATCAAGAGCCAGGACTGGCAGGCGGGCAAGAAATCCTAGGGCCTAGAACTGGAAGGGATCTCAGATGTCATCAAGTCCAACCACCTGCGCAGTGTGCAAAATCCAGAGCTAGAACCTCCTCAACAGATGGCTGCGCAGCCTCTGCTAGAAGGCCTCCAGTGCTGAAGAGCCCACCACCTTCCTTGGAAAATGGTTTCATTGTCCATCTGCTCTTACCATTTGGAAGTTTCTCCTGAAGTTCGACTGCCACCTCCCCTCCTGTCAGAATGGATCTTGTTCTGCTCTCCAGAACAGCACAGAACAAACCTGTGTCCTTTCATGGGGATGGCCTTCAAGTATCTGGAGACCACCATCGTGAAAAAGAGGAAGGGCCGTGCCTCAGTGGGAGAGCCTGTGCTTGGCACGCAGAAGGCCCCAGGCTCCATCCTCGGTATCTCCAATAAGGATCGGTTCATAGGTGACGTGAACGACCTCTGCCTCTGAGACCCAGGAGAGCTGCTGCAGATCTGAGTAGACGATATGGCCCGTCTGTGGTGGATGAATGGCCTGATTCAGGATAAGGTGGCTTCAGGTGTATTCATACTTCACTTCAATCTTCTCCAGGCTTCGCTCATAGGACTTGCTTTTTTTTGCCACCTCTGAAACGTCCTTAAACTGTAGCGCTCATAACTGAACATTGTGCTCCACATGATGTCTGAGTAGCAGCGAATAAAGTGGCACTATTGTTTTTTATAACCTGGATACTCGGCTTCTGTCCATGCAGCCTAAGCTTGCTTTAGCCTTTTCTGCACCTGAATAATAATAACAACAACACTCGATTTATATACCTCCCTTCAGGACAACTTAATGCCACACTCAGAGGGTTTTACAAAGTGTGTTATTATTATCTATACAACAATCACCCTGTGAGGTGGGTGGGGCTGAGAGAGCTCCAAGAAGCTGTGACTGCCCCAAGGTCACCCAGCCAGCTTCGAGCGGAGGAGTGGGGAATCAAACCTGGCTGTCCAGATTAGAGTCCTGCTGCTCTTAACTAGAGATGGGCACGGAACAAACAAACAAAAAAACCAGGAGGGGGGCTAGGGTTTGAGCAGTTTAAAGGGACCTGCTGCAGCAGGTCCCTTTAAACTATCAGCTGGCAGGCGGCAGAGGGAAGGGGGAACTCCCTGCCACCTGCTAGCTGATAGTTTAAAAGGACCTGCCCTTGCAAGTCCCTTAAAGGGGCAGTTTAAATGGCCATTTCCCTGGGGAAATGGCCATTTAAACTGCCCCTGTAAATACGACCCAATGAACCAGTATACAGTTCGTGGAAGTTCTGTGAAAAGGAGCTTCCATGAACCCTGGTTCATGAACCCTGAACCTGCCTGGTTCGTGGATTTTTTTGTGTTGTATTCAGGTTTGTGCCCATTTCTACTCTTAACCCTCACCCCAAACTGGCTCTCATTTCATGCTCAGCCTTTGATCAGCTGCAACCCTGATACCCATTTCTGTCAGCTGTCTGTCTCGATCAGGGTGCTCAGTTCCCTGAACAAGCTGTTTGGATGTGTCCAAAGGACTTCAGATGGGTCTGCATTCGCGTGATTATAGCTTTCTCACCACTCCCCTTAAGTCCTCTGCCACTGCTGCCACCTCAGATTTTGAAAAGGGCACACAGTGATATGAAAAAATACAGTTTGAATTATTTTATTTGCTGCTTACTGTTTAGGTGTTTCTGTATGCCTTTGGTGTCTGCCCATGAACCTGGCTAATCTTGCAACCAGTTCTTACAATAATTTATCAAACAAATACATGCAGACACAAAGCTGGCAATGTAATCTAGTTGATGCCAGCATTACTCAGATTGGCCCCAGTTCCATGCCTATCATGTGGAGAATGTTCTGCCCACGGTAGTGGTGGAAAGTGCTGTCAAGTCATAGCTGACTTACAGCATCCATTGCCTGCCTCTGCATAACAACCCTGGCCTTCTTTGGGGGTCTCCCATCCAATTACTAACCAAGGTCAACCCTGCTTAGCTTCTGAGACCTGATGAGATTGGGCTTGCCTGGGCTATCCAGGTCAGGGCTTCTTGTGTATATAAGGAAACCCTAAAAACATGAGTTCCAAGATAAATATCTGGGACCATCACATCTGCTGTATATACGATTCCCAATCATAATACATTTCAGAAGGTAGGAACTGAGAGAAAGAATAAACAATAAACTTTATTCACCTATCAATAATAATAATGGTGTTTAAAGCCCTTCATAGACTGGGACCTACATACGTGCGGGACTGCCTCTTCTATTACGTTCCCTGCAGGGCATTGCGCTCTGCAAACAAGCAACTCCTGGTGGTCCCCGGCCCGAAGGACATCCGTCTGGCCTCAACCAGGGCCAGGGCTTTTTCTGCCCTGGCCCTGGCCTGGTGGAAAACTCTCCCGCTGGAGATCCGGGCCCTGCAGGACCTGTTACAGTTCCACAGGGCCTGTAAAATGGAGATGTTTCGCCGGGCCTTTGGCTGAGGACCAGCGGGTGTCTCCCTTCTTCCACCTAAGACCACCACTTTTTCTGGGGCTGCCCTCGGCCATCTGCTATGCCATCTGCTATACAGACTTCTAAATATTTATTTAAATAGCTTGTGCCTGGACTATTTTAATTAATCTTTTAAGATTATTATTGACTGTATGGTTTTGTGATTGATTTGCTGTGTTTTATGAATGTTGTTAGCTGAACTGAGCCCACTTGTGGGGAGAGCGGGGTATAAATCAAATAAAAAAATAATAAATAACAACAACAATAACAACATTCAATTTATATACCATCCTTCAGAACAACTTAACACCCACTCAGAGTGGTTTACAAAGTATGTTATTGTGATTCCTGCAATAATAATCACCCTGTGAGGTGGGTGGGGCTGAGAGAGCTCTGAGAGAGCTGTGACTGACCCAAGATCACCCAGCTGGCTTCAAGCGGAGGAGTGGGGAAGCAAACCCGGCTCTCCTGATGTGAGTCCTGCCGCTCTTAACCACTACACCAAACTGGCTCTCTATCAAGGTACAGAACTGAAAGATGAAAGGTCTACAAAAGTAAAATTACGCAATGTTATAACACAACAGTTGCTATAACATAGCAGGCAGCCAAATGAAACTTGTATATTTCCTAAATGGCATGCTGAGCAGGTCACACGACATGATCCTGCACCCCAGAGTCCGCCATGTGGATGTGGCGCCATTTTAACACCCTTGTTTAACTTTTAAGAATGCCGTGGGAGCCTGATCCTGCCGGGGACCTTACGCAGGGCTCCTTTCTCTCTCTTGTGTCACTTTAAAGAGCCAAAACAGCCTCCCATTTTGGCTTCTGAAAACAGTGTGTGAGAGGGATTGGGCCCCGTGTCATTTTTAAAAGTAATTTAAAAAGCTCTAAAATGGGGCTGTGTCTCTCCATGGCAGACTTGGGGAGGCAGTACGATCTAGTTTTTCCCTGAGTAAATGCTGAAACAGGGATGTCTCTAGGGCCGACCAGCTGGCCATGAGGTGAATCGGCCTGGGACTTGGTTGGGGGGAAATAAAGAGAGAGAAAGTTACGCATGGCCCGTCCCACAGAGAAGGGCTGGTGCTGTCTGTTCCCGGGGATATGGAAGATAGTCCATACCCCCCGGATAGTCCAACAAATAGATCAGATGCAGGGATATTGGGCTAAACCCCTCCTTTCCCCATAAAGCCTTCTGGGAAAATCTCTTTGAACATCTGCAACTTGAGAGCCCAGGCACAGCAATTTGTTAAACATATCTGGCTTTATTATTTCTTTAAAAGGGGGATCCAATCTCTTTCCTCCCAATGGAACGGGGTTGGGAGGGTGTGAGAAGCCACTGATAACGAGCGGGGGTTGGGGTGGACATACAGCATCTAATTATGGGCACAAAGATTGAAACACCCAAGCAGAGATGTGCTCTTCTTCTGTCTTCTAAATATTTCATTCTGGACTAATGCACAAGCCAAATGGAAATTTTCAAGCAAAATCCAACTACTTAGAATACGCTTAATTATTGATTTGGCCGATATTGCAGGAGGAAAAAGTCCTCCTGCAATATCCTGGCGGTTTGCAGTGATCTGCCAGGTGCTAATGGGCAGCCCCCCACCCCACCCCCAGGGAGTGATCCCGGAAATTTTGGCTCATGTCTAAAGACAGAGGGGAGGCATTCTGCTTGTTAGTTCCCCCCGTGAACGCCCTCTCTGGGCTGGCCAAGCTTCTCTTGGATGTGGTCCTGGAGACACCTAGAATGGTGATTCGGGGGGACTTCAGCATTCATGTCAAGAGTTTCTCACTAGGAAACTCTCATAAAATGCCCAGCATTTTACATCTTTGTTGGCTGCCGCGGGCCTCTCTCAAACCACGAGGGGCACAACATATTGAAGTGGTCACCTCTTGGTGTAGACTTACTCTTTTGCACTGCACCTTAGGGAGAAGGCCTTCTTGATCCAAGGCTGGAGATTCAACCCACACCATGGTCTGCCCACTGTGTC
Source organism: Eublepharis macularius (assembly GCF_028583425.1). Classification (NCBI taxonomy): domain Eukaryota; kingdom Metazoa; phylum Chordata; class Lepidosauria; order Squamata; family Eublepharidae; genus Eublepharis; species Eublepharis macularius. Next base: position 1,829,792 of record NC_072803.1, read on the forward strand.
CTGAAGGCAGGGGTCGCGAAAGGGGGCAGTTAAAATGCCCCTCCCCACGTGCTTATGGATCCTACTTGATTCCAGAACTCTCTGGTTCCAAAACATGTTCAGTTGAGGCTGCAGTAGGATACACAAAGCTATTGATAAGACTGCTTCTCGGTGATCTCTCCCACCTTGGGTCAAAAGCCAACCCCGTAGTTTACTGTGGAGCTAGACGACCTAGAGAGGGCCGGAAGATGTCTAGAAAACTCATACTGAATCCAACAGAGCATTCTATACACCCCTTTGGAAGTTCTATGAAGCAGTGGTGAGTCAGCAGCAAAGCAAAGTTATTACTCTCTGACTAGATCAAGATGGGTAGCCGTGTTAGTGTGTCTTTAGAAAAGAGCAAGAGTCCAGTAGCACCTATAAGACTAATAAAATTTGTGGTAGGGCATGAGCTTTTGGGAGTCACTCACAGCTCACTTCTTTAGATACAGCTAGAATGTGAGTCCATCTGTCCATATATCTTGGAGAGTGGAGTAACTTTAGATGCTGAATGACAATAGCAGGTAAATGACAAAAGCCAGCAGGTGTGATTGGATAGGGAGAGGTATGCAGAGGGGTGGTGGGTGTGGAGAAATCAGCATTGGCAGGGCTTTTTTTTCAGCAGGAACACAGTGGAACAGAGTTCCAGCACCTCTTGAAAATGGTCATATGGCTGGTGGCCCCGCCCCCTGATCTCCAGACAGAGGGGAGTTTAGATTGCCCTCCACGCCAAAGCGGCATGGAGGGTAATCTAAACTCCCCTCTGTCTGGAAATCAGGGGGCGGGAACACCAGCCATGTGGCCATTTTCACCAAAGGTGACTTAAACTTTAAAAAACTCCCCCCTTGTTCCAGCTGACCCAAAGTGACTTCATTGTGCGGTCCTGGGAGCGTGCACACTCTTTGTGCACGTGCCTATAGTACCAAGGGCACTGCCTCCCACCAAGAGTTTCCCTCTGTGCTGGCAACCCATTGAGTTCCACCACCTCTTTTCCCAGAAAAAAGCCCTGTTCACAAATGTGTCAAAGGGCATATGTTGTTCCCTCAGTAAGGTGGGCCAGTACTTCCACTTTGCAGATTGAAGAGGCACTGGTGGCCATTCAGGGGCTCATAACATTGTGCACTTTAGCTTTGGAGCCGCTGATAACTGCTGCTATTTTACCTATGAAAGTTGCATATGCCTAAGAGTCTCTCTACATGAGATGCCTCAGTGCATGTCCGTCAAGTATAGGGAGATGCAATGTTAGCTGGGAAGCATAGTTTAAAATGACAGAGTGGGCAGAGATTGCTCCTCAGAGGGTTTGTTAATTCCATCTTTACCTTCCAGAAGTCTCTGTCAGTTTCACCTCTCAAGTCTAAATCTGTGTGGAATGGCAACCAAAAACAGTGAGGAATGGAAATGGGCTGGAGCTGCCTTCCAGAGCCAGGCTTGGACCCGGAGAGGTTATAATGGGAAGAAGTTCCCCTTCTGGCATTTCACAGCCCCTTCACATAGCTCCAGTGTATAGAAAAGCCTTTGCCCTGCTGCCGGCTCTGTCTTTTTAAACTACCCTTCCCAGCTAACATTGCATATCCTGGGCCGATTCCAGATGACTAACCTTAAGGCGCTTCATGCCGCCCTCTTCCGGATCGCGACGGGGAAAATGCGAAATATCGCGTTTCCTCGCACGAGTTTTGCGCGTCGTCACGCAAAACTCGCGCGAGGAAACGCGATATTTCGCATTTTCCCCGTCGCGATCCGGAAGAGGGCGGCATGAAGCGCCTTAAGGTTAGTCATCTGGAATCGGCCCTGATGTGTTTTTCACGTCTCAGATGTCTCATGCAGAGAAACTTGAATTAACTCTGAATGAACAGCGTAAGTTGCTATGAGACGGCACTCAGGCACTCCCTGCTGAGTCGGCCCCAGAAGAAAGGAGGGGGAGGCTGGGGCACTTGCCATGACCCTCGTATTACATGAGGCTCTCACCTTAAGAATTGCTATGGGGCTTTGTTTCTTTATTTATTTAAAACATTTATTAGCTGCCTCTGCCTTATAGGAGCTCAAGGAGGCTTTACAACATAAAACAGAATCCAACATAAAAATAGAATCAGTTGGAAGGGACCTCCAGGGTCATCTAGTCCAACCCCTGCACAATGCAGGAAACTCCCTGAGCACTGACGTAGCCCTTACTGCCCTCCCTCTCATGAGCTGCCCAGGTTCACTTCAAAAACAGAGTTAAAAACGACCCATATATTAAAAAGTGGATACACAAATGTCACCCTAAATAAAAAAAAATCGCCTCTGGCAGACAGAGACTCAGGGGACCAGGTGCACTTCCCTGGGGAGATTGTTCCGTAATTGTGAGGCTGCCACCAAAAAGGCCCCTTCTCTTGATTCCGCTGTGGATCATGGCCGGGGTGGCCTGGAGGAGGGGCTTTGGCCCTCCCTCATTTTCATCTCACACCGTTGTAGAGCAAAACATGACCAGGGGGATGCGGGGGGGGGGGGACCAGGGGGATGCGGGGGGGGCCTCTGCTTGTCCCGCGGCTATCTCATGTGTCTTCTCATGTGTCTTCTGACAAGGGGAGAAAGTATTTATGCAGCCCATCTTCTGCAGTATATTTTTAAATGAAGGATATGTACTATTTATGTTTTTGATGGTAATGTTGATTAATTGTGTAGTGTGTTTTTAAGCTTTGTTGTGATCTACCCTGAGCCCACTGGTGTGGGGAGGGCGGACTATAAATTGAATAAATTAAATTAAATTAAATCTTGTCTCCCACAAGTTATCCCTTAGTCTTTCTTTGCTACCTTTGCCGTTGTGTTGCAAATGTGTGTGTGTCCTTGTTCTGGCATTCCAGAATTTCACTTTGCACTATACTCTACTCTGCCTCAATTTTGTTGTAGCTAGAAGATTTTCCACAGTTAATCCTGGGTTGGATGTGTGCATGTTTTCTGTTTAGCGTCTTTGCATCTCCCCCCTCCCCACCATTACTAACATGTAGCATGCATACACTAGGAAAAGGTTTCAGAAAAGCAAACTTGATGCAGTTGTCTATATGATTGCACAGAGAATCTTTTTGTAGGATATTTCAGTGATACACACAGACGCTCTTGTGCATTGGATAACAGCACACGAATAGAATTTTGATGCAATCACATCAACATAGCTCTTCTGAAATGATTTATCCATTTACACATGGAGATTGGTAAAGCAGAGTGGGGAGAGGCACAGTGAATTTTAGCATGGGGGCAAACTATGCATTGTGCTCAGCAAAAACTTGGAAATAAAAACGGAACAATGGAGGACTACTAATGCACAATGAAAACCAGACCAGGCAATTCAGAATGCCAAAATCTGGAGAAAAACCCAGAAAAGAATTTCAGAAGCATCCCACGTTAAATTATTCAAGAAGCTATTTTCTACCTGCCTTCTAATATACCACCAAGAGCCTATCTAGTACACAACAAGGTTATATTGATTTTCCACCAATTTAACTGTTTACAGCTCCCCTAAAAGAATCCTGGGAATTGTAGTTTGCTGAGAACATTCTGTTAGAGATCTTTAGCTACACCCCTCTCCCCAAAGTACAGTTCCCAGAGTTCCTTGTAAAAGAAGAATGACGATTAAACTAGTTTAAGCCAATATCTTTCTCCCTAGTTTGGCTTGAAAAGAAAACATCTTTGTGTTTGGCCTGAGCTGAAATTGTGTGAATGAACAAATTGTATACGATGAGGGGAGTGTAAAGTGGCCCAAAGTCTTTTCCAAAAGGCCACCTCAAATCTTAAATTTCTTCATGATTTTGCCCCATTGTGATGTTGATCTTAGCAGCAGCTCTGGGAGCATTTTAGGCAGGGCCCTCTTTGCTAGCACCGTAATCCAGCCAATCAGGGATCACGTAGCCCATCACCACACCATGAAACCAATTGGATCTGATTAGGTGACAGTATCAGAGAGCCAAGGCAGAGTGACAGGAGTGATTATTTTATCCATTCTACAGCTCCACCCAAGCAGTGCCCAAGAGAAAGGAAGAAAACCAACAAACAGCCTTTCATTGAATGCACATTTCTCTGTGTGGCATGTATCAGCTGGAAATTATCCTTTCCCTTCCCCTCCCTTAATTGAGCTCTGCCTTGTAACTTAGCCCAGAGGGGCATTTTTCTAATTAACCCCGTGCAAACTACTGAGTGTTTTACCATCACTTACATTCATATTTAAAGGTTAGTTTGAGAAACATCTGAACAAAATGATTTTCATGTGTATAGAGGGAAATAGAAAAAGAAAAGAAAAGCATGCCTCTGTACCATTTACCTTAGCAAACCCTTGCCCATTTTTTAAAAAATTTCAGCAGTGCTAGAGATGAAGCCAGGGAAATGAAGATTTGATCAACCGTTGTTTACATAAATACAAACAGAGTTTTAGTGTGTGAGTGAGGATGTAAAGACAGCCTAAGAGATGACACCTTGTGAAATGGAGAGGCATTCAGCTCCAGTTTCGGCTCGGTCCTTTGTTACCAGGGAATTCTATCAATGCAGTCAGATGCATCCTGAAAAGCCCTTTTCAAAATCAGAAATAAGTTTCAAAATCAAGTTTCTTTCCCACGGCTTCTCATTCAGATTGGAATGTTAATGCCACGCGAAGAGTTTTGCAGAAATCTTAACAATTAGGATATGGTAAACAGGCTGTATTCTGTTCCGAGCTCATCCCTCACTTTCCTTTAAACACAATATAATGAAGAATTTAGTGTTCAGGATTGTTAGTGTAAAGGTAATGTAAAGAAAATCAAAATGTAAAGAAAGTCAAAATTTGGTGCCTGGGCTGGTCCATTAGGACCACATCCAGTTCATGGGGATAGATCAAGATGGATAGCTTTGTCTGTAGCAGTAGAAAAGAGCAAGAGTCCAGTAGCACCTAGAAGACTATCAACATTTGTGGTAGGGTCGAAGCTTGTTTAGAACTATAAGATTGGCAACTGGAAAAGATTTCCCTCAAGCCAGCCAGGAAGGTTTGAAGCAGATGTTACTCAACCCACTGCTCCTGGAAAGGAAGACAGAAGGGCAGCCACTTAGGCAGGGGATAGATCCAGAGGAGTTAGCCATGTTAGTCTGTAGTAGCAAAATAGAAAAGAGTCCAGTAGCACCTTTAAGATGAACCAACTTTACGTAGCATAAGCTTTCGAGAATCACAGTTCTCATCTGATGAAGAGAGCTGTGGTTCTCGAAAACTTATGCTACAGTAAAGTTGGTTAGTCTTAAAGGTGCTACTGGGCTCTTTTCTATTAGGCAGGGGATGGAGCTCTGTCTGCACCGGAAGGTGGGCTTCCCAACCCCCAGGTGGGGCTTGGAGATCTTCCAGAATTGCTTCTGCTCTCCAGCTGGAATAAATCAGTTCCCCTGCAGAAAATAGTAAAGAGTCCAGCAGCACCTTTAAGACTAACCAACTTAATTGTAGCATAAGCTTCGAGAACCACAGCTCTCTTTGTCAGATGCATCTGACAAAGAGAGCTGTGGCTCTTGAAAGCTTATGCTACAATAAAATTGGCTAGTCTTAAAGGTGCTGCTGGACTCTTTACTATTTTGCAACTACAGACTAACATATTGTCGAAGGCTTTCACAGCCGGAGAACGATGGTTGTTGTGGATTTTCCTGGCTGCATAGCCATGGTCTTGGCATTGTAGTTCCTGACGTTTTGCCAGCAGCTGTGGCTGGCTTCTTCAGAGGTGTAGCACCGAAAGACAGAGATCTGTGACACTGAGAGATCTCTGTCTTTTGGTGCTACACCTCTGAAGATGCCAGCCACAGCTGCTGGAGAAACATTAGGAACTACAATGCCAAGACCATGGCAATACAGCCTGGAAAATCCACAACAACCACAGACTAACATGGCTAACTCCTCTGGACCTGCAGAAAATGGCTGTTTTGGAAGGTGAATTCTTGATGGCATTCTGCTCTGATCCAGTCACTTCCCACCCCAAGCCCCACCCTCACCAAACTGCACCCCCAGATCTCCAGAAATTTCCCAGCCTGCAGTTGGCCACTCTACAAGCCGGCAAATGAATAGCCAGCAGTGCCCCATATAGGTCCAGGATACTGGTGCCAATGAACCAGGTGGGTGCTTCTGCCCATTTGACAGCTCGAGGGCTGCCATTTCTGGGTTGGGAAATTCCTGGAGAACCCCTCCACCCCATCCTCTTATGGCTCTTTTTGGCAGTCCTTAAGACCCCCTCAAGGCAGAAACCGCAAGAGGTACCAGCCACCAAATTTACCCACCAAGCCATGTAAGAAGCCATCAGGCCAGGGGTTGTAGCTTAATGAAGACAGTGGAAATCCCTCATTTTTTTCTTCTTAGCTTTTTCTATTAATATATTTCTCTAATATCTGTTAATGCACCACAGTTAATTCTTTCTGGGTTTATAAGGTAATGAAAAAAGGTTCCCTGTGCCACAGGCACCATTTAATTATCCAGCAGAGCAGGCAAAATCACTTTATACTTTTTTCTCTTTGCGTAATAATTCCTGGGTGAGTGTGGTTTGTTCCCTCTGATAACACTCTGTTGCTCACAACTGAACTCTCCCCAAGGGCATTTCCAGGGGAAGACAAAGAGGCATTTCAGGCTCAGATATTCGGAGGAGCCACGGCCAAAGGAGGGTCAGCTCAATATACTCATCATGTCTTTGCTCAGAAGGGGCAGAGTAGAGACTAGCTGATAAGCAGCAACATCATTTTTCTGTACGGAAGGATGTTGCACTGTTAGCCACAGCTTAGAAAGCTTCTGTATTAGCTTGATCAGAAATATATGCTGCCCCTTTAAGAATATGCCCTCATGGGAATTGTAGTGCAAACGCTCCTTCCTAAGTACGGGACACCTGATGAGCCTTTTACTGCATGTCTTCCTGCCTTAGTGTGAATGTATTACCTTTTCCCCTATCTTTGTACCGCTTATCCCCTACGGGAGCGGTGGGAGAAACCAATGCTTTTACCGCAATCTCCATAAATGAACCTCTACTATGAATAAAATGGACACATGGCTCAATGTGAGTGATCTTTGGGTCAATGGAAATGAGATGCCCTGGGTCTGGGGGAGACTTGGAGGAGGTTTGTAGCCCGTGTTCCAGGAAAGATGTTTTTAAAGTGCTGGATACATAGCCGCCTCTTTGGGTGACTAAGGGAAGGCGCCCTGAGTTAGTGACTGATTTATGGTGTATATCGAGGACTCGTTAATGTGATTCTTAGGTGATTTTAGCAGCCCAGCCAAGATGGACAAGGGCCCAGTACACAAGTGGTGACCTTCAAGGATTCTGGAATCCTATTAACATCCATCCTGATAATTGATCCATAAAATGATCCATAAGAAGACAAGACAAAGCATTAGGTGTTCCTTCTGTCTAGCCTATATTACAGCTTGAATACAAATTATGTACACACACCCAGGAAAACTAACTAAATGATTCAAAAAATTCTAGTGCTCAGAATTCATTCATATGCATATATCTCCATAAATACAAGTATACAACATCCTTATAATCAGTCCATACAAAAATATCTTAAGCATGTTTCTAAAGAAGCAAATCTCTAAAACAGACACTGTCGCATTCAGAATTATTCAATGGTGGTCCAAAGTCCTCCCCAGCTCCAAGAAAAATTCATTCATGTATAGAGGGATTTTTTTTTCTGGGAAAAGAGGTGGTGGAACTCAGTGGTGGAACTCAGGACCACACAATGATGTCACTTTGGGTCAGCTGGAACAAGGGGGGGGGAGTTTTTAAAAGTTTAAATTGCCCTCGGTGGAAAGGGTCACATTGCTGGTGGCCCCAGGGGCGGCACCAGGGTTTCTAGTGCCCACGGCTGTCCCTATGCATGTGCGCGCACAGTGCACATGCGCACCCCCCCGGACTGCATGATGATGTCACTGTATGTGACATCATCACACAGCAAGCCAGCCCCATTGGCCAACGGGCGGCTGGGACGGTGTGCAGAGGCTGCCCGCACTCCCAGTTGGGTGCGGCGAGTGGCTGGGGAGGTTCTGCATGCCGCCCCAGAGGCCTGCCGTGCCTGACCCATGGCTGCTGCACCCGGCCAGGGGCGTATGTTGGTGGTGGCGGTGGCATGGGGCTGGCTGGCTGCAGCAGCTGCAGGCCAGGCACGCCAGCTCCTTGGCATGCACCCCCGCCCCTGGCACCCCCTCCGGTTCCCCCTTCACCGCCTCAGTGCTCGAGGCAGGGGCTGGACCTGCCTCAATGGGCGTGCCAGCCCTGGGTGGCCCCACCCCCTGATTTCCAGACAGAGGGGAGTTTAGATTGCCCTCCGCGCCACAATCTAAACTCCCCTCTGTCTGAAGACCAGGAGGCGGGGCCACCGGCCATGTGACCATTTTCAAGAGGTGCCAGAATTCTGTTCCACTGCATTCCCGCTGAAAAAAAGCCCTGTTTGTGAATGCAAACTATTATTGATGTGTGAAGCAACTTCTAAACTGTCAGCCACAGCCTGGCATTAATTTATTGTTTTAAAATTTGGCACCTTCCTTGATTCTTTGGAATCACAATGGGCCAAACATCTAGATGCAAAGTTTTGACTCAGGTTTTGTCTTGAGACTGAATCTTACCCTTTGGCCGTGAAATGTCCGTTGCATAGACTGGGGAAAACTCTAGTGCCACTTTGCAGAACAAGGTTGTTAAGAATAAGGAAGAATAAACGCTGGGCAAGTAAACCAGCACACCTGGACCTTGCTGCTCCCAAGTCAGTCATGCCAAAGCTGGCTGAGGACCGGGGGCGGGGTGGGGGGGCAAGGCACCTTTCATTGGGGTTTCTTCTGCTTAATTCTTACCAGTTCATTAAAATCTGACCTGCTTGGTTCTCTGTGGCAATTGCCAGTGTCCAGAGAGGGAGAGCATTATATTTTAAAGGCTGTTAAAGTGTCCACTGATATTTTAGCCTCTTTTAATATATTTAATAGGAAAACATCAATCACACCACAAGAAACCTTCAACAGAAGGCAAGGCAAGCGGGAGAAGCAGGGGAGGACGGCCAGTTTCCATTTTCTGGGCGCTGAGAAAAGGTCAGGTGAGCGTCTGAGCAATTATCTCATTGTGTTTATTGATAAATCATTGGAGGTTTCATAGCTGTCAGTGTTTGACTTGAGACAAACAGATATTTAATTAAACGCCACAAAAGGAACAAGAAGGAGAGACGTGTTCGGCAGCAATCCTAAGGAGGCAGCCAGTCTCGAAGGCCAGCAGAGGCCTGGCTCAGACTGCCGCCAGCCCTGTCCTGTGCCCATCTGATGTGCAAAGAGACCTGAGCTGCGAGGGGGGACGGGAAAGGTGCCGGCTGGCACAGGCTGCTCTCCAGCACAGAATGAAACCCCCTCCCCACATCCATCCGCCCTGCCGCCAAACCTTCCATCAGGAAAAGGCACATTTTTGTGACTGGAAACCTCAGGTCCTGTGACTGGCAAAATACTCTGTGCAATCTAGAATAACAACAACAACAACAACAACAACAACATTCGATATATATACCGCCCTTCAGGACAACTTAACACCCACTCAGAGCGGTTTACAAAGTATGTCATTGTTATCCCCACAACAAAACACCCTGTGAGGTGGGTGGGGCTGAGAGAGCTCCTAGAAGCTGTGACTGACCCAAGGCCACCCAGCTGGCTACAAGTGGAGGAGTGGGGAATCAAACCTGGCTCTCCGGATTAGAGTCCTGCTGCTCTTAACCACCACATCCAACTGGCTCTTGAATGTGCCTTACCTTGTTGTGGGATTTGAAAAGTTATACACCAGGCTAGAGTGAGAAGACACTGGGAAGATGGAGAGAACAAAGGCCGCAGACTCCAGTCCCAAACGCGCCAACCTACAAAGCAACCCCACTGCATTATTCTATCAGAAATGGAAGGGGCCCTTCCACGTGAACATGGATTGTGTGTCAGAGGGGTGAGAGTGGGAGGGTGGGGGACAAATCAGGGGTTACAGGAAGGGCTTCCAGAACAGAATTTGGTCACAGTAGAAAATAAGAGCAGATTCAAGGGTGCAGAGAGGGTTTGAACCCAGGTTCCCATCAAGCTTGCTATCTACTGCTTAGCAGCTGAACCTCAGAAAATTAGCACATGAGAAAATATGCTTGCCTCCTGCAGTACTGGGTGTTCCAATAATTTAGGGGCACTTTGTACATTATGTCAAGCCAGACAACCATTTGTATACTATATGTATGTGAAGCCACACACAGGTTCAGGGATAGTCTCCCAAAGTTAGGCTGGGGGACGATTGACTGGCAGCACGTTGTTCTGTAACTGGCCTATTTCTCCCACCTTCCCTCTAGCCCTCTGTCTAAAATAGGAACATTGACCTGAGGGATTGGAGATGAAAGAGAATCTGGCAGCAGCGACCTCTTTCTACCTGTGTAGAATCAGAAGCAGGGGGGACTCTTGATATTTCCGATTCACTGTTTCTGATCATGATGATGAGCTAAAGAAATGGCAAAAAAGAGTGTTTATCGAAGAGCGTGAAAAGAGTCCCTGAGAAAATGTCTGATGATAGCCCTAGAATGATTGATTGCGAGACACAATATGGGAGGTAAAACCTCTTCCCTCCCCAAAGAGGCTCCTTTAATTTGCATAGGTAATGGCCAGATTGTTAACAGCTCATTAGGACTGCCTAGACATTAGGACCATGTGCTGGCAAAAAAATACATTGCCCAGCTCAGAATCAATGGGCTGGAGAACGGCCGGGTTTTGCCTTCTTTCAGCTGCCAGGAGCAATCCAAGAGGCCCAAAAAGAGAGGTGAGAAAGATTGTGGGGTCTTCTAATTGTCTGTAGGAGTAGTGTAGAACCATTCACACAGTCCAGCAGCTGGGCCCAACAGTCAGTCTGGGCTGTCTAATGAGCATAATGCAGCTGCATGATACACACAGGGAGTCAAGCTGTGTCTACCTCCAGAGGCACCATCTCGACCGTCTCTGGGATTCAGCTCCATTCCCCAGCCAGCCCACGTGCAACTTCTGCAACCTCTCGACCAGGAACTGGACCCTTTTAGAAGGGCATGGGTACTGGTGATGCTCAGCATAATGCAGGTAGCTTTTGAAATAAATCTGAGGTCTGCTTTTATTTCAGTAACCCTCAGAAATGGCATGGCTTTTGTTGCACCGGTGAATGATCTTTGTTTCAAGTTTATTCATCTCTGTTGATAAATACTCTCATATATAAGTTTATACTCTTATATATACTTATATACTCCTGTATATCTATCATTGGCCTTTGACACAGTTGACTCCTTAGTTTTAGTGGGCAACTATCCATGCTCTGCTTTGGTCCCCTGCCACCTCTCAGTACAGCGGCAGGAGGAAAACGGGGTGTCCCATGACAACATGACGCCACTTGCAGCTGCGTAACCAAACATGATGTCAACCTCATTGAGGGACTCTCTACAATTCCCCTGAAATGCTGTGGTTTTTACCATAGAGTTTTGGGGAAATCTAAAGTGCCCTGAAATGTGGTGACATCACTTCTGGTTATGCAGCTAAGGGATGTTGCTGTGTTGCAGGACACCATTTTGGTTAGTCTCTCCTCCCCAGTCTCTATGACTGCTTCATTTTTATCCATAGGTGGAAATACACAGTTGGAATCAGAGGAGCAGCTCTTTGGTGGTTTAAGTCTTTTCTGTCAGATCCAACAGAAAGAATGTCTGCCTGAGGAGAAGAATCGAAGGGGTAGGCTTAGTCCCGGGGAGTGCCACAGTTTGTCCAGAGTTTTGCGTTTGGGTGTCATCGATATGCAGATGACACCCAGCTTTATCTTTCATTCTCCAGACCTGCAAATGTGTCCTTCTGGGCTCTGAGCTGGTGCTTTGAGGCCGCTGTCAGGGGACCAAGTCAGAACAAGCTGAGGCTGAATCTAGACAAAACCAAAGGGGATGCTGCCCAGGAAGGCGAATGCTTTGGAGGGATGGGATCGACATGTGGTGGGTGGAGTGGGTTTGGCATTTGCAGAGAAGGCTAAGAGATTGAAGGTATTCATGAAGCCAGCCTTGCTGTTTGAAAAGCAGGTTGGTGCAGCAGCCAAGATCGCCTTCTGTCAGCTGCATCTGGTTCACCAACTCCTCCCCTTCTTTGACTCAATGGATTTTCCATGCTGATCTGTACTTTTATAACCTTGTGGCCGGATTCTGCATTCTGCCTTGTGCTGCCTTAGAAGACCACCTGGAAACTACTCAGAAGCTGGGCTTTTTTTTTCAGGGGGAATGTGGGGGAACGGAGTTCCGGAACCTCTTGAAAATGGTCACATGGCTGGTGGCCCCGCCCCCTGATCTCCAGACAGAGGGGAGTTGAGATTGCCCTCCGTGCCGATGAGCCACTAAGTGACACAGAGGACAATCTAAACTCCCCTCTGCCTGGAGATCAGGGGCCGGGCCACTGGCCATGTGACCATTTTCGCCGAGGGTGATTTAAACATTAACCACCAACCCTTGTACCAGCTGACCCAAAGTGACGTCATTGTGTGGTCCTGAGTCCCACCACCTCTATTCCCAGAAATAAAGCCCTGCTCAGAAATGACATCATGCTTCTCTAGGAAAGTCCGGCTGGTCTGGAACGTGGCAGGGTTCTAGCCAATGAGATCCTAAGTCTGCCCCTTTTGAAACAACTCAGTTGGCTGCCTGTCTGTTTCCGAGTTCAATTCAAGCCCCATCGTAGCTTGGGGTTAGGGTTGCTCAGGCCTGGCCTGGCAACTAATAGGGGATATTGTGGGGTGGGGACATGGGAGGTGGCCATTGGTGATGGCATGACATCATTTCTGGGGGAAATCCTTCTCTAGGAATTACCAGAAACTGTTTGGTTTTATTGGTTTTCCTCACCAGAAGTGTCATCGTACCACCAGCTTGACAGTCATTTTGAAATGTTCCCCTACCACTGCTCCGAGCGGTGGTGGGAAATGAGAGGCTGGGGTGCACCTACTATGGTCTTCCACCTACCATCCATTGGCTGTTCCTTCATTTAGGGTGGCCCACCTGGCATCAATCAGAGCTCGGGTGTTTGCCATCATGGCCCCCACTCTGTGGAATGAAGAGGTGAGAACTCCATTTTTGGAGGTCTTCAGGAGAAACTACACAACTTGTTTGTTTGCCAGGATATTTGTAGGGGTAGGCATAGCAGCCATCTTTTACAGGAGAGGGAGGTATTTGTTTGGTTTCTTTAAAAAAACATTTGATTTATTTTTAATTTGTAAAGGCTTGATATATAAATATTTTAATAAATTAATAAATAAAAGGGCACCCACATCCTCTCACACTTCATACCCAATTGGCCAGAGAACTAGACAGAAAGTCCAACTCGGCACCTGTACCATGTAATAATGTCAGTGGGTATTTGCAGAGATCATCTGTTTGTTTGTTTGTGTGTGTGTGTGTGTGTGTGTGTGTGTGTGTGTGTGTTTGTTTAGCTTACCTTTCTCACTGAGACACAAGGCAGATTTCAGAAAGTGAAAAAAGAAAAAAAGGAATGTAACCAACAGCCTAAGACTCCGAATGAACAATGCGGCAGTGAGGATAATTGACATGAAATTATTCTTTCAAAAACAGAGACAGGATATAGCATATTTAGAGCAAACAATAAGACCCCCTCCCATTTAAAGGCATGTCACATTTGTCAGCCCCAACGAACACAGGATATAGACAATAAAATGTGTCCTCAATCAAACATGTCCCAAATCGTCCTTAAGGAATGGCTATAATTTAGACTGCCTTGACCTGGGTAGCCCAGGTGAGCCTGATCTCATCAGAGCTCAGAAGCTAAGCCGGGTTGGCCTTGGTTAGCAATTGGATGGGAGACCTCCAATGAAGCCCAGGGCTGCAGAGGCAGGCAATGGCAAACCACCTCTGTTGGTTTCTTGCCGTGCAAACTCCACCAGGGGTCGCCATAAGCCACCATGACTTGAGGGCACTCTCCACCACCATAATCTAGACTGCAGCAAATGTTTGATTGTGGCTTGAGGTTGGGAAGTAATGACGGATGCGTCCTGGAAACCCCCTCTTTCATGTGCAGCTGTGGATCTCCTTTCTGCCGCGGCTTCCTGCCACTGCCCTGTCCTGTTTTCATCAAGTGATTCCTGCCCATCAGGACTGCGTTGGGAAAGTGCTGCTGATATTTATTGACATCATTTATAGTCCGTCTTTCTCACTGAGACTCAAGACAGATTACGTATGGCTGGGACATCCAATAAACAATACGATAGGCTTGGCAATGGCAGAAAACATTGGGGGAAATGAGCAAAAACCTGATACAAAGCTAAAACAGTGCGGAAACAAAGCATAATCAATTTAACATGACACATTGAATGATGCAGAAAATACCAGAGTTGGCTTTGTGATAATATCACAGAGAGAACAAGTAAATTCCATTCAGACGCAGAGTAACATTTTTCAGATTGGGTCCCTTCACTGAATGGAATAGACCCTTTTGCTCGCCGTCCAGCAGTCATCTTTACCTCCCACTCCCACAATTGCTAATGGAGGGGTCCTCTCCCTCCTTCACAACCCACCAACCCCCCATGTTTATTGTTAAAAATATGAGAGGCAGAAGACTGGCTAAAGAAAAGTTCCACGTATGAAAGGAGGGGGGGGGAGTTCTCACTCCCACAAGTTTCTCTCTCTTGCGGTGACCACTTGCCAAGCTCTCGAGATGGCTCTTTTGATTATATTTAATCGGGCATGGGAATAATGTCGTCATAATGACACCAGATCACTCAAGGGGGTGGAGAGAAAAAGGCTATCAGGTTTTGGATGGGAATGAATTATGACTTTTGACAATGGACATCTTATCACCTGCAGATGTGCAGCTTCTCAAATTCCCATACAAGATTAGAAGGGTCTAAGAATGTAATGGTGAGAGCAGTCAATAATTCAAGGGTTATTGATTGAAGCCAGTGCCATTCTTCTTTTTTAATTTATATTTTATCCCATTTTTTTCCACCGTGTGTTTTATTTTTTTATTCATCTGAGGAGAGCTTTCTCCCCAGACAAAGGCACCTGCTGGAGAAGATTGAATCCTATTCAACTTATTATTTTTTTTCTTTTTCTTCAAATTGCTGGAGTAATTTATATAGTAGTTATGAAAGTGGAGGCAGCATAGCATAGACGGGAACTAGGCTGGAACAGAAGCTGCTGCGGCAGCTCAACCCTGGGCCCTTCAGGCAATCAGGCAATCTCGGGTAGAATTCAGGCAATCTCGGGTAGAAGCTACAAACCCAGTGGAAAAACCCCCGTTGGGAGCTGTGCAAGAGCTCAGTGGGGCTTGGCAGGAAAAAATGTAGGGGACGTTGACTGAAGCGCGCTCTGCCACTGATTCATTGTGTGGCCTTGGGTAAGTATTAGTAATTTCTACCTGTTTCAATTCTTCAGGTATGACATGGCAGTCATTTTACTCATACAAAGAATGTAATATGATTGTTATGAGTGTGAAAAGCTTTTGAAAAATACATATGGATACATAAAGAGCTGCCCTCCAGCTATGGAGCTTCCCTCCTCTAAAGACCTGACCCAGCCTCACATGTTCCATGACGAAAAATCCCCACTTAGATGTGTCCAACTTGCCGCTGTGGGGCCCGTGCATGAGCCAGTTTGCATCACATTCTGCGTGCAGGTATCAAGCAGCAAGCTGGGTTTTATCCAGCAGTTCATGAATAGCTCTAGTCGGTTTGGCAGGTTACTTTCCATTGAATCAAATAGTGCGGTGGAATCAGCAGCCCTTCACACGTGCACATCCTCACTCAGCCCGGGGAGCAGGGCTTTTTTTCAGCTGGAACGCGGTGGAACGGAGTTCCGGCACCTCTAGAACATGGTCACATGGCCGGTGGCCCCGCCCCCTGATCGCCAAACAGAGGGGAGTTTAGTTTGCCCTCCACGCCACTCCAACAGAGATCAGGAGGCGGGAGATCAGGGGCGGGGCCACCGGCCATGTGACCATTTTCGCCAAGGGTGATTTAAACTTTAAAAAACTCCCCCCTTGTTCCAGCTGACCCAAAGTGACGTCATTGTGTAGTCCTGGGGGCATGTAGTACCAGGGGCACCACCTCCTGCCAAGAGTTGCAGTTGCAGGAACTCACTGAGTTCCACCACCTCTTTTCCCAGAAAAAAAGCCCTGCTGGGGAGTATCCAGGTTTCATTACACAGAGATCATTTCCCCACCATAATGGGCTCCACCGCCAATTGTTCCGATAAAGAGAGAGCAAACCAGCCAGCTAGCCAGGGATTATAAACAAAGGCTGCATTTTCAAAAGAGGTCTTGCCATTCATTCAAGGGCACATCACATTCACATATTATCATTGTTCTTCTGCGCATGCACATTTTCACACCGCCGTATGAGAACCACAGCTCTTCAGCTCCTTGCATCATTTGGTGATCTGACTCAGCCATCCACAATCCTGGGGGAGACTCTTTTCATATATTGCACAGGTGCAAAAGTGGCCCAGACATCGGCCTTCATACCCAGCAGCACCTCTTGTCTGCTGCTGTAACCCCCTGACCGTGGCCTCAGAGCACCGATTCAGAACCAAGACGGACACATCTGGAGGTATGGATAATGTAATATACAGCTGGGTGTCATGCGCATATTGAAGAAACCCCAAAGGTCTGGCAGATCCCATTCAGCAGCTTCATGTACATATTAAAGAGCACAGGTGAGCAAATAGAGCCTACAGGTCAAATCTCACCCAGTTGATTCTGTTCCTCTAGAGACAGATCCAGAGGAGTTAGCCATGTCAGTCTTTAGTCACAAAATAGTAAAGAGTTCATTATCAGATGCATCTGACGAGGAGAGCTGTGGTTCTCGAAAGCTGATGATGCATCTGACGAAGAGAGCTGCAGTTCTTGAAAGCTCATGCTACAATAAAATTGGTTAGTCTTAAAGGTGCTACTGGACTCCTTACTATTTTGTTCCTCTGGAGGAAATTCTTTGTGTCCCTTCACAACTCCCTCATCACTAACTCCACATTGCAATAATAACAATGGTGTGATCTACTACATCAAAGGCTGACAGATCCCTCCATCTTTAAATGAAGAGTGCCCTCCACTTTAAAGCCACTGCAGTTCCAAACCCAGGCCTGAAACCAGACCGAAATGGGTCAAGGGCAGACATGTTACCCCAGAGCTGCTTTTTGTTGGGATTCTTGCAAGTGTCCTACATTCCGTTATGAAAGAGTTAAATTGTTATTCTGTTTGTTTAATCAGATAGCTAGTTAACATAGGACCACTTAGGCCTCGAGTAAAAGTTCCTGCCATAGAAAGGGGAGTCTTTGGTCTAAATGAAGGGATCTGGGATTGTCTATTGGATGACTTTTATTGGGGGGGGGGGCAATTAGCTAGCAACATATACTACAGTTTTATTGCTCGTTGTTCAGTTGTGTGTTGTGTGTCCAGTCTGTGTCTTAGTTCAAGCTTTTCTCTCTAGCCATCAAGATGTAGTTAGTTGGCTATTTTTTATTTTCTTACCAAATGTACCCTTTCCCCCTGTTATGTAGTAAAGTATTTTTATAGAGCTAAAACCACATAAGTCTGCCTCCTTATTTCCAATGCGCTCATATCAAACTCTGCGCCTTGCTCCTCTCTTTTTAATTCTCACCACCAACACTCTGCCCCCACACACCCTGTCACCTTCCTCGGGAAAGGTGAATTCAAGACAAGCCTATAATTGGCCTCCTTCCTTCCTGGCAAATGTTTACGAAGAACGACCTCCTTCCAAGTTCTGAGGGGAGCCCCGGACTCACAAGGGTGTTCAGGACTTTCATCAGCAGCTGCTGCAACACCTTTTCCCGGTGTGGTTTGAAAAGCCAGAAGGGGCCTGGATCAAGAGCACAACGGGGGGCCTCCCTCTCCCAAGGACCCTGTCAGCATCCAGAGGCAAGATCTGCCCAGAACAATAGGACAAGCAGATGCTTCTGACACCTCAAGCGCTGGATCAACTTTTAACTTGGCCCCCAAGCTGGAACAGATGGAAGAGATTTTGCCAGCAACAAAACCTGCAGAAACCACACCACTGACAGGGTCAGAGTTCGGTGTTATCAAGTCGTCAGGAACCACTTTAAATGAAGGAGTTGGACAAGATTCTTCTGATTTCTTGGCTAGAAATACCGTCTTCGTGGCCCCAAGGAGTCCTGTGCCCCTGCCCACTGTAGAGAGCTCAGCTCAGGTTAGGCTGGCTACTCTCCTTCCCTGTTCCTAGCTGGCCCCAGACAGGTGGACCCTTTTTATACGCCTTCCCCTGGGCCCACTCAGTTCTTGCTGCCCTTTTGCCTTTTCCTATGTAGATGTAAAGCATCAACCTGCCTGTTTTTCCGAGGACATCGTGTCCAAATAGGAAAGAAAAGGTCTGGTGGTTTTTATTATGAAAATTTACAGCCAAGAGTTATTTTCCATGGCAATATTGTCCACGCATTTATGAGCTGCAATTACAAAGCATTTGGTACCCAGGAAAACAGCTGGCTGGAGATGAAATTCCCGGAGTGTATCATTCAAAGGAGAAAACAGGGGTGGTCATAAATACCACTGTTCATTAAGGGTAGAAGAAAAACCCAAGAAAAATAGGTTTGCCAGGAATCCGATGTCCTTTTCTGAAAGGCATTCTTTAAAGAAGGTTAGGGGGTACCTTCCCCTTCCTTCCTTGATGACCAAAGCAAAAAATAAAAGTAGTTGTCCCCAAGTCCATTTCATTCCTTCCTTCCTCAGAAATCTGATTCAGAGTTGAAACAGTGCAGAACCGGAGCACAAGCAACTGTGAACCTGGCATACTAAACAATGGAGAAACAACCCAGGAGGATGATACAGCAATAGACGGTACGTAGCCCACGTTCCTTATCCCTTTACCCTCTGCTTCTCTTTGAGGACATTTCCTTACAGTACAGCCCTCCTATCTGTGTAAAAAAGCCCCCCTGAATAATTCATAGATCCAGAGGAGTTAGCCGTGTTAGTCTGTAGTCGCAAAGAGTCCAGTAGCGCCTTTCAGACTAACCGACTTTATTATAGCATAAGCTTTCGAGAACCACAGCTCTCTTCGTCAGATGCATCTGACAAAGAGAGCTGTGGTTCTCGAAAGTTAATGCTACAATAAAGTCGGTTAGTCTGAAAGGCGCTACTGGACTCTTTACTGAATAATTCAGTTGTTCATAGTTTGCTGAGAGCCAGGGCACTGGAAACCTTCCTAACTCCACCAGGCAGGCCATTCCACGGGGTGGGGCTACCACAAAGAAAGCAGGTGTGTGGGAAGTTGTTGATTTTGACCATCTGTAAGGCGGTAGCTGCAGAAGGCCCTGTTCAGACGAGTGAAGCTGCTGTGGAGGAGCTTAGGAAGAGGGCTGGTCCTGCAGGCATGAGAGACTGAGGCCGTGAAGGGCTTTGTGTATCACAGCCGCAACCTTGAATTGAGCCTGGTAACTATCGGGTAACCAATGGCGTGCCTTCAGAAGGGGAGTAAAATACATGCTCTGCCTAGCTCCCGGTAATAGTTGAGCTGCCATGTTCCTCACCAACTGGAGTCTCTGGGTTTACTTTGATGGGAGGCCTATATAGATTGCATTACAGTCGTCTAGCCTTGATGTTAACGTGGTGTGGGTCGAGGTGGCCAAATGGGCTGCGTTGGCGCCATCTTTCAGGCTAGCCAGAGTTAGTAGAAGGGGTTTTTTGCAGCTGCATTAAAGACCATAGAGACATGGGCAACTTCTCAGAGTGTCTCTACGGAGGCCATTTTCTAGCCATTTTTTCTCCCATTCCTCATTTTCTCATTGACAGGGTTTTGCCTGTCACAGGCAGGCAAATGGCAGGCCTCATCCTTGGCATCTGCAGCTGTGGTCTCCTGTTGGGAAAGATCTTCCCTGCCGAGTGTTGCCAGGTGCCCTGCTATAGCAATAAAACCATAGAGTTTCCACCGAATCCTAGGGTGGAGTGATGTCGCTTCCAGGTTTGCCCCAGAAATTATGTCATGCCACCGAGTGATGGCACACACACCCCATTTCACCTCTCTACTTTCCTGCCAGATGCCAGCCACCAACTGGCAACCATATCTCTGACAGAGACCCTACTGACCGACTGCTAATCAGATGAGACAGTAGTTTAGATAAACCAACACTGTGACCGTAGCCATGTGCCGAAGACCCGTCCATGTGTTCCCTCTCTGCGTGGGGAAGGAGAGGAGGCATGAGTATGCTGGCCCATCCTGGCACGATCACCAAGTTTTCTGCATGGTGCAAACGCTCAGAGGGAGTGCCCCTGCGTATGCCCCCCCTGCCCCCCCGGTCAGTGATGCTGCTTTCCTAATGTCGCTTATCATTGATGGGGGGCATGGGGGCACTTCCACTGTGAGTTTACACCATGCAGACAGCCTGGCAGTTGTTCAGAGGCAGGACCAGAGTCAGGGGCGGTGCCAGGGTTTCTGGTGCCCACAGCTACCCCTACAAGCGCGAGCATGGAGTGCGCGCGCACCCCTAGACTGCATGATGACATCATCACACAGCAAGCCGGCACCCTTGGCTGGTTGGCGGCTGGGACGGCACACAGAGGCTGCCTGCACTCCTAGTCAGGCATGGTGGGTGGCTGGGGAGGTTCTGCATGTCGCCCTAGATGCCCGCTGTGCCTGACCCATGGCTTCTGCGCCCGGCCAGGGGCGTAGGTTGGTGGCGGCAGCAGCGCGGGGCTGGCTGGCTGCAGCAGCTGTGGGCCAGGTGTGCCAGCTCTGCAGTGCATGCCCCTGCCCCCGGCACCCCCTCTGGCACCCCCTCCAGCATCTCAGTGCTTGAGGCAGGGGCTGTAGCTGCCTCAATGGGCGCACCAGCCCTGACCAGAGTGCTTGTGTCTGCTTTCCCTCCCCACACAGTGAATCAGTGCATGGATGAGTTCTGCATAGGGCTAGTGTAGACTGTAGTTTCATATGTTTGTGGGAGGACCCATGGAATACAATCCTGGTGTACCCCAGTTAGGTTGGCCTACCAGGTTCTGCTCCTGCTCCGGTCCCAATCAGCCACCATGCATCTTCTAAAGAAAACCGTGTTCTCCAGCAGAATGCTCGAGCTGAAGAATCTTTGTTTTGCCATACCCTAGTCCCCCACCTGATTTGTAACCCTCCTGTGGTTGTACCAGTTGCTTCTGCAATGGAGGGTTTTTTTCCATTTGGCACTTAGCTGGTGACTGGTGAAATATAACCGTAATGTTGCTAACTTCCTTTAAAGAGGGGGAAAGGCAAGCGAATTCCCATTTGGTAAAATAATGCAAGGCTGTAGCTCTTTCGGCAAATCAAGATATTATTGTCCAAATGCAATATTAATGATGCAGGCTGCAACCATTTGTAATCCGGTCATCAGAGAAGCAGCTGTTCCCATTTACATGTTGGTCTCCCCGAGTACATTATTAAGGTAATATTTTATCGTGAATTCTACCAGCTCAGGGGCCGCTTGCCTAACACACGGCATGAACATTCCTCCTTTTTATAACTAATCATTCTTTTCCTTTCTTGGCAGGCGCTATAACCACAAGGCGCAGGGGGCTGTGAAACCGTCCAACGCAAATTTGTGTGTGTGTCCATTATGAATGAAAAATAAAGTGCTGGAGAGGAAAACTTTGCACCTCCTGCCAGGCTGGGTTTTTCCTTCCCACAATTGCATTTAAAAACCAGCCCAGTCCAATTGCCACTGTCGCTGTTTGGAAATGTTTAAGGACTGGCTGGCTTCAACCCACACACAACCCAATATTTATACACAAGAAAGGAAATGCTGGGAAGATAAAAAAATAAATTAGGTTAAAGTCCCACAGAGGGAGAAACAGGGAAAGGGGCGGGGAGGAATTTTCTGTATTGCTGCCTCTTTTTCTGCAGATAGAATCTGAAGAGTGGTTTGGCGAAGAAACTAGGAAGATATCTTCTCTGGCCACGTGAATGGTTTGCACCAATGTGCCTCGCTATGAACCTAGGCCTTTCCCATTAACTGCAATTGGAGGGATTCGTGAGGAGGAAGGGTAGAGGAAAGAACCCCCTGTGGACTCACGTGCCTGGCAGGAAGATTTCTTCTTATGTACCCTCCCCATACATACTGATACAGGGTAGAAATATTTTAGAGAAACAGATATACTCTTTATACCTGATCACCCCGCCCCCACACGCTCCAACGACACCCAAAGCCAACTTATATGATGCTCCTCTGGGGCAGCTGACTGGATCATATGACTCTCTGGTAGGTCAGCTGACCAGCCTGTGGCAGCATCACCGAGGGTTGCCAGGTACCCCTCACCTCCCATCGGGAGGGTGGCACCCCTGGCACTTACCTTGTGTGCAGCACGAGGTCCATGCCCATGCCCCGGAGCCAGAGTGATGATGATGTCACTTCCTGAAGTGACGTCACCATGCCGGCTATGCGAGCATTCCCGTGCTCTGCACTGGGCTGATTTTGACTGGTTCGGGGCCAAATTGGCGCAGAATGAAGTGCAGGAATGCTCTCGTGGGTGGCGCGATGACATCACTTCCAGAAGAGACATTGCCGCGCCAGTTGGGAGCGTGTGCTGCTGAGGTGCCTGCTGATGGCGGGCAACCTCCGGGAGCTTGCTCAGTGGACAAGGGGCAAATCCCCTTGGTGGGCACCCGGGAACCCTAGATCACCCCAAAGATCCGGCTAGTGCTCCAGATATACCAGCCAATTTGCACCTTCAAAATTGAGCTGAAGGTGAGATGAGGTTTATGGGAAGGAAGAGAAAGTGACTTTTGCTGGACTTGGCTGGAGTCATAGGGGAGAGAATGGCATCCTCCTTTGCCCCTCGCTGTGGCTGTTCCTGGGGCACACGGCTTACCAACTTCTCCGCGCTTCATTTGGCTTCTGAAAGCGCTTTTGGGTTTTTAACTGACAGTAATTTGCAGCAGTTCCAATCCTGCCTTGCCCTGAGTTGCCTGTATAAATTAATCTCCCGGGGTTTCAGCCTGGCGTCTCCCACCACGCTTTCTAACATGTTAATACTATTAATAATAAACAAGGACAAGTTGTGACAACTTTCAGAAACAAGAGCAACACACGTGAGCCAGGCATCCAGGCAGGAATTGATTCTGGCCGTTTGACATGAGCAGATTTTCTTAAAATAGAAAGGTCACATGGGGCAATGATCCCCCCCCCCCATTACTTTGAAACATGGAAAACTGTGGAGAGAATGTCTGGGAAACCAAGGAGGAGGCTTTTGATTTCTGCATTTCCTTTGCGATAGAATTACTCTCCACTTTAATTAATGGACAGGTTGTTTCAATGAGGCACCCTGTTTAGTATATAATATTTATGGCTGTATTGTTTGCTTGCCTCAAGCAAATAATTGCAGTGATAGATGTTGCAAAAGCAGTACAGTATTAATGCTTCCGCTGTTAACATGAAATGATTGAGGGACAGTCAAGGCACTTTCCTTGTTCCTTGTGCAAGGACCCTGGTGGGATCTTCCCAGAACCATTCCAGACATTGCACTGGGCTCTCTGGACCTTTGAAAAAGTATCCTGATATTCCGTGCCAAGACAAACTTAATCCTGCAGCGTGTTCACTTTCTGTTTGCATAATGTATTCTGCCATTTTTATTACTTTGCATTGTCCAGTATTTTGCTAGTTGTGGGAAGGAGCAATATAATACACTGGTGCCTGAGATTATAAATGTGTATCTCATGAGGGCTAGACCCTTGATTTTGAAAAACAAATACTGATGGCTGAACTGGACATGAAATGTATTCCTGTGACCTGCTAGAGGTATCCACTGGTACTGTGACATGTAGGAGAAATGATCTGGAAAGAAGAGCTTTTGAGCATTGTCCCACAATGCTTCAAGGTGGTGAAAACCAATGCAGATTGTGAAGAACTCCAGGAGGATCGCTCTGAATTGTGTGAGTGGCTGACAACTGGGCAAATGAAGTTCAGTGTTGGTAAGATGCCCACTGGGACAAAAACCTAACTTAAATATATGCTGATGGGTCTGAACTGACTGAGATCAAGATCTTGAGGTTGCTGTGGACAGCTCAACAAAAGCGTCGACTCTGTGCAGCGGTGGAGAAAAAAGCAAACACCATGCTAGGAATTATTAGGAGGGACTGAAATAAGACAGGCAATTTTATCATGCCCCTGTATAGAGCTACAATGCAAATGATGCATGGGGGGGGGGGGAGGAAATAGAGAGAACCTTTTCTCCTTTCCCCTTAATACTAGAAATCAGAGACACCCAATGAAACTGATGGGGAATTCAGGACAGAAAAAAGAAAGGACTTCTTTATTGAATGAGTAGTTAAGTTGTGGAATTCACCCCCAGTGGATGTCGGGATGCCCATGATAATAAATGGCTTTAAAAGATTTGTGGTGGGTAAGTCCATCATGGGCTAATAATCATGATGATCCAAGAGCACCTCCATATTCAGGGGCAGTAAATTTGTGGAAGCCAGTGAGTCTCTCTACACAAGACGCTTTGGAGCGCGTTCGTCAAATGTAGGGAGATGCATTGTTAGCCAGGAAGCGCAGTTTTAAAAGACGGAGCCCTCAGAGATCGCTCCCCAGAGGGTTTGTTAATTCCATCTTCGCCTCCCTGAAGGCTCCCTCAGTTTCACCTTTCCAGTCTAAAACTGTGTGAGATCACAAGGGGAGGGCAGCGAGGAGTGGAAATGGGCTGGAGCTGCCTTCCAAAGCCAGGCGTGGACCTGGAGAGGTTACAGTAGGCTGAAGTTTCCCTTCTGGCATTTCACACAGCTCCAGTGTATAGAAAAGCCTTTGCCCTGCCACCAGCTCTGTCTTTTCAAACTACCCTTCCTGGCTAACATTGCATCTCATGGCTTGTGTTCTTCATGTCTCAGATGTCTCGTGTAGAGAGACTCTCAGTGTTAGGAGGCAATATCTGTAGAAGACTTGCCTTCTGTGCTGTTTCTTGGCCCTCCAGAGTAGCTGGTTGGCCTCTATGTGAAACGGGATGCTAGACTAGATGGGGGAATTTGTTTGCTTCAACAAGGCCCTTCTTATGTTCTTATGGTGGCCGTTTTCACACGTCTTCCCCTCCTGCAAAATAGCGCAAAACTCACAGAATGATGTGCCTTCATGGTGCGATTTTCCATCATGACTTCGCTTCATGGCTCATTTTCTGACGTCATCACGCCTCGATGCAAAGTCACGTTGGGAAATCGTGCCATGGAGGTGCATCGTTGCGTGAGTTTTGCACTATTTTGTGGGAGGGGAAGACGTGTGCAAACAGCCGGTTTTACCCACTACTCAGAAAAAAACTAGGCACCCAGAGAGCAGACTGGGGGAGTGGAAATGCCAAGAGAAAGCAGGACAAAAGTGCAGGATTATCGAGAGCTACCACAAGCCCCCAGGCATAAGATTGGCTCTGAGCTCTCTCAGCACCACGCCCCACGTCAGTCGCCAGGCCTTGCTTGGATCTACCTGCCTTTAGGGCGCTCAGGACCCCACGAACTTTGTCCCTGCGAGGGGATGTCATGGCCCTTCAAGTATGTCACGATAAAGAATTGTGAATGCCTTTTCCCCCTCTCTCCTCAATCCGCCCCCAGTGCCATCTTGCATCCACATAACAGAGACTTCGACAGAGTCCTGCTGGCACCCCGCTGTGCAAGCCGTGGAACACCTGGATGCAATAACCGTGATCATCATCAGGGTATCTTCTCCGATTCCTGCCCAGTCAATGCTTTCTTTGAAGTCCCCCCCACCCCACCCCGGTCGTCTGCAGCAGTGACTCCTAATCTCTCTTGCGGAGATTTCTGCTCCGCCTGCCAGAGAGAGCTTGCATTAAAGCGACCGCGTGGGAGCTGTGGCTCGGAGCCTTTGCCAACTGGTGAGACTCCTCAAAGCCAGAATGGTAGCAGGCAGCCAACAGTGGGGACTGTGAAGATACAAGAGTGAAAGAGTTTTCCAGTGACTGTATTGCAAAAAGGTCCATTAAATACTAAGCTCTAGCTACTGGAACACAGAAAATGGTATTAAAGGATTTGCTTTTTATGTTCATAATTCAGCATTAATGTACATTTGATGTTTAATGTATGAACTGCAGGTGATGAGACTAGCAGGATCTTTTCTAAATAGTGTTTTAATCTGAAGGTATTTTTTAAAGGTGCCAACAATCTACTGTCAGACATGAGGAAGGAAGGGGAGAAAAAAAGTGGAGCTAGGGAAGAGAGAAGGCAGCGTAGCTTTGGTTCAGCGCGGAGGTCTTACCTGTAACCTCTGCCTTGCCTGACGTGATTTAAGATGAATGAAATGAAAGGCAAAGTAGCCGGTGAATGCTGGGACGGGGTGGGGGTGGGGGGTTCAAGGTATTTGATAAGAGGCCATTGGCTGCACGCACACACACACACACACACAACCCAAGAGGGCGGCCTGGCAGCCGAGGAATGCAAGCCAGCCGGCAAGGAAAAGGCAGGGACTGAGTCTTGAACTGGTGCTGCCCCAGTCATCTACCACAAGGCCATTCAGGCTGGCCCCCAAAGCCATTTTGCTATTTGAAAGGCATGGGGTGGGGGGGGCATAAGAGCACCTCATCCCACAGCACTATGGGCCCCATCAGGATCAGGCCTTCGTGGCATTTTTAAATCACCCATTTTAGGCTTTGACATGGCAGCGGCATTCCCATGTCAGGCACAAGGGTGCCACCGCATCTTATTTGACCCTGTAATAGACACAGTTGGGGCCCAAACTGGCTGAAGTAGCCAAGAGGGAGGGGGTGGATAATGAGTCCAAACTAAAGAGTTTCCAGCCTGGGTTAGGAGGTGCAATCGCACAATCCTGGGCCACTGGTGGAAAGGAATTTTGTCACCAGCTTCCTGTGTTACCGATTTCTCCCTTCGGGACATGGGGGAGCCCCCCAAAAGGTACCAGCGAGTATCACCACAAGGAAACCCTGCACAAATATGTGACTCAATAAATATAAATACATTTCCTCCAATCACATGAAAATAGCTTGATCAACTTTCACCCTACAAACATATGACAGCAAATCCTGAAAAGCAATGTAGAAACTTGCAGCTGGGAATAACAACAACAATAACATTTTCAGCATTTAACATGTTGACGGGCTGTTTTGTGTGCTCTCCCAGGGCCTCCCTTGCTTCATCTCCTTAAAGCTGGTCGACACAAGGAGAACCGAGACTAAGCCCAGCTGGTGAATGGGGGGCTGAGAAGGCATTTAAAACAGGAATTGTGGGGGTCACAAGCTCAGCCTTTTAGCTGCAACTGGGGCAAATGACATGAGCATAACAAAGCACATACAGTGCCCTGCATTGTAACATCCAAAGCAGCCCATAAGCGAAGCCAAGCCTGGGGAAGGGGGGGGGGGGGCGGCTCCATTGGCAATCCACTGTCACGAAAATTTGAAGCAGGAGCCATATTAAAAATTTATTTGCTTTGTTTATATGCCACCTTTCTCATTGAGACTCAAGGCGGATTTCGTGGTATGAAACAATGCAACTGAATAGCACGAGGCATCTAATAAGCAACAGGACTCGGGTGACAGAATTAGAAACAATGTGAACAGCATCACATATGATACGTCAAGCCAAGTGGAACGTGGAATTACAGATGCAGAAAACACTGCTGGAAGAGCCTTCGCATCATTTGAATTCCTGGTGACAAGTGGAGAATGTGTGCCCCTGGGCTGCTGTGCCAGAAGGTTGACGAAAGCTTATCTAAAACAATCAAGCTCCTCCATGCCTTACTAATGATAAATAGGTATTTCTGCCTCTGACAAATGAAAAGGTTATCGGAGGACCTTACAAAATAATTATTAAATAATTTCACCATTTGTTCAAGATCAGAGGCCACCTGGATACAAAGATCAGCGAATGAGATCTGAAGGCGCCTCGAGTCAATGCTTTTCTGCATGGACGTGAGCTCGTTTCAACAAACTCCCTGCAGCTTCAGGGAACGACTTCTAAAAAAGAAAAAGGAGAGCCCAAATGGGCTCAGAACGACACCGTGAGGGAAGGGAAGGTTCCTGCCACCCTCCAACACAGTTTTCTTGCATGAAAACCATCTGAAGGGAGTTATTTCGCCAGTTTCACTATGTGGAGAGTCTACCCACAGACCTTTCACTCGAACTCCCCCTGCGTGGTTTTCATGTGAGAAAACTGCATTGGGGAGAGGGCAGGAGCCTTTCCTCCCACCAGGGTGCCATCCTTTTTTTAAAAGAAGCAGTTCCCCACAGCTGCCATGTGACTGCAGGGAGCGGGTTCGAACGAGTGTGTGCCTTTGCCCTTCGTGGTGGTGGTGGTTGTTATTGTTATTCATTAGATTGGAGGGAGGTGTCCAGTGGGGTGCTGCAGGGCTCAGTTTTGGGCCCGGTACTTTTCATCAGATTGGAGGAAGGTGTCCAGTGGGGTGCCGCAGGGCTTGGTTTTGGGCCCGGTACTTTTCAATATTTTTATCAATGATCTGGATGAAGGAGTGGAAGGGCTGCTCATTAAATTTGCTGATGATACCAAATTGGGAGGGGTAGCAAACACCCAAGAAGATAGAATTAAAATTCAACAAGACCTGAATACTCTGGAGAAGTGGGCAGCTGTGAATAGGATGCAATTCAACAAAGACAAGTGCACAGTATTACATCTGGGCCACAAAAATGGGAAGCACAAATACTGGATGGGGGATACACTTCTGGGCAGTAGTATATGTGAAAGGGATCTTGGGGTAAGAGTGGACTGTAAACTGAATATGAGCAGTCAGTGTGATGCGGTGGCAAAAAAGGCTAATTCAATCCTGGGTTGTATCAAAGGGGCCATAGCATCGAAATCGCAGGAGGTCATAGCCCCTCTCTATACTGCCTTGGTCAGGCCACACCTGGAGTATTGTGTGCAGTTCTGGAGGACTCACTTCAAAAAGGATGTGGACAAAATCGAGAGGGTGCAGAGGAGAGCGACGAGGAGGATCAGGGGTCTGGAGACTGAGCCCTACGAGGAAAGGCTGAGGGCCTTGGGAATGTTTAGTTTGGAGAAGAGGAGGTTGAGGGGGGACATGATTGCTCTCTTTAAATATTTGAAAGGCTGTCATTTGGAGGAGGGCAAGGAGCTGTTCCAGTTGGCAGCAGAGGGTAGGACGCGAAGCAATGGGCTAAAACTACATGCACAAAGGTACCGGCTGGATATTAGGAAGAACTTTTTCACGGTCAGAGTAGTTCAAAAGTGGGATCAGCTGCCTAGGGAGGTGGTGAGCTCCCCCTCACTGGCAGTTTTCACGAAGAGGCTGGATGAATATTTGTCAGAGATGCTTTAGGCTGATCCTGCACTGGGCAAGGGGGTGGACTAGATGGTCTCTGTATGACCCCTTCCAGCTCTGTGATTCTGTGATTCTGTGATTAAATGTATAATCTGCTCTTCCTGCAAGCTGGCTCAGAGCAGATAACATCATATAATGAAGCCACATTAAAACAGAGTAAGACATAAAAATGCAGGCCCAGATCCAAAAGAGGAAGAGATGGTGTTAAAAACGCTGGTTCTTGTCTGTTGCTCTGGTTTTTGCAAAAGGAAGAAAGACTTAAATTAACCCAGTTTTTTATTTCCCAAGTGTTGGTCTTTTTTTAATACATAAAATAGTTTGTGTGGGCCATGTAGTGTTATGAACAAGAAAATCATTATAAGTTTGAAAATAGCCAGAAGCCTTAAAAAGAAATTTGGAAGGCTTGCCACTTGCAGTGCTCAGCGCAGTCCAAAATGAAAGCCCTGGTGCTAGCGGGGATGCTATGATCCTAGTCACATTGCCAAAGTGGGCTTGGCCAGGCAGAAGGCCAGTGAGAGGAAAGAATGGTCTGAAAAACCATCCATTTTCTCCTCACTGTGGGGGAGCCCAATGTCCTTGTAGAGGTGGTGCTTCAAATCTCTCTGCTGCGCACGGCCGGCACGTATGCAACTGCGCCCCATGTCAGTCCCACCACACAGAGACTCTGCTGTTTGTTCCACGGGAGAACTCTGTAGAAAGTTGAACTGTATCCTCCCATCTTCTTATGCACTCCTGGGGCTGTGGCTCAAGGGCAGAATCTCTGCTTTGCATGCAAAACGTCCCAGGTTCAATTCCCAGCTCCTCCAGGATCAGGCAGCTGGGGATGTGAAAGACCTCAGCTGGAGACCCTGGAGTTCTGCTGCCAGTCTGAGCGGACGAGACTGACCTGGATGAACTGAAAGTCTTCTTCGGTACAAGGCAGCTTCATATATGTATGTGATCATGGACATTTGATTTGATTTATTTATTTACCTCATTCACCGTCCGCCTTTCTCTCTGAGACTCAAGGTGAATTACGCAATGTGAGCCAGTACAGTCAGTTCCAAGGACATTTCAGTAAACAGTGTCATGGGTATATAAATGCAAATTTTGGAAGCAGCCCATGCAATAGGAGACGGTGCTGCCCAGGGCCCAAGAATTCCAGGCAGGCACACACAGGCAGTGTTGTGCTAGGCACGGTGAAAATCAGTAGGAGAAGGATTACGGGTGCCATGAATGAGTTTGCCAGATGAATTTACCATAATTGATGGTAGCAGTTCTGTTGAGCTGATCCTGGGATTACTTTGTTGATGCAGCAAATGCCTCCAACTCCTTCTGATTTGGTTGGCAGCTGCACAGTAGCTTTTGTTCTTCCAAGCTGGACCAGTTGTTTTTTCTCTGGGCCTTATTAAGAGATGGGCACAGCATCCTTGTGAACTCTTCATCAAATGGATGATTTGCTGACTGCAGTGTGATGTTGCAGACCTCTGGGGACCTGGGCATAAAGGGCAAGGAGCACCCCAGGGCCATTCCTTTCTCCCTTGTGCATTTTGCTCAAGCGCAGCGGGGCATTCCCACCCAGCCGCATGGTCTTGCCTTGCACAGCGTCACCAGGGTTGCCAGGCTGAGCCTGCACTCTCCTGCCAGTTGCTGGGATTGATCTGGCTACCCTGGAATGGGGGGGGGGATTTACCTTCCTCCTTATGGCACCACTGGGCCCACCCAAACAGCCAGAGAAAGGCAACTGGGGAGCTTTGCCTCGGCTGTGCCGCTGGATGCAGCCAGTGCCGCTGTGCATGCACCCTTGTTTGCACACTTGCACTGCTGCGTGGCTCTGCCTTCTGGATCCCAGGTCTGGAACAACCTAGTTCACCAGGAATGCCAGGTCAATCTGTTAATGAGGTGCAGAGAACAAACAACTGATACAGCTTGGAAGCACAAGGGCAGGCATTCAGTTGTAAACGTTGTGCTCCAGCTGAGCTTCTGCCACCTTTGAAACTGAGAGAAGATCAATATCTGAACTTTATAGAGAATGGCTCTCTTGCACTAATCTGTGCAAGGCTGCCAACTTGCCATTGAAAAAGGCATGGAAAGTGGGCACGTCCAGCAGCGGGAGATTTTCATTAGCCAGGGGCAGAAGCCTTTTGAGTTTTTGGTGAGGTCTGACATGTAGTCTTGGCTTATCAGGGGTGCAGCCCAGCAAACCAGAGGATGGGCAAGGCTGTCAGCCACGAAGGATCCCTAGATAAATATTTCCTCTGGCCTCCTCTCACACCACCAAAACCCAACCAAAACATTCCATTAAAACTCCTAACGTGACTTGTTTGGCTACAAGAGCCCTGAAATGTGGCCCTTGACAGAACTTGGTGTCGGCTCATAGAGGGTTCATTCCACCCTTCTCAGCACACTTGGCTTATGGAACAAAATATCTCCCCCACATCTAAAAAATGCCAGCTGGTCTGGGAACACAACCCTGGACAACTATCTTACCTCGGGAGGAAGCCCTGCTCTCTGCAGAGGAAGCCAAGGGCAGCCCACCTCCGCTTCTCACTTGCCTTGAAAGCCCCTTGCTGAGGTCGCCGTAAGTCAGGTGCAGCTTGAGGGCACTTTATGCACACACAAGAACATGCTCACTACTGGAATAAACCTTTTTGGATCTTTCTCAATTACATGTGTGGCAAGCTTATAAACGAATGTCCCCTGGCAAAGTTTATCACGAGTCCTGTACTGTGCTGCTCACCTTTGCCACTCATGCTGTAGTTGACTGGGTTTTTTAATGTTGTTAGGATTTTTTGGCAACTTTTTATTTTTAATTTTAACTTTTTATAACAATCAACATAATAAAACAGGATAAACAGTCAATATTCGAATAAAAACATCTAACCAAATGATAAGTATTGTATGGAAGTTAGTAGAGTACAAAGTCCATATAATTCTTCGGTAAGGCAGTATCTGATGAGTCATGGTTTGAAATGTAGTCTAAATATGGGAACTACTTTTCTAAAAAGCTGGATTAGAAAGTTGGGTTGTGGTTATTAATTGGTCTCAGGGCTTTTTTTCTGGATTAAGAGGTGGTGGAACTCAGTGGTGGAACTCAGGACCACACAATGACATCACTTTGGGTCAGCTGGAACAAGGGGGGAGTATTTAAAGTTTAAATCACCCTAGGTAAAAATGGTCACATGGCCGGTGGCCCCGCCCCCTGATCTCCAGACAGGGGAGTTTAGATGGCTGGAGTGGCGCAGAGGGCAATCTCAACTCCCCTCTGTCTGGCAATCAGGGGGTGGGGCCACCGGCCATGTGACCATTTTCAAGAGGTGCCGGAACTCCGTTCCCCCGTGTTCCTGCTGAAAAAAAGCCCTGATTGGTCTGATATTTTGTGTTGATTGTTTATTGCAAATTGCAGCTGATTTTTGAGTAGTCTTATGGAATGGCTTGATAAGGTCAGGAAAGCTCCCACTCTCCTGGCTTTCCGCAAACTGTGCAAAACTGAATTATCCAGGAAGACTTTCTTACTCAGGTAATAGGTCTGTGCTGTAAGCTCAGAGAGATGCCTTGGCCAGGGACAGGCCCTGTACTACTGGGTACTGTCTGGTTAAATAGGTATGCTCCTACCGGGTAGTTTCATCATCATTAAAGCTGTCGTGTTTAATTACTTATTTTCTGTTTCAGCAATATTTCATCTCTGTGTTTCTGATTTCAGATATCTGCAGCCCTATTGAATGCTCTAGCTATTGATCATATTGTAATTGTTCATTGAATGTCCTAGCTGTTGTTCTTATTGACCTGCACTGTGTAATCCGCCTTAATTCTCCGTGAGAAAGGCAGACTATAACTAAACTAAATAAACTAAACTAAATATTGTCCAGCTCAAGAACTAAATCAGCTTATTTACCAGAGGAGTAGTAGTAGATTGACCAATTGGAGGCATTTGCCATTTATCCCCTCTTTGCACTGGTACCCTCAGCGCCATACCTTAAACAGCCAGCGCCAGATAAATGCATTGCCTGTTTTTTGCATCCGTCTGGTCAGCTGCATGTGTTTGAAAAGTGTGTCCAGGAACTGATTGCAAACTTGGATGGGTTCATGAGCAGACAAAGAGTCACTGAGTAGTAAGTCTCAGCTCAAATATCCGAAACGGAATTTTTAAAGTTATTTTTAAAATTATTTTATTATTATTTTGTTATTATTTTAATAACAATAACAATAACAATAACAATAACAATAACAATAATAATAAAGAAAATAGTTTAATCTTGCGCCTGGGCACATCTGAATTCATACAGACACACTGGAACAGCTCTGTGCCCCATCTCTGCTAGTCATAACTTGCACAGGATGTGCTCTGAACTGGCAGGTGTCCAAGCCTGCCTATTTCTCCCTGCTTTGCTACTCAGAGAAAAAAACGCTAAGAGGCTTTGCA
Organism: Eublepharis macularius; assembly: GCF_028583425.1. Lineage (NCBI taxonomy): Eukaryota > Metazoa > Chordata > Lepidosauria > Squamata > Eublepharidae > Eublepharis > Eublepharis macularius. The sequence goes on from NC_072803.1 coordinate 1,863,438, forward strand.
GAGAAAAGTCTTGATTTCTCCCTTAGCGATCTGAGCAATATCATTTCATAGTGGAACTGATTCCTCTATATGAACCAGAAAAACAACCTTAGAAGCTGCCCGCGGAGAAGGACAAGCTCGTTCTAGTCTGGCTGCTACAGGTGTCAGTCAATGGATTTGGGCAGTGGGCACCTTTCCAGTCCAGATACTGGTCTCAAAGGACCACACAAGCCCATTAACACCAGCAGCCACAACCCGGCACTCAGTGAGGCACACACAGCCAAGCGTCACTTACAAGAGCAGGGGACATATTCTACCGCTGCACAGAGAAGAGTGATGTGGGGTGGGAAGCCCCTGTACGATGTGGGCATATGGCTGAAGGTCAACGGGTCTGGCTAGAGAATGACTGGGTGGGGAACTGGCTGGAAACTCCTCCTGACATCCCCCCAGAGGAATATGCAATAAAACCGGCACTTTTTATGACTGGCTTCCAGATCCAGTGTGACCGGGAGTCCAGAGAGGCTTCTTGCCTTAAACAGCAGCTCACCTGCCTGCTGCTTTTGAAATGGAGCAGTTTGTGGCATGGCAGAGGAAACTCCTGAACAGAGAACAAAAGGGAAAAGGCAGATCAGACCCTGGGCAGTTTACAAATTCTTTTCCTAGCAGCTACTGTGTGACTGCAGGGAAAGCGAGTCAGGCCCGGGTACACCAGAATTTGTACCAGGTAGCTTACCAATAAATGGGCACAGAGCAACTGCAGGAGCTGGCGATGCCATGGAAAGATTTTTGTTCCTCTGTGGCTCAAATGCAAAACGTGTGTGCGTGTGTGTCCTTCAGAGAGGGTGCTGCTAGAATCCTAGAATCATAGGGTTGCAAGGGATCTCTGGGGGTCATCTAGTCCAACCCCCTGCATGATGCAGGAAGTTCACAACTACCTCCCCCCTCAAACCCCCCGTGACCCCTGATCCATGCCCAGAAGATGGCAAAACATCAACAGGATCCTTAGCCTAACTGGCCTGGGGAAAATTGCTCCCTAACCACGCCACATGACTTGGCAGTCCCAATGAGAGATGGCTTTGAGGCTCAGATCAGATGCAAAATGTGGGAAGGAGCACAGAGAGAAGGAGCAGCATCTCCTCCCTTCCCTCCAGTTGAATTTGGGCAATCCATGCATTTCTGTCTGATTTGCCCTGCTTCCAGCTGCCTCCCCAACAAGAGGCACCATGTAGTGGGTGGCGCCAGACGTGACAGACAGGGCAAGAAGGGCCCCACTCATGCACTGTTGACACTAGATGTATTCTTGGCGTGAGAACAAGGATGTTCAAGCAGGTATCTAGTTTCCTTGGCAAAATGTTGGAGCTTGAGGCACTCATGTACAGCCCAAAATATGCCTCCCAGGATCCCTTGCAACGTTGCAGGACACAACCTGCTAAGCCATCGCTGCCCAAGGTTAGCCCCATGCACTGATGCGGTCCAGGATCTCGCATGCTTTCGTTTGGCTCTTTCCTGTCAGTTACACCAAACAGTTTATCTGCCAACTTGTTTGACTTGCGGAGCTGGAGGAGGAGGCAGATTTGTTAAACATGCAGCTTCAGAAGTAGCAGCAAAATCTCTATAGATATATTGCCGCAATGGGGTGTGGGGGGGGGACACCTGCTGATTTTGGGGTTTCAAGTCCCTCCCCTCTCCTCCCCCAAAGCTGCGCAGGCTGGGGGGGGCGGGGGGGGGAGAGCGAAGGGCCGGAAGAGCCGCACGGCTGGAGTTTTCATTTAAATAAAGAGCAGAATCACATTTGACTCCATTGATTGCATTTTTTTTCTGACTGTTGTGACATTTTCAGGAAGGCTAATTTATTCAAGCATGGAAATCTTTAAAAACTTAATTAAGTTATTTCTCAGATTTTTCATGCCTTTATTGTTTTGAGCTCACATTTAAACTTTAATTCTAGCTAATAGCAAGAAAAATAGAAGGAAGACAACCCCCCCCCCCACCACCATTTCTTACTAAAAGGCACCAAACGGAAAATCCCATTTGGGCATCTCATCTCTGCTCCAGATGGCCTGTTCCCCAGTGGAAAGGGTTGATCACCCAGCGAGCGGGAACCTGGTGAGGGGTTATTGGGAGGAGGGGATCACTGTAGGACACAAAGTAATCTGGATCCAGAACAACAGGACAGCCCTGCTAGACTGGGCCAGTCCAGAACGCAAGAAGTGCCCACTGCTGGATCGGGCCAGCAGTCCATCGAGTCGAGCACCCAGCTTCCCACAGCATCCAACCGGTCGCCCTGAAGAGCCAGATGAGCAGGGCTGAGAGCCTCCAACTTCCAGCCCTGGCCGGACCACCCAGAGGCCCGCAGGCAGCTCCCAGGCAGAGCTGACTGGCAAGAAGCCTCCCTTCTAGGCCCGCCTCATGGTGAGAGCCAGTATGCAGCAGCGGTTGAAGAACCGAACTAAACCTGGGGAGACCCCCTTTCCAGTCCAGCTCAGCCATGAAGGTCGCGGGGTGACCTTGGGCTGCTCACGCCCTCTCAGCCTAACCAGCCCTCGCGAGATGGTTGGCTGAGGAAGACACAGGGAGGCTCCCCCTGAGCTCCCTGGAGGAAGGGCTGGAGGAAATGTAGTCAATACATAAAGTAGATACTGGATCTGAACATGGGGGGGGGGTCCCGTTTAACAATCGTTTATCCTCCCCCCTATGAATCTGTCTAAATGCCCTTTACAGCCGCCATGACATCTTGTGATAATGAACTCCATAAGATAGCTGTGTTGTCCTTCATTTGGGCTAATTTTTCTAAATAAATTAAAAAGCCAGACACTTCAGTCTTTCCTCATATAGAGGATGATCCAACTCTTGGGGTTTCTCTTTTCTGAACCAGAGGAGTTGGCCGTGTTAGTCTGTAGTAGCAAAATAGTAGAGTCCAGTAGCACCTTTAAGACGAACCAACTTAATTGTAGCATAAGCTTTCGAGAGCCACAGCTCTCTTCGTCAGATGCAACTTTATTGTAGCATAAGCTTTCGAGAACCACAGCTCTCTTCGTCAGATGCATCATAAGCTTTTGATGAAGAGAGATGTGGTTTTTGAAAGCTGACGATGCATCTAACGAAGAGAGCTGTGGTTCTCGAAAGCTTATGCTACAATAAAGTTGGTTAGTCTTAAAGGTGCTACTGGGTTACTCTTTTCTGAACATTTCCCAGTGCTATGTTACCCATGTTGAGATGAGGCAGCACCAACTGTAAGCAATATCCCAAATGCGGCTCACACTACAGGCAAGGGCAGTGTGCTCTGGGATATTTCATTTGCAGTTCCGTTCTGAATGACACTCAACACTGAGGGTGTTTTTTTTTCACTCCAAGAAAAGGGGCCATGAGCCATGGCTCTAAGATCTCTTTTCTGGGAATTCAGGGCCACCGTGAATTCAGACGCTTTGCTAATGAATGGGGGGGCCATAGGCTCCACCACTATGTTGCTTTACAAACCACCCATTTACTTTAAATATGTGCTCCTATGTGCCACCTGTGCTTCACCTTGTCTTACATCAATCATGGAATTGCTTATGTTCTGTTTCAGCATTTCTTCAATTCTGTATTGGATTCTTGCTAATGCTCTGTTTTTGTATACTTGTATTTATTTACCCTATGGCGTTGTTTATGGAAATGTCCTTGAAATCGACTGTACTAATCTCGCAATGTGTAATCCGCCTTGAGTCTCAGTGACAAATAACATAAATAAAACGATAAATAAAGTGCCCCAGGAACTTCATACTGGGGCTGTTCTTCCCAGTGTGCCACGCTTTGCAGCCCGTTCACTCCACACTGAACCTGAAGTGCTTTATATGGCATCTCCCTGTTTGGAACGCTTCACAGTCTTGCTTGAGGTTTCAGCATCTTGAATAACTGGGTGCCACCTGCAAACTTGACCACTTTTATGCTCTTGTCCCCAGCTCCAGAAAGCGGTCATTTCCAGACGGCTTACCTGCCTCCAGAACGTCACACGATGTTGCAGGGAAAACGCGAAATATCGCATTTTCTCATGCGAGTTTTGCGCGCGACGTCATGACATCGCGCAAAATTCGCACAAGAAAACACGATATTTCATGTTTTCCCCGCAACATCGCACGACGTTCCGGAGGCAGGTAAGCCGTCTGGAAACAGCCAGCTTCTGAACAAGTTAAAGTGCCCCTGTCTTAAAACAGAAGCTTCATTCCTTGCCTGTTTGTGCCTGCCTCCTCACCATTTATGCGCTGCCTTGGATCACAAGTGTAGCAGGACTAGGGATTTGCCCAAGGACTTGAAACCAAACAGAATTTCAAGAAGGAAAATTTATTAAGCCAGCTGGCTCAGATGTGATATCATATCACTTCAAAATCTCTGAGCCCCGAATAGAGAGAGTTCAGATGCTGAAATAGTCAAGCTTGCTTACATCACATAGCATGTGGTACATAGTTGATTACAAGTTTACAATATTTTAGCCTCATCATCAGAATCAATTGACCCAGACATGACTTTTCTTAGTGCAGCATAAATCTAGACAAATTCTCTTTATTCAGCAGTTTTATCTTTCAGGCAGTCTATTCTGAGATACACAATGCTGTATACTTCTTCTTTTCTCAAGCTACAAGTTTCCTGTTCCAACAGTATCTAGCTGACTTGACAGCTATATTTTACTCTGAAGAAGGATTTTATTTAATCTTTCTAAATGTTAGTTAATCAGAACAATATTATAACACTTATTAGTTAATAATCAATATAATATAAAACATTTTCCTTGAGGCCTGCTATACCACAGTCATCACGGACAGCTCAACGGCCACACACAATTTCCAAACAGCTGCATTTTGAGTGTGCGTGCTGCTTTCGTGCTTACACAGTCAACAGGACTCCACGTGCCAGTACAAGTCCAGGGGTTACCGGAGAATGTGCAAAGTATTTTCGTCCACAATAGACCAATGGATTACAACACACATGCTTCGTTTGGAGAGTCAGAAAGACAAATTGGCTAATGCTGAAATGGTAGACAGAGAAGCCACATGCTTTCTTCCCCTCACCAGAGCAGTCTCAAGGAAATCAAGGGCAGGACCCATAGAAAATACTGATGTATTTTCTGTTAGGTTGGGTGGGTTGGGTGAGCAGAGTCACCTGCAACAAGGATGTGTCAGAACATGCATGTGCAGAACATTCGTGATTAACATTTGGAACTATTTTCAGTGTTTGAAGAAATCACACAATTCATCTTTGATGCCGCTGCTTACAATTTGTTGTTTGAACGTACCAATTTAACTCCATTCATATATATCTTTCCGCACGTATCTGTGGAGGACACTGTGCAAGACTTCCATTGTCCCACCATGTGGAAAGGATAATTATTCTACTGTGAGTACATGTCTCCGCACTCAACGTCCCTTGAATCTGCTGTTACGACTGCACTGAGGTTGCAACAAGCTAATTAAGAGAAGCATTGTTTCCTCTAGGTATCTGCATTTATTTATTTATAGTCTAAAAGAGGAACAATAAAAATATCACTAAACAGTTCACACATTACTTAATCACACTGAATTTAAATCAACATTATTTAGATAACAACAACTACTACTACTACTACTACTACTACTACTACTACATTTGATTTATAGACCGCCCTTCAGGACAACTTAACACTCACTCAGAGCGGTTTACAAAGTCTGTTATTATTATCCCCACAACAATCACCCTGTGAGGTGGGTGGGGTTGAGAGAGCTCTGAGAGAGCTGTGACTGACCCAAGGTCACCCAGCTGGCTTCAAGTAGAGGAGGGGGAATCAAACCCAGCTCTCCAGATTAGAGTCCTGCCGCTCTTAACCACTGCACCTAACCAGCTCTAAGAAAAGTGGCCAAAAAAATCAGGGCAGAACAGGAGACCAAGAAAGATTAAAATGGCAATATAAATAGGAAGAATTTCACTGATGCTCTCACATATCCTGTGGGATGCTTGAAAAGGACGCACCTGAGCTCAGGAATGCTCTTTCGCCATGAAGTCCTTTTCAGATATTTCTGAAAAGTCTCAACAACAGATGGACGCTGACCAATCTGGCCTCCCCGAAAGAAGGAACTTGAAGCAAGGCCCTCCAGCTGATTTTAGTCCACAGAATGATCCCTAGGGGAATTTCTTTGAGATAGGCGGGATTCCGGCTATATAGAGAGTCACGGGACAAAGCCAGGAGGGCCTTGGACTCGGCGGAGGGGCCTAAAGGGTGCCATTCCGTTGCTTTCACAGGGCTATAATACGTTTCTGCATTCTGTGGCAGCTGAAGTTTCTGAAACGAATTCTAGGACACCCCACAGAAAGCATATTACTAGAATTGCCAGCCCCCATGGTGGGGGTGGGAGAAAAATTAAATTAAAAAAACCCACAGGACCAAGAAATCCCTGAGATGTTGGCTGATAAAGGTACAAGTTGCCTGGGGGCGGTGGGGGGGGGGGAGATTATGAATCCTTGCAGTGAAGGAGCAAAAACAAACCCTTCCTCAGTCAGCGTAGGACTCCACGTGTGCTAAACTGTCCCAGAGGCAGCATCATTTAAGGGCCATTGAAAAGATTGAAAAAAAACCCTCTTTGTGCCCACCCTTAGCCAAGCATTAAGCTAATTTCCCTGGGGGGCATTGAAGAAGACAATCTGTATTCCAGCTACATTTGTGCATATTATTTTTAAGTCATTAGTCCCTGCCTCATATTGTGAGTCAAGAAGTTTAATAAGAGGAATTTATGGCCTGTCTCCTCCAATCAACACAATAATCCATGGTTGTGTTGAATGCTCTCAGCTAATGGATATTGCTTTCATCCGAGCTTCCTTCATCTTTCGTTCTCTATCTCTCTCTCTAGCTGGTTTTCCCCTGATCTATTAACAGATACGATTGGCTCTTCTCCTGTAGATGAGAATGACATGAGAAACCTGGCGTTTGTTTAGATTTCAGCAAGCTCCTGAAAAGCACACACGGGCAAAGACCGTCTACGTACAAGCCTTCGCTTCACGTGAGCAACAGGACGGTCCACACCGAGATCCCAAACTAGCACCCCTCATGAGGAGATTGCCACCAGCTGCCTTTTCAAGAGTTCTGAAATCCCCAAATTCCAAAATGTTCCGAGGAAGAATGCAGCCAGAGCCTCCAGGCAGAGAGGGCGGAAGGGCCTGCTCTTTGGGCCAGACAAAGGCGGAAGGCCAGGTCTGGCCAACCCCGAGGGTGCAATGCTGCCTACACCTGAGGAGGACTCTGGGGGGCCTGACTGAACACACACAGACACCAGCTAAGCCACTGACCCCGACCCTGAGTTTCCCAGGCTAAATCCCCAGAGACAGCAGTCAGAGAATGGCCCCAGAGCAGGCACTGCTGATGGCCAGCAGATAGGGCTGCCAGGCCCCTTCCACCTCTGGGCAGGGGATAGGGGCCTGGCACTTACCTTGAGGGAGGGGGGGTGCACGCGTGTGATGTGCGCGTGCATGCCCCCCCCCCCACAGGCACAATGACATCACTTCAGAAGTGAATTACTTCTGAACGGGCCCATTTTTGAGGGGCTGTGGCCCGCAGGAGCGCTTCTGCGCGCCACAGTACCTGAAAACAGGCCCGTTTCAGCATGGATCGGGCCTGTTTTTGAGGTGCTGTGGAGCACAGGAGCACTCCCATGCTCCACAGCGGCCCCGATCTGGGCCAAAACGGGCCTGATCCTGGCGGCTGCTGCACACGGGAGTGCGCAGTGCCGTGGGGGAGCTCGCAGGGGAGGTGCGCGCCCCCCCTGCCAGTTAGGTAAGTGGGGGTGGGGTGGGGGGAGTGTGGGTGGGGGATCCCCCGCCCCCACCAGGGGTCTGGGATCCCTACTAGCAGAGCCCCCACCCCACTCCCCGTATGCAGACGCTGCCCATGTGATGCTACAAAGCCGCTGCGGCTTCTTAACAGATAGAAAGGACCAAAATGAGTGATGTCAGGAGAAGAGTTGGGCGAAACAGCAAATGGATCTGCTTTCTTGCCACATTCCCCGTGTTCAACCCCCCCCCCCCAACCCCCCAACCGCAGCTCTGCCGACATCTGTATGCTTCGGTCCGAAGCTGTCCTGTGCATATGGAAAACATTTGCTCTGCGCATTGGCCATTAATGTTTTCATCTCTGTTTAGTGTCAGGGATTTTCGATTATGGCCTTGCAAAGCAAAGAGCCTTATTTTCATGCTTCCTTTGCTTTCATTTCCAGATACCCGTTGGAGGAAATGATAGGATCAGAACTCTGCCCGGAGGGAACTGAAGAAGAAATGTCATTGCAAGGCAGAATTCGAATCTGCACACTTGGACTTGGGTGCCAGATAAGAAGACCCAGAGCTGCGCATGGCTGACCCCAGTCCACGTGCTGCACATGGGAAAGGATGGGGGGGGGGGTTACCCGGTGGATATGATTGGCAGGCAATTCAGGACAGACTAAAGAGAGTACTTGCCACACAGAGCATAAGACACTTTCATGGAATTCAGCGCTACAAGATGTGGCAATGACAGCTGGTTTAGAAATGTTTTATGGAAGGACAGGACAAATTCAGGAAGAAGAGATGCTGTCATTCATGATAACTAAATGGGACCTCCATGTGCAGAGGCAGTCTACCAGCAGTTGGGTACAAACAGAGCGTTGTCCTCATGCCCTGTTTGTGTGGCCTCTCTGTATGTATCTGGGTGGCCTATTGGGGACAGGACATGATCCATCTATTGCACTTTCCTTTTGTCCTTCCTGTAAGAAGCTCGAACAAGTGAGCCTGGCTCTTCCCCCTCCATTTAACGTCCATGGCAATCCCATGAGCTAATTAGGCGGAAGAATAGAGACTGGCCAAAGGCAACCCATGAGCTTTAGGGCAGAAGAGGGCACAGAATTGGAACTCACGTCCTAGACGAGTTCTAGTCCAGACTAAACAATACACTGTTCTGGCTGTGCTAGACAAAATGCTCGAACCCCCCAGGACTGTTCTCATAAGTACAAACCAGTTACATGGACTCCCCAGTCTCCCTCCAGACTTTGCTGGGTGATTCGTCCAGTTCTCAGCGACCGGCAGGCCAAGACTTGGCAAGTAACATGAAATCCTGCCCTCTGGCTCCTTTCTGATGGGCGGCCTGCAGTATTTCGCACCCTGGGGAGGCGTTCCTGCTCCTGCCTCCTTCCATCTCCCAACTTCTTCCCTTCTGACTTCCCTGTTCTGCCCACTGCCCCAGTTCTTGCCTTCCTTGGCTCGAAAGCCCTGCATACGAATTTCCTCCCAACCGTATTAAACTTCCACATCGCTCCAAACATCAGCAGAGAGTTTCGGTGTTTTGCTAGGGTTGTGCCCCCTTCCACTATGTACATGGCTGTGTGAGAATCTGTGACAGCAAATACAGTTTAGGAACTCAAAGCATTCCTGTTTGGAAAAGCAAATGCTTGTGAGAATTTGTTTGGTAAAATGCAAATTGCTCCATCTCCAGAAAGGAGGCATTCCTCATCTGCATATATTCGAATTCATGCAGATTGCCAATGTTCTCATCGTATAGACTGTGCATTATCTTTTAAAAGGAGAAGCGATTAAAAAGATTGGTTAAGCTGTTGAATTGCAACCAGAGCCAAACCCTAGCAGGTCTCCCTTCCGTTCCTCAGAGCACAGCATGTGTTCTCTTGATACCACTCAAATTTTGGAGAAACACTTCTTTCCTCCCCCCCCTCCTCCCTGCCCCCCATGGCTGCATTCACTGGAAAGAATCACTTTCCACAGAAGAGTTTTGCTTGAGATGTACGAACAGAGATAACAGCAGCTCAAAGAATTTAAAAGCAAGAAGCAAACACTTTATGCTGATTGGGTCACCAGTTCACCGTCCAGGGTGGAAATGTTTGTTCTGCAGATGAAAATAATTGGATGGCACACACGTCTACCTGAAAAGTTTTGGGGGAAGGTTTCCTGCCAGGCAATAGTCCAATATTACGACCTTTTGTCATGATTCAGAACAAGAGCTAATTTTTGAAATGTCAAGATGTCCTCTGGGGCAAAAATCCAGTTATTGGAGTTGCAAGGACCCAGAATGTATTGAATTGCCTTTCCAAAGCTTTGCCTCGGCACTTGGCTCTGTTTGGGATTCACACCTAAACTTTCTGCCTTAACGCTATATAGCAGAATACAAATAAAAGTATATTGCACTTTATCAAAACAAGAGCACTGCAAAGACACAATCTGGCAGTAACAGCCAACTCCCTGTTTCTTCAAGAGCTGAGTTTCTAAAATATAATTAAGCCATAATGTTTGGAAGCGAGCAAAGAAGAACCAATAAGTAACTGCCAAGGCAGGTAAACACCTTGGCGAAAACAAAACTGTTTACAGGAGCTGAAAGGCCTTTATTGAGTGTCTACTTCTTGCTCCCAAGGATTATTGCATTATGCCAGGTGCCATCATCGGAATATGAAGTGCAAACGATTTGGAGGAGCCGCTTGGTTTGTGCAGAGGCTGCTGAGCTGCCGCAACCTTGCCATCTGCAGGCTGCAGCTGAGCCAGGAGCCACGGTGAATAATGGATCCAAGGAGAACGAGGGATTTCAAAGCAAATCACAGATCAAAGGGGCTGCTGCCTGGCCGGGCAGCAGCCAGCCCCACGGAGGAGGAGGGCAAGAGTGATTCTCTATTCCAGGCATTGATTGGCCCTGTCTGGTCCCTGAGTGACAAGGGAGGCAGTTGGGAAGGATCATTAGCCTGTTACTTTCATGCAGGAACTCAGCAGAGCAGGGGCTTGTTGGGTGAAGGGTCATGGGTGCTGCTGTGGTCCCCGGCTGCTGCGAAACATCAAGGGAACCAAGTCAGGAAAGAGGCCCTTGTGGCTCCATGAGATGTCTTAATCACATTTCTAGCTCAACCTGCTGAGAGGAACACACAGGTTTCTTCCCCCAACCCCAGACGCCCCCCTCCCCCATTTTACCCCTACAACTTACCTGGGAGGTAAGTTAGGGTGAAAGACAATGACTGGCCTAAGGTCTCCAGTGAGCTTTGTGGCTGAGAAGGGATTTGAACCCGGCTCTCCCTGGTCCACGTCAGCTGCTCTCTACCGTCTGGCTTCAGGGCACTTGCTTTTGAGGGCTGCAAAGGGCCTTTCCCGCTTCCGTGGGAGAGAAGGCGGCAGAATCCGCAGCTCTGATGGCCTCCTAGAAGACTGGCCGGTTGTGATCGATACTGGAGCCTTGCCTGGTCAACGGAGCGGCCTGCTGTGGCTCCGATCCAGCGCCCCTGCTTCTTGTAGGTGCCATATGGACATTTTAAAAATGGACAGACTAACATTTTAATTAAAAAAAAATAAAAGTCATTCACATAGGCAGCTGCCAAGCAGCAGGCCCCCGGTCAGAAGCCAAAACGTTTCAGATGATCTTTTTAACGTCCCCTCCCGGCTCCAGCTTGTGTGACTTTGCAAAAGGGCACTTCCAGTTTCAAGCTACGGAATTCTAAAATACCTTGGGCCTGGTGGAGGCCCCACTGGATCTATCAGCCATAAAGCAAGCCAAGAACTGGCCTGTTTGGGGCTAAAATCTGCCCCACCCAAAGCACAGGGGCAGTCCTGCAGCCGGGCTCCTCTCGAGCACTAGGCAGAACATGCACGTCACACCCGTTCTACAGACACCGCCCTGGTTACCAGTCAGTCATCGAGTTCAATGCAACGTTCTGGTCATCATCACCCACAAAGCCCTTAATGACTTTGGACTCACGTCCCTGCAGAGCCGCCTCTTTGGCCCTGCTGTGCTGAGAAAGCTTCTCTCATCTAAGCAAAGCCTTCCAAAGGGGCAGCCTTGCAAAGGGGTAAGAGGGGCACCTGCCTGTTTATGTTTACGTGCATTCTCAGTGGTGGCTCCTACCTTGTGGAACAGCCTGCCTAAGGAAGTCAGGAAGGCTCCCACAGAAAGCGCAGAACAGAGATGTTCAGGAGGGCATTTTAAAAAAAGATTAATGGGCCAGGATTGCAGGCCGCTGCAATGATTATTATAGGTTTTATCTGTTTGTTACAAAATAGTAAAGAGTCCAGTAGCACCTTTAAGACTAACAAACCTTATTGTGGCATAAGCTTTTGAGAATCACAGCTCTCTTCGTCAGATGCATCATCAAATGCATCTGACAAAGAGAGCTGTGGTTCTCAAAAGCTTATGCTACCGTAAAGTTGGTTAGTCTTAAAGGTGCTACTGGACTCCTCTGGATCTGCTTTTTACTGCATTGTCCTGTACCATTTAATCCACTTCCTGTATTGTTTATACTGTATCTTGCCTTAGAAAGTCTAATGTTTGCATTGTTCTTTAATTTCATAATCCTAGTCCTACATAATTGCTCATTGGTTGTTTTATGCTGTTTATCTGTCTTGAGTCTCAGCAAGAAAGGCAGATTATGAATAAATAATATAATCAATAAGCATCTATCAGTTGATTAAAATAAACTGCTCAATGGGTTTCTTTCCCATAAAAAGTTTCCAAACGGAGCCCAGTGTATCTGAGTCCCTGTCAGAGGCCCGTTGGGTTGGTGCGTCCTTCCTTTTGGATCACAGACCAAGGCAATCCAGGCCGCCAGGGCAAAGGAGGAGAGCCAAGCAAACCATGGAAAGTAAATTCCAGACTGAAGAAGCTGTCAGCAGCAGCCAGCCCAGCCCTGGAACGTGGTTTTATGGGAGGTCAAGAAAAGGACTGCATTTTCTCCTCATCAGTCAAGCCCGTTATGGTTCCTTGGCATGGCACCAGCTGGAGGGGGGACGACGCACAAGCCACTTAGGAGAGCTGCTTCTCTCTGGAAAGGTCTTGCCCTGTTTTTTACCTCCTCCCGGCAGTTTTGAAGTGAGTGTGTGAGGGGCAATTATGTTTTCACCAAAAGAATAAGTGCCTCTAAAGAGAGTTACGAAAAACGATGGGTGATAGCTCTATCAGTGACTGTTGAGCACAGTAACCTGGAATGGATCCTGACTCTTCAGATGCAACCCATCTCTGATTATTAGGTGTTTGGAGGCAAACAACAGGGGTGCCCTCTGTGCCAGGGCCTGGCTGGCAGCTTCTTTGGGGCATTGGCACGCGAATGCTGGGCTGGATACGCTCTGGGGCCTGCCCTGGCATGGAAATCCTGGTGTTCTCACGCGTTCCGTCCCAACAGTCTGCAAGAGTTGCCAAGTTGGAGCAGGCAGCAGTCTGCATGGGCATAAGGTTGCCAGCCTCCAGGTGAGACCTGGCTATCCCCCAAAATGGCAACTGATCTCCTGATTACAGAGAAAAGTTCTCCTCCTGGGGGAAATGGCTGTGGAAGGTAGACTCTGTGGCATTGTACCCTGTTGAGTTCCCTCCCCTCACCAAACCCACAATTCCACTGTAGAAGAAGCAAAGTCAGGGAGAAGCAACTATCTCACCTGAATGGGACATGAGTTGTGCAATCAACACAAAACACTGGCAACACAACACTATATCCAGATGTGGTGACAATCTTATACCTGAAACAGAAAAAAAGACTACATAGTAAATTCACAAGCCGGCAAAATTCAAAAAGGCTTTTTACTCGGATAGGAGGACTGTATTGTAGGAAAGGGGTCTCAGATGCTCTGCTAATGAATTAGGGGGGACCACAGACTTCACCACTATGTTGCCTTACATACTATCTGTTGCTTTAAATATGTGCCCCTATGAGCTACCTGTGCTTCATGTTGTCTAATGTCAGTCCTAGAATTGCTTGTGCTCTGTTTCAGCATTTCCTCAACTCTGTATTGATATTTTGCTAATGCTACTTGTATTTATTAACCCTATGGCATTGTTTATGGAAATGTCCTTGATATTGTCTGTACTAATCTCATACTGTGTAATCCTCCTTGAGTCTCAGTGAGAAAGGTAGACTATAAAATGACATAAACAAACAAACAAACAAACACTGAATGTTACAAATGCTAGTGAGGGCTGTAATTTGGCCCTTCCTTTCTTTCCAGGGATTGTACTGGGCACATTACAAACTTCGACGCAAACGCAATCACCAGGTGGACTCACCTTGCGTGGCTCCAGGATCGCATGCAAAGCAAACTCTCAGTGCTTATTATCAATCTTTGTTTCGAGTGGCTTTCTTGCTGTTCCAGCTGCCAACTGGTGAAATTCTTCTCAAGGCTGCCATTAAAACACGCTTTTTAAAAATTGGTGCTTTTACTCCATTACACTATTTCTACCATCAAACAATAATCTTGATGTCAGGGTAAAATAGCATTAATCCACTCAAACTGGAAATAGGACGTCTCCGTTTAAATGGTGACAGACGGGTGGGTGGGTGGAAGCGACTGCTACAAAGAAATTTTTGTAGCCATGTGATAAAGTAGAGCAAATCCAGATTTGTTCAGACCCATCTAAACAGCTCTGCAAACTTTCACCTCCCCAACTGTGACCAGCAAGCTGGACGTGAGCTGGAGCATGCAGTTGGTCCCTGAGGTTGTACATTACGCTTTTAAGGCACATCAGAGCACCTTCCATCAAGAGCAGTACATTTCATTCACCTCTGAACATGCTGCAGATCTGAAACCTTGAGACAGGAGCCTTTCTGTTTGGCATAGTATGTGGATAAGTAATTTCCATATTGATAAATAAATCATTATGTAGGCCCCAGAAACCTAATTAAAGGATTCCATGTTTGGGCCATTAGCAGAGTCTATCATTTGGCATAGGATGCATGATTATAGGTGGTTGTGGTCGTGCTGGCTGGCATGTGAGCAGCAATTAAAATAATAAATCACACACTTACTTTATATTTAGAAAAGACATGAGAATTCTTTACTGTAGGAACTCCATACTCTGTTAGAAAAGGAGGAGAGACAGATCCTAACTACCTATCTAGTCTAAGGAATGGCAGGACAAGGCCTGCAGCCATGCTGCCAAGATGGAGGGAGGAGAAGGAGAGAGGTGTTGCCTGGAACAATGCCGGGAAGAGAAGAAGTGAGAGGGAGGAAGTCAGGAGGAGGAAATCCTGAGAATAGCAGTCTACGCATCAAAGGACAGTCAGAGCAGTAAACAGTAAACAAAGTGCCCTGACCTCTCTATCTTTCTAACTCTTTGGTTTGTCCCTTTCTGAAACCAGAGGAAAGGGACAGCGCTGAATCCTCCTCTTCCAACACATATATTGTCTGTGCTTCCACCTCCTCAAGATCTGCCGCTTGGGCCATTATCTCCATCTTTGGACTGTAAGTATCACGCGGCTAGGCTAAGGGTTTGCTTTGACTGCTGATGAGTATCTCCTTGGTGTAGTGAGCAAATGGCCAGGAACGGCCCATGGTCAGGATCTCCACACAGGACCATCCAACCTGGTCCAGGAGAACCACAACTAGACGGCCCATGTTTGTCTCAACTGACTAACTGAAGCATGCTTCCCAACCCACCATGAATTCTGGCACTCTGTCGGGAAAGGGACTGTCTCTGCGTGCCGGGAAAAAGAGAGAGGTGTTTTTGTGTTTGGCTTTGCAGCTGTATTTCCCGTAATCAGTTCATTATGAGGAGTAAAGAGATCGATGAAAACAGGCTGTATTGATCAAGAATTCATATGTTCAGATGGGGCTGCTAGGATTCGTTCTTTTCTCTGGCTGGGCCGTACTGCTGTTTTGCACAAGAGCAGCAACACTGGCTGGCACTCTCTCTGCTGGCATCCTTTGAAAGACCACCTCTCGACGCTGCCTGCCAAAGTGTCCCTGCTGGAAGGGCAGGGGAGGGGCAGGCTCACGCCACTGGGCTTCTCACAACTGGACATAAGGGGCTGAAAGGTGTGTGAATTCACTCGCTGAGAACAACGTCACCTCCTAGGCACCAAGAACTATTTCATAGATCCAGCAAACATTGTGCCTTGCCAGGAGGTGGGGGCATCTGCTTTCAAACATGCATCCATTCCTCCTGGAGAGGGGAAGCCACTGAGCCAGAGTGGTAAGATAGCCCCAAGCAATGCGCCATGTGGCCCATGCATTGCTTCAAATGAATTCTACCCTCTCCCCAAAGGAGAATGCTTGAAACCCATCCGTACTCCCCTGGCAGCCTCCATCTTTGACCACCTGGTTAGTTGGCCTGGTGCCAGCTCAGACACTGGCCAGACATTTGCCCTCTGGCACTAGGACCCAAGTGACTCCGGGAATCAGCAAACGGGCAGCCTGGCATGGCAGATCCCACCACCTTCAGCAGGGGGGCCTTGGCACCTGCCCACATGAAGAGCCTTTTTGCATCTAGCACCAATGGTGTGTAGCTGTTGCGCTGGCGCTTGAGGGAAGATTACACCAACACAGACCCAGCTGAGCTTGTTCCCTACCCACAGGCTGCCCAGGTCCCTTCCAAAGAGGTCCATCACAGTGGTTGCTTTTCTCTGGGGACCTGTCCAGGACAGATTATTTTATGACTGATTGTACACAACTAGAAAGATTTGCCAACCTGCCCTGAGAAAACAGTGGCAGGCTGACTGTTTGGGAGGCAGACAAGAGCATTTAAAGAGCACTGAGGGGTCTGAAGGACTGGTCGTTGCTCAAGGCCCATTGCATTCGATTTATACACGCCCCCCCCCCTTTTCAGGACAACTTAACGCCCACTCAGGGTGGTTTACAAAGTACGTTTATAAATACGTTTCGAGAGCCAGTTTGGTGTGGAGAGGCAGTTTTGTACACTGGTTAAAAGCAGCAGGACTGTAATCTGGAGAACCGGGTTTGATTGTTATGGGGATTATTATTGCAGGGATAACAATAACATACTTTGTAAACCACTCTGAGTGTGGCATTACGTTGTCCTGAAGGGCAATATGTAAACACAAGATTATTCTTATTCTCTCTCTGCTGATCATTCAGTTTGATGTAGTGGTAAAGAGTGGCAGGACTCTAATCTGGAGAGCCAGGTTTGATTCCCCACTCCTCTACTTGAAGCCAGCTGGGTGACCTTGGGTCAGTCACAGCTCTCTCGGAGTTCTCTCAGCCCCACCTGCCTCACACGGTGTTTGTCATGGGGATAATAACATATTTCGTAAACCGCTCTGAGAGGGCATTAAGTTGTCCTGAAGGGCAGTATATAAGTCAAATGTTATTATTATTATATGCTATTATTATCCCCACGACAATCACCCTGTGAGGTGGGTGGGGCTGAGAGAGCTCTGGAAGAGCTGAGACTGCCCCAAGGTCACCCGGCTGGCTTCAAGCAGAGGAGTGGGGAATCTAACCTGGCTCTCCAGATTACAGTCCTGCTGCTCTTAACCGCTACGCCAAACTGGCCTTTGGTAAGCAAGGGGACTTTTGTATTGTTTGCACAGGGCTGCTAAAGTTTCAACCAGCTCCCACGCCCTGCAGTTGTACCCTTAACAGATTTTACCAGGAAAGAAGAATCTTTATCTCCATGGAAAGCTTCGCCTGTTGACTTTTCCTGCACATGGAGCTGCCGTTAACTAGACATGAGCTCGACAGGCTGGGTTATTTTCTGGTCAGTTGGCAATCCTCTTTCTAAAACTTATTTGACCAGAGATGTTGGGGGAACAAAAGAGGTGTGCCAGTGCCCTGTGGGAACCAATCCCTCCTGCTAACCACTTTCAGCAATCTTGGAAGCTGCAGCCTGTCATCTTTCTTTTATGAGGGGTAATGTTTGTGTGTGGCTGCTCGGAATTAAGAATAGCACAAACAGAAGCCTGCTCTGAATCCATGCGGTGGCCCTAATGATTCCCTTCCACACTTGAAAAACAAACTAACAGCCTGGGGGGGGAAATGCCCTCGCCCTTTGATAGAGATTTAATAGGATGTTATTTGCAAGGTGATGCCATGAAAGGGTTCACCTGCCTCTTATCAAAACTCTATTAAAGAGACAGGACATTTTTTTCTCCAGGCTGTTGGCAACCCTAAAAGCCACTGACATCTGTCCCTCAGATCCTTGGGGGGGGACCATTAGTCCTGTAGTGCCTCTGGGGTTCTCTTATGCACTTGACAGGACAGCTAGAAGCAGCAATCCCCCCCCCCACCATGGCCTGGGAAGCCCCTTGCCTTGGCAGTCCATATAAAAGAGGCCAGCCAGCGGTAAATATAGGGAAATGCAGCTCTAAGCTAGCCTCATGGAGGCTCTTTCAGGATCCTGTAGTGTAAAGTTGTCTCAGCAGGTTCTTTTTAAAGCAATGCATTGTAAAGGCCGTTCTCCTCACCCCGTGCCACCCCCTCTGGACTGTGCCACCGCCCAGCCCCTCCACTCAGCTCTCCTCTGGTGCCCCTTCTTTCTTCGAGCCCTCCTGCCTGCCTGCCTGCTCCGTCTGACTGGACGGGATTTGCCTACTTCGTTATTCTGCCCTCACGTTCCTCCTCCTCTACAGTCAGCTGTTCCACCCACCTGTCAGCTTGTTCCCAAGGGCAAAAAACGATCTGAGGAGAGGCCGATGAGGAACCGCATCTGGGAACAGAAGGGGAAATCGTCGGCTGCCTCCGTTGTTGTTTTCCTTTCCTTTGATTTACTTCATTTACAGTCTGTCTTTCTCACTGAGACTCAAGGCAGACTACAGAACCAGAAATCTGTGCAAGGAAGGCCAGTTGAACATATACCACAAATAATGCAATAAAGAGGGAATACAAAACTAGAGAATAATGGAACCAAAGTGGCACGGCACTCCAGTCAGGAGAGGGGCAGTCAGGGTGAGGCCGCTGGGGCCTTTTTTCAGGACCAAAGGGCAGTCCGGGCCAGTCTCTCCAGGGAACCCAGGACTCTTCTTGTAAAGCTGACACAGTAAAGTCTGAACTTCCCAGTTGGAGGAGATCAAGAGGTGGCGTTGCCCTGTGAATAGAGCAGACCCGGTGCAGTTTCTTCTAGGGCAGGACAGTCCTTCAGGAAGCAGATCTCAGGCTGTGGGGGACTTCAAAAGTTGATGTCAGGGCTGTAAATTGAGCCTGGAAAGAAACATATACAGCTATGACAGATGCAAGATAACAAAACCATCACATCTAAGTTAAGAGATGCGTTACTGTTTTCTGCACCAGTTGAAATTTCTGCATTGCCTTTAAAGAGTATAATGCCATAGAGTCCACCTTCCAAAGCTGACATTTCTCCAGGAGAACAGATCTCTGTAGCCTGAAGATCGGCTGTAATCCCGGGAGATCTCCAGCCCCCACCTAGAGGTTAAATGATATCTATATACAACCCGGGGAACAAAAATGTCATGAAACAGTTAATCAATTTTTAAAGGTTTTTTTTAAATGTGCAAAGTGCAAAAACAATTATTATATTACAGTACAGAATCATGAAATTCAACTGGTAATGACAACGTTCATGTGGTAGAGAGTCCAACTGGTGAAGACCATACAATTAACAGTTTTTTCTTTAACAGATTTCAGTGGCATAGACCATCATGTCTAGAAGAACTAGAGCCGAACGTTCCTTCAAAACATACAGCCGACGTGGCAGTTTGAGAATTTCTAAAGGGCGGTGTTGTAAATGGAGGAGAGAAGTGACTTTACCATTAAGGGGGAAATTTAACTATAACAATCTAAGCTAATTTTATGATTAAGAAAATTTGATTTAGAATATATAGTTTAACAAAGGAAAAGTAAAATTGATACATTAGAAAATTTATACTATATACTATATACAATATATATATCACACTGCATACTATATTGGGATGTTATGATATGTTATATTATAATGCATGCTATGCTATATTGGATGGTATAGTATATAACAAATACTATATTGATAGTATATTTGATAGAGTATATGCATAAAAGAATTAGGATATGCTTAGAACAAGAGATATTATGATCTATGTGTTGCAGAGAAATTTAAGTGAAATAGAATTAAGCAATAAAAGGGGGTAAGGGTTGGAAAGCTGTTGGAAGTCAATAGGGAGGGTGGAGGAAAAGGGTGGGGAGCAGAGCTAATTAGATATGAAGGGAACGTATGTATCAAATTTGGAAATTAAAACTAACCAATAAAAATTTTTATTAAAAAAAAACATACAGCCGACGGGTTTTTGCTAGCAGATTTCGAATTCCCGTTTCGTACTTTTACTTCCTCACAGGCATAATTTTCATTGATGGTCACCAAACCCAATTCACGCACATCACTCAGTTGGCAAACGACAGAAGCATACTGCCAAGCGGCGCAGTGGGCCATCTAAACTCCCCTCTGTCTGGCGATCAGGGGGCGGGGCCACCAGCCATGTGACCATTTTCGCCGAGCGCGATTTAAACTTTAAAAAACTCCCCCCCCCTGTTCCAGCTGACCCAAAGTGACATCATTGTGCGGTCCTGAGTTCCACCACTGAGTTCCACCACCTCTTTTCCCAGAAAAAAAGCCCTGAATGTAGATATAAAATGAAAGCAAAACCTAATGTATTTCTCTCCTGACAAGCAAAACAAGGGCTGATGGAGATAATTCTGTGCACACACCCCTTATTAGCTGTTCTCTGAAGACATCCCAAGGGGGGGGGGGCATGTCTCACTATTGGACGCAGCGGATTTTGTTCGGAGGTGTACTTTGGCAGAGAATGTATTCAGAGAGATGTGTCGCATGCGGCTTTCATAAGGAGGGAAGGATAAACACGCAAACTTGGCGGGGGCACTTCAAACCCAATCTAGTCAAAGAGATGCGCCGGCAAGCGGTGTGAGGGCCTCGAGGTCTTAAAAGTCTTCATTCCCAGCAGGCGCAAAGCTCTTTCATTATATCTCGTGGCTTTCTTAGGAATGTTCCCATTAAAAAAAAACACTCTCAAGAATAAATACCCGTCTGAATCATTTATGAAACAGAATTAGTTTACAAGGTCTCTTTTCAGAGCTTGGGCTGCCTCATGCCTTGTTGTGGGTGGGGGGGAGATGGAACGCGGTGCCTTGTCAATATGCCCTCTTTGAGGGTGTTCTCTTCCCACTGGATTTGTGCCACTCCCTTTGCTCCGCTTCCTTCTGGGCTGGCTTTGAGATGTCTCCAGAAAAGAAGACACAACAGAAGCTGTGGGGAGCAAGCTGGGGCTTTCCCTCCTCAGCTCCGGGGTTGCTCGGCCCTCTTCGAAGGAGAGTGGCTCAGCCAGCTCCGATGCCCGGTGGGGAAATCAGCCCAGTCTTTCGCCTTCTGCTGTGGGGCAAAGGAGGACTGTCCCTTCCACAATGGCAGGTGGGCTGGTGATGAATAAGTTGCGACTCCACTGGGGGTTGGCGTGATTGCTCCTTGTTTACACAGAGCCTTCAATGGGCATCTCACAAGAGTTCATAAAGTGCACACTCACAGAAATGGCATTTCTTCCTCTGTAGATGTGTCTGGGGATCCAGGGAGGCACGTGCAAGCTGAACAGGCCTGTGCAAGGACAAGGTGGAGTGGGAAACAGTCCTGGGACAAAGTGCGCCAAGCACTAAGGGGGTGCACTTGTTGCCGTAAATTCAGGTCCAGATTTTGGTTGGGCACTGTTTTCATTTTCCTGATTTTTCGGAAGTATCGTTACCAGGGCTTTTTTTCGGCCGGGGTGTGTGTGTGTGCCAAAATTTGGGATTTAAAAAAAAATCATTTCCCCCTTTTCATAAGGCAGCAGGAGCAGGGAAGGGAGACAAGAAAGAGAGGAAGTCAGCCCAGCCTTTCCATGTACGGCAGGTGGGCTCGCAGGCTCCTGAACGTCTGCAAGGTTTGACTGTCACCGAGAGTGTTCCTCCCCCACCGCTTAGAGGGGAAGCTTTTTAAAAATTGGTGATTGGATAGTGTTATACCGATACAACAGTTTGACAATATGTAAGCCAGGCCCCCAGCTTTCTTTCCTTGTAAGTCTCTAGCTCCTTCCATTGTGGAGACTTTATGTCTGCAACCGAAAGAACCACAGGCAATCCAAGGGACGGAACAGGCACTTGCTCTTTTAAGTAGCTGCTCTTTCAAGTAGTTGTTTTTTAGCTATTAATAACTGTACTTATGATACTGAATAAAATTTTATATTTTGTCTCTTACATAACTTTTATAAATTATTTTTAACTATGGGGAAACTATGCTTATAACTATATATTATACTGTGCTGTAGATTCCCCTGAGGATACTTTCTAGGCAAAATGCATAGGGGATTTTTAATTTGAAAAAACAAATATTTTTTCCTACTTGTGCCGTTGTCCTTTTTGCTGCTTCTTTGATCTCCCTCGTGTTTTGCGCCACTTCCCTGCAGACTCAGAACCGAACACAGGGTGTGATACTTCCTTGCAGGATCCTGCCCAGACACAAAGTGGCCTCCTGAGCTCCAGCACCTGCTTCCAAAAGCCCCTGAGCCAGGTCACCCCTCGGGCCTGTTTAGGTGGAGGCTTAAGGGAGCCGCTTTTCTGGATCAACTGGCCCACTCACTGCAAGTCTTGTGCTTCGGCTCCAGCCATGTTCAGCTGGAGACACTGAGAGGAGACTTGAGTAGTTTATAGAGTCCATTACTGTAGTTTAGTTTTGGTATACCGTGACATACCTCCAGCTGCCCAGATCAACTGAGTCAAGGTAGTGCACCACCTTTTGGGCTAGACTGAATTAATGAGCCCCAAGCATTCCGGGGTGGGGTGGGGCATCCTGGCTGGGGGGTTTCTAGCAGTAGCATACAGGCGCCAGTACCTCGCTTTCCCCTCTAAAGGTCCCTGCCTCCCACTGCCCTCCTTTACTGGCCCACTCTCATTATCAAGTTCTAGCCCAAGAATTTACAGAGCAGCTATTAGCATAAGAGTGGGATAATTCCAGAAAGACCTTGAAGAGCTCGCTCACGTCTTCCAGGCTAGACTGAGTTTGTAGAAAGCATTTCTTGCGGTTGCTCTAACTTGCTTTTCTAGAGGTAGCGCCGGATCCAGTATAACCCCGAGTCTGCAAGAGTCAGACGAATTCCATTGAAAGTGGGGAGTACGATGTCCTTCAAGATCTCTGCCTTCCCTGTCAGCAGCACTTCCACCTTGTCTGGGTTCAGTTTCAATTGGTTTGCTTTCAGCCACTGGACCACAAGTGTTAGGCAGAGACCCATGATCTCTACTGCATCCCATGGTGATTTGGACAGTAAGATACAGAGCTGGAGGTCATGTACATATCCAGTTCCATTGCTATGAATGAGTTTTCCTGAAGGTTTTATATAAAGGTTGAATAACATGGGGGATAGGATTACTCCTTGTGGAACCCCACGAGATAATTCCCACTCTGGAGGCAGCTGGTCTCCAACAGCAATCCACTGAGTTCATTTCATGAACTATGATTTAAACCAGTCCAAGGCACATCCCACAATACTCACTTCTGCCCCAAAATGCCTCAGTAAGATGGCATGATCTACTATATCGTAGGCTGCAGATAGATCCAGAAGGAGCAATGAAGAAGCATGGCCTTTGTCTACGTTCAGGTGGAGGTCATCAACTAAAGCCCCCCGAGTCATCTCTGTCCCGTAGCCTGGCCTGAATCCAGACTGAAAGGGTCCAAAGCAGCAGAGTTTTCCAAGAAGACCTGGAGCTGGTTAGCTACTGCAAGGCCTTGTCTGAAACCCGAGCCACTATATTCCACTGGCGTCATGCATCTGGTGAAGCAGAATCTAGTCCATGGAAACTTGTGCCGTAATAAATCTATTAGCTTTTAAGGAGCAGCAAGCTTATCTGTATTCTGCTCCGAAGAGAGGTAGGCCCCTCTGAATTCCACTGGGCTCCGCAGGAATAGATGAAAAGATCCATGGCTCTTTCCAAATACCTGCATTAAAATACGAAGGTCAATAGATGGTTTAGCGGTTTATGAAGTAGTTTATCAGTCATTTATGTATGTGTGCGTGTGTTATGTGCCATCAAGTCACCTCTGACCTATGGCGAGCCTATGAATGAAAGACGTCCAAAATGTCCTGTCATTAACAGACTTGCTCAGATCCTGCAAACTGGAGGATGTGGCTCCTTTGATTGAGTCCAGCCATCTCATTTTAGGTCTTCCTCTTTTCCTACTGCCTTCCACTTTCCCTAGCATTGTTGACTTTTCCAGAGAATCTTGTCTTTTCATGATGTGACCAGTATGATAGCTTCAGTTTTGTCATTTTAGCTTTTAGGAAGGATTCAGACTTGATTTGATCTAGAACCTGCTTATTTGTCTTTCTGGCTGTCCATGGTACCCACAAAACTCTCCTCCAGAACCACATTTCAAATGAATCACTTTTCTTCCTGTCAGCTTTCTTTTCACTGTCCAACTTTCACATCCACACATGGCAGTGGGGAATACCATCGTTTGGATCGTCTTGGTCTTGGTCCCCAGAGAGACATCCTTATCTTTAAGGATCTTCTCTCGCTCCCTCACAGCTGCTCTTCCAAGTCTTAATCTTCTTTGGATATCTTCATTGCAGTCTCCCTTTTTGTTCATGATTGAGCCAAGGAATAGAAAATCTTGAACAATTTCAGTTTCCTCATTGCCAACTTTAAAATTCTGCAATTCCTCAGTAGTCATTACTTTATTAAAATTAAGCATTAAAATCTAAAGGTCAATGAATGGTTAAGTGGTTTATTAAATAGTTTATCAGTCATTTATAGAGACCCATAAAGTCCACCCTAATTGATAACCACAGCTACATTGATTTGGTGTCACTGGCCATTTTCACACTGCTTACCGGCCACGGAACATCGCACCGAGCTCTCGGAACAGCAGCGTCTTCCTGGTGTGAAATTGTGCCAGGAAGACACTGCCGTTCCGGGAGCTCAGCGTGATGTTCCGTGGCCAGTAAGCAGGGTGAAAACGGCCCCTATCAACACCTGCCACTGTCTGTATCAGGCTCTAATGATCCACAATGTGCTGAAATCATTAACCCTTTACTAAACGCCTATCTGTATTGTTTCGAAAGTTATTCCGACCGTCTCCATCACCCTCTGTTTGAGCTTCTTTCTCCCAGGACCTCCCCATTTGAGCTGTCTCTGTTGTGGGAAATCTGGAATCACCCATAGGAGTGATTCAATTCACAGAATCAACTGTTGCTACTATTTTAAAATGAATGAAACAAACTGTCAACAGGAGTTGTCAAAATATTCATGATGTCACTAAAGCTCAGAAATAACTGGCTTGAAATAAGCATTGTCCGAACTTGCAATACTTGCTTTGTGGGTTGCACTGAAATCCTCAGGCCATTGAACAGTACAATGGAGAATTAATATTACAAGTGTGTGCACTTATTTTCCACCCACAGAGCTGAGAATAAAGCAGCAGACTCTATTGCTCCTGTGCTCAGAACAAAAACAGCAGCATTTGATTTATATACCGCCCTTCGGATTACTTAACACCCACTCAAAGTGGTTTACAAAGTATGTTATTATTATCCCCACAACAATAATCACCCTGTGAGGTGGGTGGGGCTGAGAGAGCTCTGAAAGAGCTGTGACTGACCCAAGGTCACCCAGCTGGCTTCAAGCAATCAAACCTGGCTCTCCAGATTAGAGTCCTGCCGCTCTTAACCACTGCATCAAACTGACTCTGTAGAAAATGGTTACTTCAGTGCCTTGTTCTCAAGAATGCTCTCCATTGCTGACACTGGTCAGAATTTTTAAAGAGAGGAATATAACTTACAAATACACTCACTCTATGCTCACTGGAGCAACCAATTTTGCCAGGAAATTTCAGATTAAATACACACACATACAACACATAACACCGTTATGACCAGGGCCAGCGCCTCCATTGAGGCAAGCCCGGCGACCGCCTCCAGTGCTGAGGCTCCGGAGTGGGGGATGGGGACGGGGGTCGCAGCATGCGCTGTGAAGCTGGCAGCAGCAGTGCACAGGCGGTTGACCGGGAGGGATGGGAAGCTGCCCACACGCCACCCCGGCCACCTGCCACACCTGGCCCGCAGCTACTGCAGCCTCCCAGTTCTCCTGTGCTGCTGCCACTGCCAACACTTGCCCCCGGCCAGGAGCAGCAGCTGTGGGCAAGACATGGCAGGCATCCGGGGTGGCACATGGAGCAACGGAGCAGAAGGGCTGGGAGGATGCACGCGTGCCTCCTCAGCCACTTGCCGTGCCTGGCTGGGCCAGCAGCCTTCCTGCCCAGCCACCCACCGCCCCGCAGTCCGGGTGCACATCTGCACTCTGTGCGCGTGTGGGGCCAGGAGCAGTCCTGAAGCTGCCCCCCCCCCCAGCCTCAGGCGCCAGAAACCCTGGCGCCAGACCTGGTTATGACTGAATGTAGAACAAGTTCTTGGATCAAGAGGGGTCTTTTGTCTGAGCCTTCATAACATGATGCCTGCAACTGAAAACCCATTTATAAGCTAGGAGAAGGGAGTTTGAACATCATTACAACATATACACGGACGTGTCGCACCTGCTTCCTCCCCCTCCTCTTATAAGTTCCCTGCAAATTGCCTCCCAGCTCAGCAAGTGCTCCTGCTAAGTCACCTGCCGTGCGTTCAGTGGGACTTACACAGGCAGGAGTCCCGTGGCAACGTCACTGGACTCAAAACTGCCCCGCAGCTGTGGTCTGCAGCCGAGCCCCTCCCTCTGCTTCCCAGAGCCCTGAAAGCTGTTCCAAGGCATCCCTGCTTGTTGTTGTTGTGTCCCTGCCTGCTTCCACTCAGGAGGGAGGGAGGGAGGGAGGCTGCAGACAGATTTTCCTTCTCAAATATCATTTGGCTGAGCCTCACTGTGGGAGTGCGGCAGCTGGAGAAGCAACAGCAAACCATGCATAGGGCTATCATTACACATACATACATACACACACACACACACCTCTCTTCTGGATAGGGTATTTTCTGGCTCTGCATAGGCCTGCTAGGGCAGTTTGCTTTATGGCAGTGGAATTTGGAATGCCATTTCTGACACCGGATGAGCCACAGGGATAAACAGGTGAAGTTGTCTACTGCTGATTCAGCCTGCTGGTCCACCCCGCTCAGTATTGTCTTGTGTTCCGGCTGCATGTCTAGTACTCTCCACAGTCTTGACTGGCAATGCCAAGAATTCAGCTGCTGACTTTCCAGAGGCAAACCCTGCAGCTCTGTTACCCAAAGGGAAGGTCTCCTTGTGAGTTGGGGGAATTAGTGTGCAAAGAGAGGCAGTGAGAGAGGGTAACTTCAGGATCTCCACCAGTGTATATGGGGATTGTCCCTGCTAGAGAACTCTTCCAATAACCAGACAGAAGTTTCAACCAAAAAGGGGATTTTTATTGAAAATAACAAAAGATCAACAGTACACAAAAACACACACACAGCACACACTCAGAGCTAACTGGAAAGCAGTGGTGAAAGTTGGGTACAGTTTAAGGGATTGGGGGGTATTTATCATCCCAAGAAGAGCATTCGGGAGAGAAAGAGCGTTGAGCGACCTGCACATCAAGGCGGAAGGACTCAGATGGGAGTTCGAGGGTGGGTGCTGGATCCAAAACAAAGACTTAATGGGTAGTCCTCCTGGGGTGGGGCAAAAGATTGAGAAGTTGTCTCCGGGGTGAGACAAAGAGCTGGTGAACTGTCTCCGATGTGGGATAATGAAGCGGCAAACCGTCTCCAGGGTGTGACAATGAACTAGGAGGGTTTGATTGGGTCTTCCCAGGCAGAACTAAAGTTATCAATAATGATTCATGATCCGTAAAATATGGATGGGCGAGGCTATCAGCTCCCTGAGTCGCCTAAGAATAGGAAAGTGGTTAAAGGGAGCTCGGTAGGGTGTGTTGCGGTGATTAATTCAGGAAGACCCTGTTGTCTTCTGGATCCTCCTTAGCACACCTCCAGGGTGTGGGAGGGGTGAGCTGGCCTCGCCTGTCATTCCCCACCTCTCGGCTGGGATCTGGCTTCCATATTTCTGCCTGCTTGGGCAGTAATGCTTCAGAGAAGGGGCTTATGGCATAAACTACATTCATAAGCCATGTAATATTGCGGGGGCAAGTCTGACCACTAACAACTACATTACTGAACCACGGCTGGCTCCAGAGGGCGGAAAGGGAGGGCAGCTGCAGACAAGAGCTCCGCTGAGGAGCTTGGAGGAATCTGGACTCAGCCATCCGGTCGGAGCGCGGCTTGGTTGTCGTCCTGCCCAGAGTTACTCTGGATCCATCCAGAACATTTCATTGCTTACTTAATTTATAGTTCACCTGCCTCACTGGAACTCAAGGCCAATTATATAATTAAAAACAATGCAATAAGAACAGTGAATAAAAAAAACCTCGTTTACAAAGTTAGATAAGAATACAGTAAAATGGTATAATATATACAAAATATAACGGAGCTGAATTACAAAACTGGTAATCAATGCGATGAAAACAGGGTGGTACATATAAGGAATAAAGCAATGAAAACTCCTAAATTTCATGACTTTATTCCCTGTTATAGAAGCATCCTCCTGAAAATGAGGAAAGTAAGTAAAAAAGTGAGGAAAGATGTGGTCTTAAACGCCTAATATATGCAGCCAGGGCTTTTTTTTCTGGGAAAAGAGGTGGTGGAACTGAGTGGGTTGCCAGCACAGAGGGAAACTCCCAGCAAGAGGGAGTGCCCCTGGTTCTGCGCACATTCCCAGGACCGCACAGTGATGTCACTTTGGGTCAGTTGGAACAAGGGGGGAGTTTTTTAAAGTTTAAATCGCCCTCAGTGAAAATAGTCACATGGCCGGTGGCCCCGCCCCCTGATCTCCAAGCAGAGGGGAGTTTAGATCACCCTCCACGCCATGCGCGGAGGGCGATCTAAACTCCCCTCTGCCTGGAGATCAGGGGGCGGGGCCACCGGCCATGTGACTATTTTCAAGAGGTGCTGGAACTCCGTTCCACCGCGTTCCAGCTGAAAAAAAGCCCTGTACGCAGCACGTAAAAGGGGAAGGCCTTGATTGTGGACAGGGCATGCTCCGTCTAATGAAGCTGCTTTTCGTCAGAGGAGGAAGACTTCTGAATTTCTCATCCTTCAAATTTCTCCCCCAGCTTTTGGACCTGGTACACATATTGTTTGCCACAAATAAGAGTTTCTTCAGTCTATATGCAACACACGTGCTCCCCTTAGGTATACTTCTCTCCTCTGCCTTGTTAATGTGCAGGAGTGCATTCACAGAGCACAGGAAGGAATCATCCTTGCCCTGAGAAGACGTGTGATGGCATCCAGATCCCCCCCCCCCAATGGTATTTTCCAGTTGTACCGGAGCTCACGGGCACATTAGCACAAGAAGGGCCTTTGTGCAATCATAAGGGTGGCAGCATAGTTTAGCGGTTAGTGCTGGCCTAGAATCTGGGAGACCCAGGTTCAAATCCTCACTCTGTCATGGAAGTTTGCTGGGTGACCTTGGGCCAGTCACACACATCTAACCTACTTCGCAGGGTGGTTGTGATGATAAAGTGGAGAGGAGAACAATGTAAGCTACTTTGAGTCCCCTGGGGAGAAAAGCAGGGTATACAAAAATCTAGATAAATAATATGTTTGCAAAAAAGTTATCTTCATAGGTATTTTATCAGTGTCCACAAGTGTGCATGAGTTACACAAAGGGGATGTATCGATGAAAATGGCGGGGGGGGGAGGGGCAGAATAGCCTTCTGCACTAAAGAGATGGAATCTGGACGAATCCACTCATTCCAACTGGAAGGAGAAAGACTTTTTAAAACAAGAGGCTGGGTGCTGTTTGGCGTGTTGGGGTGAACCACTTGCTCAAAGGATTCTGGGATGGCCTCTCCATTTGCATGCCCCCCTCCACCGCTTGCTGACTTAGGGGGGCACTCAAAATCTTGCAACTGGCTCTTTATTTAGCACTGAATCAAACCCCACTGGCTGTCACGGTCTTAGCATCCCCTGCCATACTTCAGGGGTGTGACAAACCCCTGGACAAAGTCCTGGACTGCTGCTGAGTAAAGGCCTGGGCCAAGGACTGGACCCTAATGGACACTGAGCTCTTCTGTGAAAGCATGCAGAGGAGGGGGGCCCCTCCTGAGTTTAGTTGTCTCCAACTTATCTGCCTACCTCCAGCACTTGGCCTGAGAAGTGGAACCATAGTCATGGATACATAACCTTGGAACTTCTGAACTTTCTAAAACATCCTCTAAAACTTCCTCTGAACTACTAGGTTATTAATTATTAGGTTATTAACGTGTAATCCTGGGTCATTTCCAGATGGCTTACCTTCTGCCGCTCCATGTCGCAACGTTACGGCTCGTCCTGGGGCGAACGTGAAATATTGCGTGAGTTTTGTGCGACATTGCGCAAAACTCGCGCGAGAAAACGCGATATTTCACGTTTTCCCCGGCACGAGCCGCGACGTTGCGGCATGGAGCGGCTTCAGGTAAGCCATCTGGAAACGGCCCTGGACTCATGTAGTGAAGTCACTGAAATCTACCTGGCAGAACCTTACAATGGTATTGTTATAGCCAGAGTAGGGGGGAATTATAACATGGGCCGTTTCCACACTACTTACCTTCATCTGGAACGCTGCAGAATGTCGCAAAAAACCCATGGAAGATAGCTATCGTCTGCGGTTTTTTTTACGACGTTCCGCAGCATTCCGGATGAAGGTAAGTATTGTGGAAATGGCCATGTTGAGGTCCTTTCTCTCTCCAAACCCTCTCTTCTCCAGGCTTCACCCCTCCAAATCTCCAGGAATTTCCCAACTTGGTGCTAGTAGCTACCCTAAGGTGGAGGCAGAGAGGCTGGACTTCTCATAAGGTAGCAGCAAAAGCAGACTTGGAGGGGTCTGCGGCTGAGTATGAGGCGGGAGAAGCCAGACTCCTGGTCTGGACCAGGTCTGGGGTCTCTTTTCCAAGGTCCCAGGCCTGCTCTGCGCCATTCTTGCACTCCGTTGTTATAGGAAAAGAGGACTCCCCCCCGCCCGAACACACACACACACCAATGCATTCCTTGCACCTCTCTTACCTATCCCGTTAATGAGTTACACTCTCTCTGATTCAAGCGCAGTGCCAGCCCTTGCGGAAAGGTAAGGGGAAGAGGGCTGCACCCATGAGGTCCAGGAAGAGATCGAGGTGTCGGTTTAGAGAAGTTTCTGGTTAACAGATCCCCTGACCAAGCTAGTCTCAAAACGTGTTGGGATCTGCAAGCAGCCATAAATCCCTCTCCCATTGCGCCTGGGCTCTTCCGCCCAGGCAGAAGCCTTCCATGGTGGACTTTGCACTCACACTGTCACACTGTCCACCCCCCCCAAACAACCATTTTCTCCAGAGGAAGTGATCTCTGTCGTCTGGCAATTCCAGGAGATCTGCAGGCCACTCCTGGAGGCTGGCAGGGATTTGCCTCGGCCAGCAGTACATTTAAATCAGGCATCCGAGGACAAAGATTAGATTAGACATGAATATATAATGCTCATATTTTGCTCTGGAAGCCTCTGAAGCAGCTCCACAGGAGAGATGCAGGGCCATTTCCCCTGGCCTTAAATGAAACGGGAGATTAAATCTCTGAATGAGGAGGGTGCTCGCCACGACAGTCCAGAAAACCCCCACCAAAGCTCCTTCTCAATGGTGCAAATGGAAGTCACTTTCCACCTGTGCTTTGCTTCTATTTCCTTCTGCCCCCAATTGAAATTTACTCTTGAAGGGTAATAAAACCTGCAATCCAATGTGAGTTTACTCAGAAGGAAATTGGACTTACTCCTGATAACTGTGCATCGGGTTACCAGCTCAATCTGCAATTCTTTACACACTTGGGAACAAGCCCTGTTGAATTCAGTGGGATTTACTTCTGAGTAAACATGCATAGGATGGAGCTCTTAAGCACCGAGATGCTATCAGTTTCCAAGAGCGGATACTGCTGGGTTTGTGAAGGATCGTGCATGAAACTTGCCCCGGGTGTTGGCATTCCTTCCCTAAGCACTTGGCATGGCTTTGATGTCCCTGGGCACACTGTGGAAGAAACAACAGGCACTGGTGTTATGTGGAGTGTACAAGGTGCTGCCTAGCCTACCAAGGGAATTAGCTGGCAGCTTAACACTGCCTTCACTCTCAGTCCTCCGTTGTCCCATTTCACTGAGCGGTGACCGTTCCAGAGGCTGCAGCATGCAACCAAGTTGGCCAGTATTCTCCGGCAGAGGGGGTCCTGGTCCTGGATGCTGACAGTGACCTTGTGAGACCGGGAGGTTCCAGGTCCTCCTCTTGCTCCAAAAACAATATTTTAAAAAGTCATGTAATACCTTTTACTAAAAGCAACCCAAAAGACACAACACCGCAAGCCACCTATAGAGCTCTTCATCAGACTGTTTTTTTTTTTTAAGAAAGGGGGAGAAAAAAGATTTCCCACCATGAACCTGGGGTGGGGCTAGACTCTCGGGCTGGCCTTCTGTCGAGGAGCAGGCAAGGCAATGGCAGCCTTGATTGCAAACTGAAGAGCTCAGGGGCTTTGTAAGCACTGATTTATTTACAGATAGGCCAGCAGAGCCATAGGAGAGGCACAACATCCCCAAGAGCTGTAGTTCAGCAGCCAGCCATGTATCCCAAACGCATGTTCTGCAGCCCTGAGGCTGTGCTCCAACTAGAAACTGCCACCCTTCTCTCTCAAGTCCAACTTCCCGCACCTCTCCACATTTGCACAGGAAACCATTTCATCCAGCTTTCCTGGACTATTTATTAGCCTGCATTTAGCCTGGCAAAGGACGTTCTCCTAGCATCCATAACCATGTTAACATTCTCAGAATTCAGTGTGTTAGACCTGGTTCCTGTTCAAGGCAGAGGAGTTACCTGTCACCAGGGAAGGCAGATGCCCCTGTCAGAAAGCCTGACCTAGGCAACGTTATAGAGCTCAGGGGTAGAGATGGGCATGATCAGCATTACGATAGAAAAATACCCACGATAATGGCGTTCGCGTGATCGGGACCCAGCGGATTGGTGCCGTCCACAGCGACCGATCCAGCATTCGGGGGGGGGGGTGTCATCAGGGCTTGATTCGGGCCATCGGGATCTGATCGGGGATGCAGACAATCAGGTGCCAGTAATCTATTCCTGGGGCAACAGAGCCAGGGGAATGCCTGAGCTGTGTTTGCCCTCCTTCTGTCGCCCTGGAAACCCGAATGGAAGCCCAGCTTTCCTTGATCAGCAGGGCTTCCTTCCAACCACAGAGCAGCAACACACTCACCACCAGTTGGGAGAAGAGACCCAGGGGAGGGAGGGGGAAGGGGGTGTTCGGTAGCCATGGGCATTCCAAATGTTTTTTGCTTTTTAAAAAAACGGGGCTTTGTAGGAGGAATGGCTGTTTTTCTGTCTGTCACTCTCTGTTTTTAACCTGCTTTTAAAACACTGTATTTTGTGGGAAAACCTCATTCACGGCTCTGTGTGTGTGTTTAAAATATGCTTTTGGAAGACTAGCTGCTTGCTTTTAAAATCAGGTGGGGAGGAACGGAGGATTCTGTCCCTGATTTTTTTTAAAAGCTGGCTGAAACATGTTGACGGGGTGTCTCTCTCTCTCTATTTGGAGAGGCAGGGATGGGTTAAAAACTCCCCCCCCTGCTCTAAGTGTGTGTGTGTGTGTGTGTGTGTGTGTGAACGTCCCCTCCCTGAGGGGAGGCAGCTCATCGCCAGGTTAAAAACTTCCCCCCCTCTGCTCTAAGTGTGTGTGTGTGTGTGTGTGTGTGTGTGTGTGTGTGTGTGTGTGTGTGTGTGTGTGTGTGTGTGTGTGTGTGTGAACGTCCCCTCCCTGAGGGGAGGCGGCTCATCGCCAGGTTAAAAACTCCCCCCACCCTGCTCTAAGTGTGTGTGTGTGTGTGTGTGTGCGTGAACATTCCCTCCCTGAGGGGAGGTGGTTCGTCGCCGCCTCCCCATGTCCGCCGGGCCCGGCGGTCGCCACCACCACCCACCTTCCCACATAGCTGGGAACAGCAGGGCGCCCCTCCGCTTTGGCCTCCCCGATCCGATCCACAGATCGGAAACGGGAGATGATCAGTGTGGATTGGTGATTTGGGGTCGTCGCCGGCGCGGATCCATGATCAGCTTGATCGGTAATTTTTTTTGGATCATGCCCACCTCTACTCAGGGGTCACACAAACTACCATTCATTTAAAAAATATATTTATATGCTTGCCTTTCCCTTGAGCCATTTGGGATCCAAGGCAAGTTTAAAGATGGGGTGGTAGTGAGGACAAGAGACAAGTAGCCATATTGCCAGGCCTTGCGGAAGCAGCTCTGGCACACTAAACGTTTACCTGGTCCAACCAACACTGAGCAGGGGACCCCACTTTTGATGGAGTTCATCTGACCCATGCAGATGTGGTTAAGAGCCTAGGGGTTATACTGGATGCAGTGCTACTACTAGAAAAACAAGTTAAAGCAGCCGCAAAAAATGCTTACTACAATCTCACTCTAGCCTGAAAGATGGCTTCTTACCACGACACGGCCGACCTGGCCACCTGGATCCGTGCTATGGTAACATCAAGCCTTGACTATTGTAATGCTCTATACATTGGCCTCCCGTCTAAGTTAACTAGGAGGCTCCAATTAGTGCAAAATGCTGCAGCTCGACTGTTATCAGGAGCGAGCAGGAGCTTTAACATCATTCCCATCCTACAGTCGCTTCATGGGCCACCTATCAGTTACTATGCTCAGTTCAAGGTAGTGGTTATCACATACAAAGCTGTTTATGGCCTTGGTCCAGCATACCTAGGGGACTGCCTCCCTCCCTATGCTGAACAGGGTCTCCTACAGGTGCCACCCTGCACATGGGCGAAATCAACAGCAGCCCGGGCATGGGGCTTTCTCTGCGGTGGCCCCTATCCTGTCGAACAGCCTGCCTGAGGAGGTCAGGAGAGCCCCCACTCTCCTGGCTTTCTGCCAACAATGCAAAACTGGATTATTCAAAAAGGCTTTTTTACTCAGATAGGAGGTCTGCATTGTAGGGAGGGGGTCTCAGATGCTTCACTAATGAGTTAGGGACCATAGACTCACCACTCTGTTGCCTTCCATACTACCCATTTACTTTAAATATTTGCTCCTATGAGCTGCCTGTGCTTCATGTTGTCTAATGTCAGCCCTAGAATTGCTTATGCTGTTTCAGCATTTCTTCAATTCTGTATTGGATTCTTGCCAATGTTATGTTGTATCAAAGGGGCCATAGCGTCAAAATCGCAGGAGGTCATAGCCCCTCTCTATACTGCCTTGGTCAGGCCACGCCTGGAGTATTGTGTGCAGTTCTGGGGGCCTCACTTCAAAAAGGATGTGGACAAAATCGAGAGGGTGCAGAGGAGAGCGACGAGGATGATCAGGGGTCTGGAGACTGAACCCTACGAGGAAAGGCTGAGGGCCTTGGGAATGTTTAGTTTGGAGAAGAGGAGATTGAGGGGGGACATGATTGCTCTCTTTAAATATTTGAAAGGCTGTCATTTGGAGGAGGGCAGGGAGCTGTTCCAGTTGGCAGCAGAGGGTAGGACCTGAAGCAATGGGCTTAAATTACATGCACAAAGGTACCGGCTGGATATTAGGAAAAACTTTTTCACCGTCAGAGTAGTTCAAAAGTGGAATCAGCTGCCTAGGGAGGTGGTGAGCTCCCCTTCACTGGCAGTTTTCAAGAAGAGGATGAATATTTGTCAGAGATGCTTTAGGCTGATCCTGCACCGGGCAGGGGGTTGGACTAGATGGTCTGTATGGCCTCTTCCAACTCTATGATTCTATGTCTTTGTAAACTTGCATTTATTTACCCTATGGCATTGTTTATGGAAGTGTCCTTGATATCAACTGCACAAATCTCACATGGTCTTGAGTCTCAGTGAGAAAGACAGGCTATAAATGAAATTAATAACAACAACAACCTGCCAATAAGAGGCAAGATCCTGAACACTTTCCACTCCAGTGTTTGAGCCCCCCAAAGCTGCAGTAAATGCTCTAGAACCTGCAGTGTCTCCACTTGTACCTTCCCTTCCTGAGCCCCGCCTGAAAAACTCTCTCAAGCAGCCGCATCCTTCAGGCTGCCCTTCTGACCTGGGTTTAAAATCCTGGCCACTGACCCCCAATGACACCAGAGCCGTTCCTTTGTACTATTGTGCACAAAAATTCTTGAAGTCTGTTGAGAGGCCATGTTGACTACTAAGCCTAAACTGCAGATAATAGATCTGAATGACTCTGCCCCTTTGCTTCCAGGCATAGTGCAGAGGGCTGGTCTTTACTTTTACAACCTGGATCAAAGACCATTGGCGCCGAAGAAGTCCTGCCCAGCACATAAGCTCCTCTTTAGAGGCCCTGCTTTCTGTCCCCCTCCACCCCCTGGGCTGACAGCATCCATCAGAGGGAAGGCTTTTCCTAAGTGGCGCCCACCTCTGGATTTCACTCAGCACACCTGCTCACAAGGAGCCATGCCTGGTCAGTTTTAAGGGCATGACGAATTTTTTTTCTCCCTAGCTTTGATTTGCTGGACAACGTTTTCTAGATTCTGATGGTTCATACTAAATGTTTGATGCTATTCTGTTTAGTTCTGACATTGCAATTATTTTACTGCTGACTCTTATTTGGGGCTATTTTTATTACTTCCGTGGTAAGTTTTTTATTCAACTCTGGAAGTCATCTCAGGAGTATCAATCAACAAATAAATTAATCCACCTGGCCCAGACAATGCTGCTGGGTGTGTGCCAGGAAGGAGGTCTGCTAAATACGCGCCCACCAGGGATGGGTCTCCAGCCACGCCAGCTTAGTGAAGCTTGCGGGGGCCCAGAGTGTCAGTGCAGCGCAGGCATATTCGCTCCCTGGCATCAGTAGCCCTGGAAGAGACTGGCCTAGCCAGCTGGTCCCAAGCAATGACCCAGTGGCAACGTGGTACCTTGCTTGGGACGACAAAATACTGTGATTTATCCAAGGAAGCCAGTGGAGCTGTGGAGATGCTTGGAAGCTTCAGACAACACTCTAAAGCTCCTCCAGTTTTCTGCAGCATGGTTAGAGAGACCCAAGTTCACTCATGTTTGGGACTCAAAGCGGCTCCATCTTGCTTCTTACTCTATTTATAGATCTTTACCCCACTCTAGACCCTGACCTCAATAGCCCAGGTGAGCCTGATCTCATCAGATCTCAGCTGCTAAGCAGGATCAGCCTTGGTTAGTAATTGGATGGGAGACCTCCAGCGAAGACCAGGGTTGCAGAGCCAGGCAACGGCAAGCCACCTCTGTTGGTCTCTTGCCATGAAAACCCCACCAGGGCACCACATACACACCTCACTCTGGTCAAAGAATGTTTTTCTTTGTTTTGGGAAGCAGTTGTATACCAACGCCAACAACAGGCACTTTATTAGATAAATGCCTTGACTGGAGGATACTGTTTCAGAGAAACGTCCTGCTTGGCTGTGGTAATTCCCCCCTCCCCCCCTCTCTCTCTCTCACACACACACACACACAGTTGCTTCCCGCCCGCCCATCTCTTAAAGCGGCCTGAGTCTCACAAGCTCCAACAGAGTGTTGCTGTTCGCCAATATTCAATCTGTTGTCCTTCAGGTGGTAAATTATTATTTCTTCCTATTTTGAACAAGCTGTGAATCTGATGGAAGGACAGGAAACCAACCTGCCAGATACAATATCTGCCAGGCGGGGCAGTCCGTCGTTCCTGTTGGGCCTCTTCAATCTTGCGGCCAAACAACTCGGCAACTGTTCATCCATCCAAACTCGGAACACTCCTGAATTATTTGTCTGCTAATGCAGAAGAGACCTCCTTCCCAGCTCCCCTCCTCTACACTCCCCACACCTCCTTCCTTTCCTAGATAATGTTGTTCTGTGGTGGCCATTGCCCCCCTGCACGCCATAACCTTCATAGTACATGGAGTACATGGTTCAGCATCTCTTCTTGGATGGAGCAAAATTGGGCGGGAGCTCTCCAGCCACACCAATACAACCCTTGCTAGACAGACAACACGTCTTGCTGCAGCCTGCTAGTTGCAAACAAAAGACCAGCGTCATTATTCACGGAGTGACATCCATGTCCTCTCTACAGCTATTTATAAACGGGCTTCTCCAGGTTGGCAGGTCACCAAGCCTTTGCTGAGCTCCAGCGAGCGAGTGCCCAATCGTCCGTCTTTGGAGCGGGCCGTGCTGAGGGTACACAAGTGGGGAGGCAGATTGCAGCAGCACGGGGGGGGTGGGGGGGGGCTTGGTAGGGGGTCAAATGCTGCATTTTCTAC
Source organism: Eublepharis macularius (assembly GCF_028583425.1). Classification (NCBI taxonomy): domain Eukaryota; kingdom Metazoa; phylum Chordata; class Lepidosauria; order Squamata; family Eublepharidae; genus Eublepharis; species Eublepharis macularius. The sequence goes on from NC_072803.1 coordinate 1,901,363, forward strand.
AGAGTCTCCCAAGGACTTGTTTTGTATTGAAGAGCCATGAATGAGTCTTTGCCTCCTCGCCACGGTCCCTTGGCTCTCCTGGGCAGCCTTCTGGGGAGCATAGATGGCTACACGTCTTTGCTGGCTCATGAATAAATAGAGCAGAGGAGGTGGGGAGGGCATTGAACCCAAATGGTCTGTAACATGAAAATGTTGCCCTCCTGTCTAGGGTTTCTAACCTCAAGGTGAGGTGTGAAGATCTCCTCGAATTACAACTGATCACCAGACTATAGAGATCAGTTTCCCTGGAGGAAATGTCTGTTTGGGGGGGGGGGTGGACTGTATGGCACTACTTCCTGCTGAGGTCCCCCCTCCTCAAACCACACCCCAGGCTCCACCTCCAAACCTTCAGCAATTTCCCAGCCCAGAGCTGGCAACCCTACTCCTAGAATCAAAGAATCATAGAATCAAAGGGTTGGAAGGGATCTCCAGGGTCATCTAGTCCAACCCCCTGCACAATGCAGGAAATTCACAACTACCTCCCCCCCCCCTGCCCACACACACACACAGTGACCTTTGTTCCATGCCCAGAAGATGGCAAAACACCACCAGGATCCTCAACCAAACTGGCCTGAGGGAAATTGCTTCCTGCCCAAAAAATGGCGATTGGCATTACCCTGGGCGTGTAAGAAGGGGCCACATGGGCTTTGGGGATACAGAGTGATCATAAACTGTGGAGAGGTCATCCGCAGGACCATATGAGGGTCTCACCTCGAGAGGGAATGGGCACTGCAAAGCAAGGGCATTCAATTTCCCAGCGCCTTATTTGTCAAACCATTCCTGCTCATGCAGCAGTGAAGGAAAGCCATTCTGCTCGTGCGCAGGGGGATTGTGCCAGTTCATACCTAGCAGGGCTGCTGGAGGATGCCGTCAATCCTCGGCTGGCATCCCACGGTACCACTTAGTGGCCACTGCACGGCAGTAAAAGTTCAATCCAAAGTCAATCGGGAGATGATGTTTTTCAAGCTTATGTTCCAAACAAAAGATTTTAAGTTATTTTAGGTTAGTTTTATGTCGCTTGGCCTTAGCAAATGTTAGCATTGTAGGGGTTTTTTGGTAAAAAAAAAATCAAAGCTATGTAATAAAAGAAAACACATTTCACACTTCTGGTATCAGGTTACAAATGTCCACATCAGTTTGCAGACTTAGTATCAGCCGCATGCACACTTAAAATGTTTTAGTGAGATTATACAGCCGCCACAAGGGCATTGGCTGAGTTCAATACGACCTCTTTGTCTCGGCCAGATAGTAAATAATCCATCTTGGGGGGAGGGGGGGAAACAGAGGCAATAACTGAGGGGGAAACTTCTGTGCTGTAATTTGCTATCAAGCCGCACAACATATAATGAGAAATGATCATTTCCACTGTGAATTAGACCACATAATATGATATTGCCCACCAAGAACCTTCAGCCTCAGCCACAGAGACCTGAGGAACGTGAAACCTCGTCCAAGACCCACGCTTCTCGCCTGGCAATCACATTGTGAAATGCATTCGGTGGGAACTGTGCCTGTGTTGCCTTCTCTTCCAGTTACATATCCATCTGACAACCCATTCCTTTTGTGGTGCTGCCCTTCCTTTCTCTATGCCAGTCATTTGTGGAATGTGGCATGGTTTGGAGCTAGGAGGCCCACACTGTGTCCCCGCATGCTGCGTCCAGAAAGCGGCCTGGCTTCCGGCAACGGGTGGGTGGGCAAACAGGGGAAAGGCAGCAGAGACACAGGATAAGGCCGCTCAGAAATGAGAATTTGGTAGCTGAGCTGACTAATAGCCTGGATACCTGTGTGGCCAAGTGGAACTATTTGCCCTGACAAATAAAACAGATCCAGCAGGTAAGTGAAAAGCAAGATGCTATCATAGGCGTGGGTGCATGGCAACAGTCAAAACTCCACTTTGGGATACACACAGGCATGTGTGAGCTGTTCAGTGTTCACACCCCTCCAAAATACATCAGAAATGCCGGCTGGCATTAAAAATTTCCTCTCTCCAGCGACCGATGCAAGTTCATGACCAAGCTCAGATGTTGCATACCACAGTTCTCTCGTGCAGTTGGAAATAAGCAGTGGGTCAGTTTGGACTCCAATGTGCCATAGGGCTTTCTACTCAGACTATAGGGCTGTGTCATAAGAAACAGCTCAAAGAGATACCTTAGTAAGGGGCAGGGACTATAGACTATGACAGTGGGTACTGTTTGCTGAGGTAGATTGGCTCCTACTGGGGAGTTTCCATATTGCTAGAGATGTGATGTTAACTAGTGACTCTTTGTTTCAGAAAGGTTTCCTCTCCATGTTTGGCTTTATGCTTTTTTTCAAATTTTCTGCTATCATGCCCTATCTGTTCATTGAGTGACCTGTTGATTATATTGTATTCATTTGCACTGTGTAATCCGCCTTGGTTCTGAGTGGGAAAGGCGGACAACAATCAATCACTCAAACCAGGATGCTGCTGAAATTTTGGCAGCGTGGAAATGTACTAAGTGACATTTGTGTGACAAACCAAAATGGGCACTGGGGAAGTACGAGTAGTGCCTCAGTGCCTACATACCACGGAAATGCTGAGTGCCTTTTGATATTTCCTTCTAAAAAATGTACATTAAAAAAAAAGGAGCCTTAAAAATTCCATTTGGGATTTAAATGTCTGCACAGCTGTGTCTGGGATTAAACGCTCCATCCTGTGGACAGAAATCTCAGGAAGAGAGGAGGGCAGAATTAGTGACTGGAACGCAAACGTCCCCTTAAACACGTTCTTCTCAATTAAAACTAAAAGGAAGAAGCCCCTGAGTGAGTGACAAGCGGAGCCCTTTGAACAAGTCAGGCAGGCAATGCCTTCGTGTAGCAGACGGCCCCAAAAGTTGGGAGAAGCGAGAGGAAAAGCAATTAAAGAGAAATGAATTGAGAGGTGCGGGGGGGGGGGAGAGATTTTTTTTCGACTTGCCTGAAACATTAAATGGGCTTATTTCTTCAGCTGTGATAAATATTTAATTATCTAAAGTAATTGTGTTAGGGGATTTCGGAGAGAGGCACTTTGGAGTCTTTCATTTCATTTGAATTTTAGACAAAAGAGTTTGTGTGTGTGTGTGTGTGTGTGTGTGTGCGTGCGTGCCAGATTCCTCCTCACAACTGGCAAACTCATATGGCATCTTCTGACTGACTTCCCCTTGTAATTAGCAAGAATTGTCTTTTCAAACCACTAATCTAAATGGGCTAATTACTCGACAAATATTTAGTGTTTTCCATAGGAAAATGTCCAGCAGGATGCAGCCTGGAACCCCAGCGCACCATTTCCTGGGCAGGGGAGGAAAACTTGGCGTGTTGATGATCCCCCACGTAGCTCAGGACCACTGGGCCCTCGCAAGGTGGTCGAACGGGCAAGGCCCAACGGATGCTGATGGCGCTGCTCCTTGTGCATTCGCTGCCTGGCCTCTGTGGGCTCTAGACTGCCTCAGTAGAGCAGAAGAGCCCTGCTGGATCCGAGCAGTGAGAGCCCGCCAGGCCCGTCTAGTCCAGGGCCAACAAACAGGACGCAGGGACCACGGCCCTTTCCCTACGTGGCCTCTTCACACAGGGTTTCAGAGGCCGTCTCTGGAGATGCGGGTTCTCTTTGGTCAACATGCCTAGTAGCCACCAATGAACTTTCCTTCAGGAATCTGTCTAATCCTCTTTTAAAGACCTCTATGCTATGCTACCACTACATCCACTGGCAGTGAATTTTGACAGTTTAATTACTCATTCAGTAAGTAAGTTCTTCCTTTTCTCTATCCTGAACCTACTGTCTATTGAAAAGAGCAAGAGTCCAGTAGCACCTATAGGACTAACAAAATTTGTGGTAGGGTATGAGCTTTCGTGGGCCATAGCTCACTTCTTCAGATACTTCAGATATCTGAAGAAGTGAGCTGTGACTTGACGAAAGCTCCTACCCTACCACCAATTTTGTTCGTCTTATAGGAGCTACTGGACTCTTGCTCTTTTCTACTGCTACAGACAGACTAACACGGCTTCCCATCTTGATCTATTGCCTATTGCCTATGCTATAAGGAAGGGAGACAAAAGTCATTTCCACACGTCCTTATAGGGACAGCCCAGTCACCAAATGCAGATCGCTTTTCTCCTTCACTCCAGACATCTCCATTTTCAAAATAATTGCAGGCTGTTTGGCTTCCATTTTTTCGGTGCCTTTTCGGGGACAGTGGGAAAGTGTGTTCCCAGAAACGGCACCAAAAAACCAGAAGCCAAACATCCTGCAACCATTTTGAAGATGGAGATGTCTGGAGTAAAAGGGGAAAGCCACCAGCATTTGGTGACTGGGCTGTCCCTTGAAAGACACGTGGCCAAAGGCCAAAGTTCTTCTTTTCCATCCCATTCACAATTTTAAAAACCTGTATCAAGTTCACCCTGGGTTGTCTTTTCTTCTAAACTGAAAAACTCCAAGCTCTTTAGCAGTTCCTCATAGGAAAGGTGTTCCAACCTTTTATCCTCTTCGTTACCCTCTTCCGACTTTTTTTCCAGCTCTGCCATCTCTCTTTCTGATGGTGCTTTGGTAAAACTGCATACTTGAAGATGATGTGCATGACTCTTGTGATATACGCTTTACCTGGCCCAGTCCCTTTAAACCCCAATACATTTCATCCATCTTCCAGCAACACGCACAAGATCCAACATTTGGTTCATTGTTACACAACACAACATTTGTGATAGTATAGCAAGTGGTGGATGCTCTGCCTGGTGAGGGCTGCTTGGTTGCAGTGATGCTGCTGGAAGTCTCTGTAAGTTGACAGGCTTGTACAATTAGTCGCATGTCCAAATCAGTGGCCATTTTTCACATCATTTTTTTTATTATTCCCCAATGCTCCCTTAGGTATCTGGTCTGCTTCATTGTCCCTCCTTACACCTGTGCCTGCGCATGCACATCTGGGCATGTCATGGAAAGAGCAATCGTTTCATCATATTCTCAGCTGTAGCACAGGGCCACACGTACACTGCATTGTTCGGTGTAGCACACCTTTTAATCTTGCCCTTACAGGGAAGCCCTCTTCGGGCTCAGTTTCCCCTTGCTGCTCGGCAGAGCACCAATCCAGAAGCTGTGCTGGCCTCCACCCTTCCCATTGCAAGGGGCCCAGCTAGAGTTCACATTTTAGATTGTGAGGCCACTTGCATTGTAGCTGAGACGTTTGCAGAGATCTTTAGAAACGGGCATGGCTCTATTGCTTTGTTGAACAAACTCGAGTTCCACAAAAAATGGTTCTGACTTAAACAACCATTGTACTAGCAGGGGGAAAGGGTTCCCTCTGAGACTGATTCCAAAATGAAATTCTAAGTTTCTCTGACATCCTTCTTCCCTTCCATGGCAACATTCATAAAATAAACCACATTGTTATATTAATTCCTAGGTTCCCCTAACAATGTCATAACTCTTTCTTCCCGGGGGATCTTTAGTAAAACAAACTGTGCTTTTTTATTTATTTCTCTCTCTGTTGATAATTTTTGGTAGTCTTTTGTTAAGCTACCTCGGGCCTTTTGTGCTTTCTGTCTTCTTATGTGTATTTTTCTCTGCAAAAATACAATGCAGGAAACCTGATTCTTTCTAAACATGAAATCCACAAAGGTAATTTGCTTCCAGATATTTGTTCGCTAATGAGAATCTTCACAGAACGCTTTCAGACTTTCATTCACTCATGTTATACATGTTCACAATTTTGTAATTAGAAATGGAAATCAATGGGCTTAAACTGGAGTAACTCTGCTTAGGATTTCACTGTGAATGGGTTTACTTAAGATGATGTGGCAAACTCTACGTTCCTGTTCCTTCTCGCGCTGAACTCCACAGCTGTTCTTCAGTCTGCCCTTGAGTAACAGCTGATGCCAGGATAGAAGTTTCCTGTGCCCCCGCCCCTGTCCTTAAGTCAGACTCCAGTTATGATTTCTCATGAAAAATCCCATTGCGGTCAATAGCATCTCAGGGACCTCTGGGGAGGGCAGGTTGAACAGCACACTTCATGTCCCTCGTACGTCCCAATTCACGCCTGCAGGAATTCAGCTGGCGGTTGAGCTCTTCTGTTCTTCAAAACTATTATTTCTGGCTGAATCACCAAATAGAAAACCACCAAATGATGTTTCACGGTGGGATGCTGAGTTCATGTCTTCATTATGAAAAGCGTTGTGCATCTTTGTGAAGGAAGTCAGAGAGCCTTTTTGTTTTATTATTCTTTGTTGAAAGCAATACATCCAACACAAAAACATTGTACCGCTGCGGAGACCTGCCTGAGCTGTCTCATTTTGGGCAGACTTCAAGCTCTTGGGATAACAGGTCCCATGCTCCTCAATGCACACCTGATCCAGTTTGGTGTTGGGGTTAAGAGTGGTGGGACTCTAATCTGGAGAACCGGGAATGTTTCCCCACTCCTCCATTTGAAGCTGGCTGGGCTATCTCAGCCCTACCCACCTCACAGGGTGATTGTTGCGGGGATAATAATAACACAATTTGTAAACCACTCTGAGTGGGCATTAAATTGACGGGTGGTACATAAATCAAATGTTGTTGTTGTTGTTATCCATTTGTTGGCATGTGTGTACTCTCCCCAGCTCAGACAGAAACAGCTTAGCATTTACTAAAGAGCCTGTGGGAGGCAAGAAGCATGGTCTATCATAGGCTATTAGCCATAGTCACTAAAGAGAACCTCCACATTCAGGCGCAGTGACAGTCGAAACACACGAGATGAAATACCTAGGTTCAACTCGTGTTCTCTTACCTAAAGGTTTGTCAGGAAGTGCAGGCATCCTTGCAGCTTAAAGTTTAGCATTTACAGAGCAGCAGGGAGAAGTGCAGGTGTCTTTGCAGCTTAAAGTTTAGCATTTGCAGAGCAGCAGGGAGAAGTGCAGGTGTCCTTGCAGCTTAAAGTTTAGCATTTGCAGAGCAGCAGGGAGAAGTGCAGGTGTCCTTGCAGCTTAAAGTTTAGCATTTGCAGAGCAGCAGGGAGAAGTGCAGGTGTCCTTGCAGCTTAAAGTTTAGCATTTGCAGAGCAGCAGGGAGAAGTGCAGGTGTCCTTGCAGCTTAAAGTTTAGCATTTACAGAGCAGCAGAGAGGGACGTGCGGGGGTCCTTGCAGCTTAAAGTCTCCCGGTGCAGCCACGCGTCGCTCTGCAGGGCCAGGCTGGGTGAGGGGAAGGGAAAATGCCGTGATGCACCTTGAGAGTGGGAGGAAAGGCGTCGCATGCCTGCACTTCCCTCCTCACTGCTCTGTAAATGCTAAACTTTAAGCTGCAAGGACGCCTGCACTGTAAGTGCTAAACTTTAAGCTGCAAGGACGCCTGCACTGTAAATGCTAAACTTTAAGCTGCAAGGACGCCTACACTTCCCAGCAAACCTTTAGGTAAGAGAACACGAGTTGAATCTAGGTATTTTGTCTCGTGTGTTCTGACTCTCAGCCTCTTAAATCCAGTGCTGGGAGGCCACATCAGGGGATGGCCTCAGCTTCTTTGCCCTGTTGTTGGCACTCTGGAGTAACTGGTTGACAACCTGGCGTAGTTGGACCATTGGTCTGACCCAGCAACGTTCGTCTTAAGTTCTAAAACAGCCCCCCATCCCTACAGCAAATGATGTTGCCCAATTCCACCCAGATTCTAATCTGCCCTTTCTGGACAAAGTGATTGAGAAAGCAGCAGCAGACCCCCCCAGGTCTTCTTGGATGACTTGTCTGCTTGGACCCTTCACAGGCAAGCCAGGCAATGAGACAGAGACAGCTCATGTGGCTTTCGTTCAGGGGTCCCCAACCTATTTGAGCCTGTGGGCATCTATGGAATTCTGACGCAGGGTAGTGGACAGAACTACAAAATGGCTGCCACAAAAGGTGGAGCCAACCACAAAATGTCAGAGAGTGCAGCCAAGCATAATTCTAATAATAACTTTTCAACATTTCAGGCAGAAGCTCTGTTTAACAGGATGCCTTTTAAAATGAACATATTGTTTAAAAACATTTTCTCACATACACACAGCTTAGCTCAAGTCATGCAGCAAAGATCCTTGTGCTGTAGCGGCAGCTCCTGCCGAAGCGACTTTTTAAAAAATCTGCGCAGCCAGTCAAGATCTCCAATGGCCAATCAGAAACTCTACTGGGCAAAAGCCCCACCTGGCCCCACTCACTTTCTAAAAGTACATGAAGGGAGCCAAGACAGGTGTCAGGGCACCATAGTGCCCATGGGTGCCCCGTTGGAGACCCTTGCTTTAGTTCATGACCTCAGTCTGAGCGTAGCCAAAGGCCATGCTTGGTTGATCCTGCTGGACTGTTATCTGCAGCCACTGATACAGTGGACCATGCATGCCTTCAGTCATCCGAGCGGGGCCTTCTGCAGATGCCACCCTGCAAACGGGCAAAACCAACAACTGTCCCCATATGTGCATTTTCTGTGGTGCCCCCCCCTCTTATGGAATGCGCAGCCTGATGGTCTCCTGGCTTTCCACAAACTCTGCAAAACTGAATTATTCAGGAGGGCTTTTTTACCTGGGTAGGAGGGCTGTAATTAATGGAAAAGGTAAAGGGATGGGAATTGTAGACGATACAACTGTGTACTGTCTGCTTGTGCAAGTACGCTCTTACTAGGAAATGTCCACATCCTTTAACATGTCATGTCTAGCGGCTTCTGCTTTGTTTCAGTTCTGTATCAGACTTCTGCTTGTTTTCAGATGTCTGCATGGTTTATTGGATGTCCCAGCTGTTGACCGCATTGACAATAATCCTCCTTGAGTCTCAGTGAGAAAAGCAGATTATAAATAACATAAACAAACAAATCCTGTTGAGGCATTTGGAGGCAGAAGCCGATATTAGGGGATGTGCTCTGGACTGGTTCATTGTGGGATCTGTCCTGTGGGGTTGCAAAGGGTGCAGTGCTATCCCCCATTATATTCATTCTTTATGTAAAGCCCTTAGGACAAACCATTCGTAGTTTGAGGGCTGGTTGGCATCGCTGTGCTGACGACACCCACCTCTCTATCTCCTGTCCAAATCTCCCAGTGATGCGGTAGGGTTCGAGTCCTGAATCACTGCCTATCAGTTGCCGGTAAATGGCTCAGTGAACAAACTGAAACTTAATCCTGACAAGACAGAGGTAATGCAGATGGGGCAGAGTTGACCGAATGTCAAGGAATCCCTTGCCTGGCATCTTCTTCCAGTTCTTCCAAAAATGGAGACAGAAATCTGTCCCCCCTCTTTCCTTTTGCGCCCCTTGGTGGTTCTTGGGCAAGGCCTTTCCTTGCCCACCTCGTCTTCTCCCCTGGGGTGCCCCTCCACTCCGAGTCATCTCCCCCCACCCCAAGCCAGATTATGCGACCGGAATGTCCTGTCCGAGGCGGCTGTCCGGGGTCTCCTTCTTGCCTTTCAGACTTGACATCTTCAGCAGCTAACGGAATGCTGAAATTGAGTGCCGGAGCAGGTGCATGCTAATGAGGAGATCAATTTTAATTATGATTTTAATTAAACACCCAATCCAGGAGGAAATATGACAAGCAGGCAAGAAATACCAAATTTACAAGGAGAAGAAGGGAGGGGGTGGGGGGAGAAAGCCAAAGAAAACAAGACCTTGAAAGGAAATGGGAAAATCGGGAGGGGGGTTAAAACATGGAGCCTTGCACCTCGCAGAGTTCTGCAGCCACGGAGCAGCGTCTGCTGTCACCAGGGAGGCAACCGTTTGCAGACAAACGCGCACCCCTGTCAGGAGGACTCACTGAAGCTGCTTCTCTCATGGCTGAAGCCCCCCTTTGCCACTGATGTACCAGCCTTGATTCAGAACTCTGTCTTGCCTCTGTGCTTCAGGGGGTCTGCTGGGCTTTGTGAACTTCGGAAACTCCACACACACATTTTTTTTCAAATAAATTACTGTTTATTTGTCAGAGGTGAAGGACTAGGTGGCTTGGTACTTTTGATATTTTTTTGGAATGAATGATGAACAAAGATAAAAATAATAAAACCAGTTTTGAAACACTGAAAAATCAGTTGGGGAAAAGAAGAGAGGAGGGTTAGTGACAGTACGGTTTCCGGCCAATCAGAGCTGTGCACAGCTGGAAACACTGATGGAAACATGGCCTGAGAACCGGCAGGAAGTGGGGGAGGTGGGAACTTATTTGGGGAGGGGTCAGCATCCCTGGACCAATGACCCCACTCTAGCATTCACCCAGAACTCTGTGGTTTAACCATATGGGTCATGCCAGACGTGACATCATCAGGTCAGGGACACCAATTCCCCCTCCCCTCATTTTGTCTGCCATTTTTGTCCTGCTGGCCATGAGCCAGGAGGGCTCTCGCCATCAGCAGGTATGTGACGTCCCCTTTCATTAGGCAGAATATGATGCCAAATGTGCCGTTATGTGGCAGAAAGGAGGGATGGAAATATCGAACATGCAAAATTAAATGAGTGACGTGCCCACGACGTAAAGAGCGTCTCTTTCTCCATTCAAGATAAGCAGACTCGCCATGATTTTTTGCATTCTTCAGGGGCTGGCCTCGCTCACATTGTTTTCTTCACAGCAATTTTCAAATGGGAGCTCTCAGAGGATTCCCACAGAGCAGCTCAGCGTTGCAGCCACAGGAGAGCAAACAAGAAGCATGTTCTTCTGGGCCACATTCCCAGGTTATGAGACGTGACAGTGAGCAGGGACTGGCTACTTACTTACTTACTTTTTATCCCACCCTTTTATCCCACCTTTCTCCACCACTGGGACTCAAAACAGCGTACATCGTTCCCCTCTTCTCCCTGTGAGGCAGGTTGGGCTGGGACTGTGTGTCTGGCCCAAGGTCACCCCACGAACTTCCATGGAAGAGTGGGGGATCGAATTTGGGCCACCCGGATTCCAGTCCAGCACTCTAACCACTATACCACACTGGCTCTCAATTAGCCTTCCAATCACACAATTAGCCCTCGGATTTCCTGGGGAAATTCCCAGCCAGGACTGCTGCAGCCAGGAGGAACTCGAGTGGCCCTTGCAGGCTGCTCAGCACCACTCGCCTCTTGGCCATCCACTCCAGAGAATGAGTGCCCTGCATGACGTGGGTCTGTGCCGTGGACAGCTGCCTCGGGACAGAGTTGTGTGGCAGGTGGGCGGGGCAAGTCCAAGCGGAGAGCTTCACTCAAGGGGGACAATGTACAGAGCTCTGGACTCCAGAGAAGATGCTGCTGCAAGGTGGCTGAAGGCACACGGTGCTCCTCCCGGCAGGGCAGCTCTTTTGCAGGAAGGGAGCGAACTCCGGCTGAGCTTCTGCTGGAAGACCCTGGATGAAAAGAGAAGGTGGAAGCAGAGCTGGGAAGATGGACGGGCTCTCTGCCTCGTGATGTATAACTTCAGCAAGCCACATATACACACACACCCATTGTGGCTGTCGCTTAGGATTGCCAGCCTCCATACGGGGCCTGGAAATCTCCCGGAAAGGCATCGGATCTCCTAGCTACAGAGAGCAGTTCCCTTATAGAAAATGGCTGCTTTAGAGAGTGGATTATATGGCATCATACCCTGCTGAGGCCCCTTCCCGGGCTCCAGGCCCAAATCTCCAGGGGTTTTCCAACCCAGAATTGGCAACTCTACATGGCCGAGGACCACTTCCAGAAGCTCGCTTCTCCTCCCCTGCTGCTTTAGCCTTTGGCCTCTTGTTGCCCCTTCCGCTTAACTAACAAGGCTATTGCTGACTTTGAGGAGGGCAGCTGGGCTCATCGCCCAGCACCCATCGTGCCAGGCCAACCAACTGCCTAGAGCAGAGGGACGGCGGAGAGCCACTCACTGCCTGCCAGCTCTTGGCCAGGCTGCCGGAAGGACGGGCAAGACTCCGATCGCCTGCAGAGATAGGGTTGCCAACTCCGAGTTGGGAAATTTCTGGAGATAAGGGGTGGAGCCTATTGAGGGCATCGTTTGGGAAGAAGAGGGGGCTTAGCGGGCTTGTGGGACTAGATTCCACCCTACAAAGCTGCCTCTTCTCCGGGGGAACTGAGACCTGTTGTCTGGAGATCAGTTGTAATTCCAGGAGAGCTCCGGTCCCCACCTTGACACTGGGAACCCTACGAAGAGATGGACACTGTTTGATGCAATGCTAAGAGCAGCCGAGGGTGGCAAAGCACAAGAGCGGCGCACTGCATCTGAGTGCACGAGCAGGGACACTTATTTAAAAGTCATCAGCCATCATGGCTCCCCCCCCCCCGCCCCCCTGCCCCACTCAGGGGATCCTGGGAAGTAGACTCATAAATCCCCAGCTGAGACTTCCCAGCAATTTCATAGGATTGCAGTTCCCAGGATTGCCTTTGGCAGGCCCCTGGCAGCCATGCTAGTTAACCCAGTTTCATGTCTGGGCAGTTCTGCAGTGCAGCTGTGTCCTTCCTACCTCTTCCCGGGTATCTAGGATAACCCCCTAAGCTGCTTTGCTGCAGCTTGCAGATATTCAGAACTGCTGACTGGCCTCGCCACAAGTCTCCTTTGAGCATCTCTCACAATTCAGTGGCTGTGTTAGGCTCTGACCGAGCCAAGACTGCTAGCCTGGCAAAGCCGTTCATCAGGAGCTGCAGAGGGGCCACTCTGCTTCGGTACTCTCCACTGCCTTGGGAGGCAGGTAGGGTTGCCAGCCTCCAGGTGGGGGCTAGACACCTCCCGGAATTACAACTGGTCTCCAGGTGACAAAAATCAATTCCCCTGGAAAAAATGGCTGACTTGGAAGCTAGATTATATGGCACTGTACTCGGCTGAAGTCGCTCCCCTCCCCAAACCCTGTCCTCCCCAGGCTCCACCCCCAAATCTCCAGGAATTCCCCAGCATGGACCTGGCAACCGTAGGTGCAGGGGTCTCGGGCACTAAAATGCAGGAGCTTACAACATCATTTTCACCTGGGAGAAATAGAAAAGAGGACTACTTGGCTGCCCACTGAAGTGGAAAGCAAATGTCTAGCACAGAGGAAGGAAGAAGGAAGGAAGGAAGGAAGGAAGGAAGGAAGGTGGATTCCTGGAGAGAGGAGAAGGCCTTTGGCCCACTGCTGAGGACAGGGCACTTGTTAGTGCCAAGAGAGGAGCCAAGGGTGTGGGCAGCGATTTGTCTGTGCCAGAGACTCACAAGGACTCTTTCCCCCCTATAGATGCTGCTCACTCAGAAAAAAAAGGACACCTGCTTACATGAAAGGCGGGGAAGACTTCTACTTTCTCTCCAAAGTCTCTCCTAGCCTGGAGTTTGCTGGCAATTTGTAGAAATGACAGTTCCCTGCCAAAGAGAAAAAGGTGAAGCAAGTGAGGAATCGTTCAGTCTGTGCTCCCTCCATTGCTGCTCAGTCGGCGCTTTCTTCTCTCTTGTGTTCCAACTAAGTGGTGATGGCCTAAGAGGGCTTCAGAGTCTCGTGGCAGGGCTGGCCTCCTAAATATATGAGTATAGCTCCTGACCCCTGTGGGCTTGCGCCTTGATTCCAGTATCTCCTGCCTGGCCTTAAGAGAGAGCCCAAAGGGAGGGGACAGAAGAAGAGGACGTGTGCTGGTGCCCCAGTCAGGGGACTGTCCGTCATGAGATGACTCCCTGACAGCGCCACAGCTTTGGTCTCTGTTCAGTACCCCAGAGCCCACAGGTATCATCTGAAGAGAGGGGCCTTTCTTGGGCCAGGCACCTGGAAACTGGGGCCCTGCCTCCAACCCAGAGAGGCAGCTGCCCAGGGTGGCAACAAGCCCTATTTTCTGAACCAAAAGGGAAAAAATGAAAGCTCTTAACCCCCCTTCCCCCCCCCTGCCCAGTCCTGCTGCTTTTTCTCCTTGGGAAGAGAAGTTCTAACGCAAACGTAACTTCCTCCTGCATTCATTTTAAACCTCTCTCCTGAAACATTGGCTGTAATAGAGGGTTTCTTGCTAGGTTTTTCTCCCTGGGCGCCTCTCTGCAGAAAAATGTCCTCCCAAGCTGCTGCAGGAGTTCGCCTCTCCATTTTGCCTCATCAAAAGATTAGCGCCAGAGGTGGGGGCTTCTCCCCGGTTTGCCCTTGTCACTGTTTCTCTTGGATAACATTGAGGATTAGTGAGCAAAGGAGGAGAGGGGAACAGGTTGCTCCAAGCCAAGCCCTAGCAACTGGGCGGGGGCTGCCTGGCTGCCCTTGAACAGAAATCCCAGGGAGGCCTTTCAGCAGCGGGGCACACATTCTGCCCGGCACGGGCTTAGCAATGCTGGGGGCCTGGTTGCCAACCTCCAGGTGGGGCCGAGTGTTCTCCCAGAACTACAAACTTGTCTCCAGACAACAGAGATCAGTTCCCCTGGAGAAAATGGCTTCTTCAGAGGGTGGACTCTGTGGGATCACATCCCTGCTGAGTTCCCTGCCCTCCCTAAACTCTGCCCCCACCCCCACAAGAACCTCTCCCCTATCTCCAGGAATTTCAAGTGTCCTACATTCAGTCATGAAAGAATTAAATTGTGGTTCTGTTTGTTTAGTCAGAAAGCTAGTTAGAATCGGACCACTCAGGCCTCGAGTAACAGTTCCCACCATAGAAAGGGAAGTCTTTAGTCTTAATGAAGGGATCTAGGATTATCCATTAGATGAACCAGTTTATTGGGGGGCAACTAATAACATATATTAGGGTTGTATTGCTCTTTGTTCAGTCTGCAGTTCAGTCTCTCTTCTCTTCTACTTTGATCACCAGGATGTAGGAGTTAGTTAACTATTCTTTATTTTCTCACCAAATGTACCCTTTCCCTGATATGTAGTAAAAGTATTTTGAGTGGTAAGCGGCAGTACTGCAGCCCAAGCTCTGCTCATGACCTGAGTTTGATCCTGGAGGAAGCCGGGTCCAGGTAGCCGGCTCCAGGTTGACTCAGCCTTCCATCCTTCCAAGGTCGATAAAATGAGTACCCAATTTCCCCGGGGGCAGAGTGTAGATGACTGGGGAAGGCAATGGCAAACCACCCCGTAACAAAAAGTCTGCCAAGAAAATGTCATGATGCGACGTCCCCCCATGGGTCAGTAATGACTCGGCACTTGCACAGGGAATAATCAAACACCGGAGGCTGTCCACTTATTTCCACTGCACTGTTATTAAACCCTGCAAATATATCCTCCAAGAAAGTTCCCCCAACCCAGAGTCCCGCTCCCCTTACCCTTCCGGCACAGGAGTGCAATGGTAGGCTGAGCGCGGCCTCTGCTGGCTCCCCGTGTAGCTCACTTGATCTCTCGTTGCAGCACATCGTGGCCCGTTGGGTGTGAGCCCATCCCAACTGTGGAAGGCTTGCACATGGATGGGGAGGGGGGGCCAAGCAAGGAGGCGCAAAGGGCAATTTCTAAGCTCCTGGACCTGAAAGGGAGGGTTCGGAGAGGTTCATGGGAAGCAGCTGCTTCTCTTGCCTTGGCTTGCCTTCGCTTCCGAGCACCCAGACAGGGTCAGATGGCTTTTCCTCCTCCAGGACTGCAGGTCCTAGGAATTGAAAGTGTCAAGAGGCGTGGAGAAAGCAAGGAAAGGAGAGTGAACGGTATGACAGGAAACCAGATACCATTATTCAGCTTGACCCCTTTCCCCCATCTAAAATCCTTTCATCGTTCTAGTCTTCTTCATAATAACAACAACAACATTCAATTTATATACTGCCCACTCAGAGCGGTTTACAAAGTATGCCATTATTACCCCCACAACAAAACACCCTGTGAGGTGGGTGGGGCTGAGAGAGCTCTGAGGGAGCTGTGACTGACCCAAGGCCACCCAGCTGGCTTCAAGCGGAGGAGTGGGGAATCAAACCCGGCGCTCCAGATTAGAGTCCCGTGCTCTTAACCACTGCACCAAACTGGCTCATCTCCCCAGGTTAGCTTCCCTTACCCCCTCCCCTCCCATAAATCAGTTCTTAGTTATCCACTCAAATGTCTTCCTGGTGAGGCCAGACGAAGAGTGGTTCCTCTTTGCCCTGAATTGAGGTACCCAGAAGGAACTTCTCTTCCACGACCCACTAAATTTCCAGGTGAAATTCGAAGTACTGCATAAAAGCTCAAGGTGAAACACGGAGGGACGGGAAAACCTAAACTCTTCCACATCGGGATGCCATTTGAATAGCTTTTAAGCCAATTATTGTATGCAATTTTAAGTCAATTGTTTTATGATGTTTCATACTATTTTAGACTTCATGCTGTTCCATACTTTTATACCACATGCTTCTTATTATACTGTTAATTTTAAAAAATTAAAAAAACAGACCCCTGTAATATAGGCCAGTATTACAGTTGTGAACCTGAGAGAATGGCAGCTAAAGTAAGATTTGAGCACTTCATGCTGTGTCAGGAAGCTGAAGTTGATTTAAACAGACCTAGGCCGTTTCCAGATGGCTTACCTTCTGCCGCTCGTCCTGGGGCAAACGTGAAATATCGCGCGAGTTTTGTGCGATGTTGCACAAAACTCGCATGAGAAAATGTGATATTTCGCGTTTTCCCCGGCATGAGCCGCGATGTTGCGGCATGGAGCGGCTTCAGGTAAGCCATCTGGAAATGGCCCTAGTAAGATGGGTGGCAGGCATGAAACCAACAGTAGGACTGGCCAAGTTTGGGGCCAGGGTGGGCTCACCCCAACTTTTGGTAGATGACTTGCTGGTGGCAACTCACACCAGAATTAGGATTACTTGAAAATAAATAATTTTTTTTAAAAAAATTAAAAAATGAACTCTTCCACATTGCACCAAAACCCCCTAGAGTACACTTTTTCCCAAGATGGCCGCTGGGCATCCGGACGGTCTGATCACTGTTTGAGAGCTTCTCTGTCTATGTAGCTCCATTGCTTGATGACTCCAGCTGTGAATTTTGACTTCCAAGAGCAGAGCTTCCAGATTATCCAGAGTCACCACAACCAATCTACTTGGGGAGGGGCCAGGGCTCAGTGGCAGAGCATCTGCTTTGCACGCAGAAGGTCCCAGGTTCTATTCCCAACAGCGGCCATTTCCACACTACTTACCTTCATCTGGAACTCTGCAGAACGTCACGAAAAAAATACGTAAGATAGTGTCTTCTCGCGCAAGTTTTGTGTGATGTCGCAGCATTCCGGATGAAGATAAGGAGTGTGGAAACGGCCAGCATGTCCAGTTCAAAAAAGGATCAGGTCTCTGGTTGTGTGAAAGACACACAATCAGAGACCTGGAGAGTTGCTGCCATTCTGAGCAGACAATACGGAGCTTGGCAGGCCACGGCAGCATCAAGGGAGTCCGTTCACATGTTCCTCTGCAAGGCATCGTGTGACTGCTGTCATCGTTTTCTTTCTTTATCGAGGGCCCAATGCTGAATGCGCCTGCTGAGTAAACAAGTGAAGATCAAGGGTTAGACAATCAGTGTCACATCATGCAACCGTGTGAATCGGTCATGGGGAAACTGAACCGGTATTTTGCACCCAGATGCAAACAGCGAGAGACTGGACGTGTACAGACAATGTATGTTGCTGTTGTCCAGTGTGCAGCACCACAAATCAGCTGGAGGCCATGCCCCCTGGGAAGGAAGGGCCCTTTGGGATTGGAGAGGCGAGAAAAGGGGCCAAACTGAGAGCAGCAGTAAGCCTGGCCTCTCTCTGACCCGCCAGCCTGGCTCCAGGAGGGGCTTCCTGTGCGTGGAGGGAGGGAGGGAGGGGGTTTGCCTGAGGAGAGACAGGCGCCCCTGCTGTGGCCAGACTGGATGGATCGTCAATTAGTAATGGTGTTTTGATGGGAGTAAGAGTGTGCCCTGCAGGCAATCCAGTCAGACTTGCATGAATCTTCTCCCCACAAAGCATGAGTGGCCATGTTGGCCCACGTTGCCCAAAACACAGAGCGAGGGAGCCCCTCCCGAGGAGGCCCTTTCAGGCGGAAAATGCCGGACGCAGCTCCTGAGTTGCATGGAACGGTCCATCAGATCTCCCAGCAGCAACAGCAAAGAACGAGGAGAAGGGGGGAGCAGAGACATCTCTGAGCCAGGATGGGACCATTTCTCTCCCATTACCATCGGAGCTTCAGCTCTGAGCTCTGGGCGGGGTGCGGGGAGGCAGGCTAACTCAGCCTGACACAGGTTACCAGGCCAACACAATTGTTCCTAACACACCTTCAGAGGAGTGCATCAACCGGCATGTTTCCCCTTCAGAAAGGCAAACAATCATTTGGCTTTCTGAGGAACAATCAAGATTTTCCTGTGGAAAACTGGGCCGTTTTCCTGTGGAAAACTGTGGAAAACTGGGCCGTTTCCACATGGCTTACCTCAACCCGGAATGCTGCGCAATATGCCGAAAAAACCACGGAAGATCATGTTTTCTCACGCGAGTTTTGCACGATGTTGCTCAACATCGTGCAAAACTCGCGCGAGAAAACGCGATCTTCCGTGGTTTTTTCGGCATGTTGCGCAGCATTCCTGGTTGAGGTAAGCTGTGTGGAAATGGCCCTGGTTCCTCATGGCTTAAGGGCAAGAGTATGAAGGAAACCTGGGGCAGAGAGGGCAGTGATCTTTTCCTTCCTAAGGAGCTCCTTTACTTGACTGGAAGGAAAGACAAGGAGGTACTGCAGGCAAAAAGGATTGCCCCCACAGCTGCGAGCGCTGGTGGAGCCCTCCAGTGCCTTCCAAGTAGGGGACCCTGGAGCTGGGCTTCATCACGTTTGTGTTAACAAGGATGGGGATCGGTTCGAACACACCTCAGGCCCGTGCCAGCGGAATGCAAACCTGGCAGAACCGGCGGCCAGAGTCCCCAGCGAGGATGCCGGTCTCTAAGGCCACGCTCCCCATGCCCTCTGTGACCTCCGGAGGAGGCAAACATTTGAGGCGATTTGCCAAGCACTACATATAATTGGACAGAAACAGTTTAAAGGACCAGAGTGATTTTCTGGCAGCAGCAGGCAAACCAGACCAAAGGGGGTCGTTAGGACAGGAAGACGGCCCTTGTCGGTCTGAAGCCCTCCCCGATCCAATTCCACACGCTCAATTATCTCTGTTTTGTCAGAGGTTATTGCCCTGAGGAATCAATTAGATAATATATGTGTATCATTAATATTTTTACAGAGCAACTTGCTTACAAGAAAATGTTAAATATATACCCCGTGTACATGCATTTCCCCCACAGCCCACAGCTCCACAGATGATCCCCCTTGGAAGAAAGAGGAAGGGGGCCAAGTGCTCCCTCCCTTACTGCAGGGAACTCCCTGGAAATGACTGGGTCTCCCAGCCCAAGCCCCCTCCCCTGCGACTGCCCTCTGTCTGAGACATTCAAGGAGGTGTATGGATTTAATTTCGCTACCCGAGGCCTCTCCCCCTCCCCAAAGCCCACCCTCTCCAGGCTCTGGCCGTTTTCACGTCTTACCTGCCGCCAGTCCCGGAACATCACGCAAAACACCCGGAATGCAGTGTCTTCTCATGCAAAATCGCACCAGGAAGACGCGATTTCCCACAAAACTCCCAGATGACAGCGTCTTCCTGGCATGATTTTGCACGAGAAGACGCTGTATCCCAGATGTTTTGCACGATGTTCCGGCGCAGGTAAGATGTATGAAAACGACCTCCACCCCCCTACATCTCCAGGAATTTCCCAGCCTGGACCTGGCAACCATACCCCTGGCCCTCGTTCCAGCTATGGCTGCATATTGAAATGAGGTGGGACGTTCTTTGCCACCTCAGTCAGCTGCCCCATGCAATGGGAGCCTCAAGCGCACAAGGCCTGCCTCTTCCGTGAATGTGCATTAAGGGACCTCAGCCTGGCTCAGAAAATGCGGCTGCTTCCTGTCCCCTTGGTCAGAAGGACACGTCACTTGTCTGGTCTCTGGCCTCCTCGGCTACTGCTGGAGATGAGGGCCGTGCTGCTTCCATCTCCGAGCCTCAGAGTTGGTTCAGAATCCTTGTACGGAAAGGAGGCGAGGCTGGCTCAGGGTGTTTGGTCACCTCATGCAAGGTTCACCCATCACTGCCTGGGCATGTGGCAGCATCGGCCAGCTGGCATGGCCACAGGGATGTGGTTTGGCTCCAGCTGGTGAGAGCATGGGTCCAAGAGGTGCTGCCACTCAGTCTGCTGCTGCTGATGGCTGGGAACAAACCGAGTCTTTGGGGGCATTGATGCCCTCCTCATTGCAATGTGCAAGCTGGAGAACCAGCTCTGGAGGGAGGCGAGAAGGCCCAGCCTTGGCCGTCACCTGCACCCTTCTCCTCTCCTGCAGGTAGCTGCAGCTACACACATGTGTACCTCCCTACACACCTGACAGAACTGGAGTTCCCCCTTTTCTTTCCTCCTCCTGCTCTCTTGCAAACAAAATGGCAGTTTTCACAGGGGCCCAGATGTGCTTCTGGCAATTTGTATCAACAGCATGAGATGGAAGGGGACATGAAGGAAGTGCCCTCCCCTCCCCTCCCTGCTCTCTGGGGAAGAGGGCTACACGGCCAGGACTCTGTTTGCTCCGGCTTGAGGCAGCAGCAACAGGAGAGCAAGGAGCGTGTTGCCCCAACACATTCTCCCACTTGCTCTCCAGCGTGGAAGGAGCTGCTGCTGTTTTGCTCAAGTTAACACAGAACTGAGCAATCCGGAATGGTTCGGTTACGTTTGTGGATGAGAGAGAGCAAAATGTCTTGTGCCTCTAGCTGAGGAGGAGGAGGAGGAGGAGGAGGAGGCTGTAATTTTCGTACCCTTGCAAGAATCCTTGTGCATCTGGCACCACTGCTGCAGGGTGCTCGAAAGAGTCCTACCAGCAGAATCACTCCAGCGGAGTGGGGCTCTCACCCAGCAATGGCGCCTGTAGAACGTTAAGCATCTTCCCTCTGTTCTTTGGGACACTGTCAAAAAAGCAGGAGGGGAGAGGAGAGTTTGGTAAGGTGACGGGGAGGCAGTTGCAGCAAGTGAGGAGGAGGGCAGGCATTGGCAGTTAAGAGCCAGGAGGCAAGGTGGGCAGGCTGCTGGCAGTGCCGGTGTGATACGGGGTGGGGGGGACGACCAGCCTGCCCCGCCCCCTCTCCCTACCAACTGCAGTCCCTCTAGGGCAGGGCTTAATGTGAACTAAGATCATCAGACCTGGCCTTGGTACCTTCCTGAAACACTGGGGCTGGCTGGAGAATGCCACGCCTGGCTGCCGGAGCTCTGCCCTCACCGCTGTGGGGCTGTGAACCCTCAGCAGTGTGGCAGGCCTCTATGGGAGAGGGTGTGATTTCCAGGTTGGTCGAAAAAGCATTCTGATTTTAGAGATTAAGCATCACCAGCATGGGCAAGAGTTCCTATGTGCCAGGCCTCAAATGGTGTCCTTCCCAATCTGCACGGACTGTAGTGGGGCTTGTCAGGAAGGTCTCTGTTTCCAAAGAGCAACTTGAAGCCATCCTCATTTGACCTGTCCGTAAGAACCCCGGGCTGTCATACTGTGGGAAGCAGCCATTCTGACATGCTCTAAACAAAGAAGCCACAAACGGCCTCTAAAATATCCGCTGATGTTGCCCTGCCAATTCATGCAGATTTGTTTTGATGGGCCTTCCATTGTTATCTGGAAATCTGCAAAAATTCTACAAGGGATATTTGCAAAGAGCAGCTCTGCAGGGAGCCATGTGGAAGTTGGTGTCCCCGCCACCACCCGGTTCAGTTTGAAGGGTCTGCCTTACTTCAACTCACCTTCCAGTCAGACGGAAGAGCCTTTGTTTAGAGGAAAGAGCCTCACTTCCAAAAGCAAGTGCAGTTTAAGCAGCCCTTGCCACGCATCTTCCCTTTACGTCTGCTCTGCTGTTATTTTAATGCTCCGAGGTACATTAAGCCATAATATTTTGGAGCTTAGAGCGCACCAGCAGTTCTATCCTCTAAGGCATTTAGTTGTTACACATTTCTTGGATTTATGATTTTACTTCCAGAAATTTTTCTGACTATATCTAATTTTTAACTGTGTGTGCATGTGTGTGTTTCAGTTGGGAATGCAGCTACTGTAAGATGGTTCCCCCCTCCCCAACTGTTTGGCATCTCCTTTCTCTTGGCTTTTCAAGGGCTTGCTTCACAGAGGCAGGCAGGTGAAGGGAGAGCCCCCCCCCCATCACCTCAATTGCTTTCCTGGCTTCTGGAGCTTTTTTTTTTGGTTCAAACCCCTCTCCTTTTTACTCTTTCAGATATTAGTTACATGGTTCTACTTTTCACATCATCTGGGATGCCTTTTATGCCATTTAATCATTAACTCTTTGACAATTTGTGTGGGGGGGGAATACTTTTCTCATTAACTGTCCTCTTTGGGACCATATTAACACACACACACACACACACCCCAATGCTAGCGAACCCTCTATCTATCCTTCATCTTACTTTGGAATGTACAAAGAGCCCAAGACAATCCATTTCCTCACACAACCCTTTGAGGTCGATTAGGCGGAGAGATTTTTCCCGGGGCCACCCTGTGAGCTTTTCTTTCCCTGTGGCTTTCCAGGCCAATTCACATGTTAGTTAAAAGTTTCCTCTGGTTGCTTTTTAAAATCAAAGGCCTGCTAGAGAGCCACGAGTGTTTCCTGCCAAACTGCTTATCCAACACCACGGCCTCAAACTGCACCCTGCAGGGAGCTTCTGCGATCCTTTCCTCTACATTTTTTAAAAAAGCAAACGCAGCCCGTGGGGACAGGAAGAGAGCACGCTATTTTATTATTCAACCCAATCCCCCTCCCCAAGCTTTTCGTTTGTAAACATGCACTAGAGAAATGTATGCCCCCCCCGCCAGATCTCCCCATATCCTCCTGATCTAGTGCTTGCTGCCCTGATAATGGCCTTGCCAGGCAGCTGTGCTTTATAATAAAGTGCAAAGGTGCAAAGTGTGTAAACAAGGTACAAAAATTCAAAAAGGTACAATAATTACAATGAATACAAAACAGCAGTCTGTCGCCAAGATAATTAATTTAACAACCATACAATGATGGGCTCAACTGGAGGTGGAGAGTGCAGTAAGGAAGGGTTGGAGAAAAACAGTCCAAAGGATCACACAAAGGGTAAAAAGGACCACGCTAGCCGACGGGCTAAAGCTTCCATTTACAATTCCCGTTTCGGAGCTTCTTCTTCCAGGGCTAGTCTCTAGGGGTTATTAAATACAATATAATAATAAATAATCACAGATGAACCACATTCCTACATGTACCCCCCAAAACTGTACACATATATAACAATAAATACTCACTATCCGTAACCAACACTCCTCACACACCCACCAGTACAGAGCAGAAATTCAATCGACAGGTGTAATAACTCAACGACACACCCCTCCATTTATACTCACTCCCCTGGGTCACCGAGTCATACAGAATTAAAGGGGTCGTACTACACTGGACTGCAAGTATACAACCATACAACAAAAATAACGAAAATAAAGCTAGACTTGCACAAAGAACTGGACACACCGATAATTCATTAGCCAAGAAAGCAAGTATAGTCAATAGAGAGGTTTAAACCCCCTGGGCTCATACTCTGGAGTGCGAAGATCCATTTCGACTCGGATCGTAAAAGGTTGGTGGTACAACCAGCATCCAGCACCTCCAGTACCGAGACAGACAACTCCCTGGGATCATTATGGTAAGATATAAAATGTTCAACTAAGGGGGCCTCCCTAACTTGGTTTTTAATTCTAGACAGGTGCTCCTGTATCCGGACACGTAGCTGCCGTGTGGTGCTGCCAACATAATTGAGGCCGCACCCACATTGAATGATGTACACCACATTGGGAGATTTGCATGTGGAAAATTTAATCGGGAGAGGTCTCCTGGGAGTTATTAAACTCGATAAATCCACCATCAAATTGCAAACTGAACAGTCGCCACAAGGAAAATGTCCAGATGGAAGAGAGCGACCAGGAGTTGGTCTATTAAACTCCGATCTGACCAGAATATCCTTAAGGCTTCTAGTTCTTCTAAGACCCATTAGGGGGTATTGCTCACAGCCAGGGATCCCGCTCACCAAATGCCAGTGTCTCCTAATGATTTTATTTATGGCACCCGTCATAGAAGTATATTCCATGGACCACTTAATTCTAGGGTCCCGCTGGCGGGGTCTCGGCTGTAAGAGTAATTCACGCGGAGTAGAAGCCGCTCTCCTAATGGCTGGTCGTGTAACCGCTGCTGGGTAGCCTCTTAAAGCAAAACAAGCATCCATTGCTCGACAATGCAGATTGAAGTCAAAGAGATTGGTGGAATTCCGTCTGACTCTTAAAAATTGACCAATAGGGATGTTATTTTTCAAACGTCTAGGATGAAACGAGTCATAATGTAAATAGGAATTCCTATCCGTTGGTTTTACAAAAGGCCGCACCCCAAGCGAGCCAGGTGTGCATTTGTAAATGGTGACATCTAAGTAATTAATACAACTCATACTCCCAACCCAGGAAAACTCAATGTCCGGGTCGAGAGTGTTGAGCCAGTGTCCGAATTCTTCCGCGGGGGAGGGGGAGTCAAGAATGGCTATGACGTCATCAATATATCGTTTGTAAAAAACAATGGACCTCTTAAAGGGGTTGGACTCAGAAAGAACGTGTTGCTGTTCCAAACGTGACATATAAAGATTAGCAATGCTAGGGGCCGCAGCACACCCCATTGCCACGCCTTTAACCTGGTAGTAATATGTATGGTCAAACCTGAAGTAATTTTTTAAGAATAATATCCAAAAGGCTAAGCAAAAATGGGGTGGAGGGACTCTGTACAGTCCGTGACCAAAGTGCGGTTTCAACCACGGCTCTAGCACCCTCATGCGGTATAGATGTATACAAGGACCTAACATCTAAGGTCATCAAATATGCTGTCTCAGGCACCTTCAAAGATTCCAAAAGGGATATAAGGGCCATGGTGTCCTTAAGGTAAGCCGCAGTTTCAATTACCAGGGGCTGGAGAAAAAAATCAATGTAAATGGAAAGAGGCTCCAAAACGGAATTGGACCCTGATATTATTGGTCTGCCGGGCGGCGGCCGCCCCGGTTTGTGTACCTTAGGTAGAATGTAAAAAACTGGAGTACGGGGTTGTTTGTTAATTAAAGCTTCATAGGTTTTTTGATCAATCTCATTAGAGAGTAAACCTTCGTCCAACACAATCTTTATGATCCGTTGGATATGCGCTAAGGGGTTACTAGGGATCCGTTGGTAGTCAGTATGGATGTTAAGCTGACGTTCAGCCTCCTGCACGTAATGGTCGGTATCTTGAACTACCAAACCGCCCCCCTTATCGGCAGCCTTAATTATAATGCCATCGTCGTCCCGCAGGGACTGTAGGGCGAGCCATTCCTGTTTAGTCAAATTATAGTTGCAATGAATTTTATTCTGTTCCATGCGGCCAATATCCCTGAGGACAACCTGCTCAAAAGAGTCGATCAATGGGTCCGAAATGGACGGACAGAACGTAGATCTGGCCCTGATCCCGGTAATAGGTGCCGGGTCCCCAACATTGTCGAAAAACCTTCTTAATTTAATAAGTCTAATCAATTTAAAGAAATCTACACGTGTATGGAAAGCATCATAACGTGGAGCTGGAACAAAGCCCAGCCCCTTATTTAGAACAGTTTTCTCTACATCTGTCAAAACTCTCGATGACAAGTTAAATATCAAGTCCGGGTTCTGTTGTTCCGTTTGAACCGGGACGAAGGTTTCCCTAAAAAATGAC
Source organism: Eublepharis macularius (assembly GCF_028583425.1). Taxonomy (NCBI): domain Eukaryota; kingdom Metazoa; phylum Chordata; class Lepidosauria; order Squamata; family Eublepharidae; genus Eublepharis; species Eublepharis macularius. The sequence continues at coordinate 1,926,927 of NC_072803.1, forward strand.
CCCCCGGCTGACGAGGAATCTCCCGGTTCCTTAGTGTCCTAATACTAGACCCTTCATCTCCGGAGGTGTCTGTCTCGGAAGGTTCAGTGGTCTCATACTCCGATCCCTGTTGTAAACTACTGGCCCATGTCACTCTCTTGCGGGGTTTCACAGAAATATCATCCCTCCACTGATAGATACGCCCGGTGGTATAATCCTTTCTGTCCCTTTCAAATTTCTTAAGTTTAATTGCTTTCAAACGCTCTTGGCTGTCTGCAATGCATTGATCCAATTCGGCTTTCTTACGGTTAAACTCCTCAAGAGTAACCTTGGATTTTAAATCCTCCTCCATCTTTGCGGTGTCTAGCTTTATTTTTTCCAATTCAACATTAGAGGTTTGAATGAGAAGTAACATTAAATCAAAAGAACACTTATTAAGAATCGCTGCCCAACGGGTCTTGAAATCCGCGTTATCTTTAAACATCCCCGGGGGCTTGTGGACTCGCAAGCCCCTCGGGATGAACTTGTTAACGGAATAATCCGTTAAAGAAGCCGCGTTGAGAGACAAGCGACATTTTTTCATTTCAAGTTGCTCCAGGGTAGACCAATCCTCAAGTGGTACCGAAGTGGTAGACCCAAGAAGAGACTTATTAATAGAAAGTATTTGATCACGTTCCTCTGCCGTAAAGGCAAAGGTCTCGGCTAAATCAGCCATGTTCCCTAAGAATTACAACCAAAGACAAAAGGGAAGCCCCCGGGGGCTACAAGATATGCAACAACAACAACCGGAGGATGCCACAACAGTAGTAGTTATATAATACTTTATAATAAAGTGCAAAGGTGCAAAGTGTGTAAACAAGGTACAAAAATTCAAAAAGGTACAATAATTACAATGAATACAAAACAGCAGTCTGTCGCCAAGATAATTAATTTAACAACCATACAATGATGGGCTCAACTGGAGGTGGAGAGTGCAGTAAGGAAGGGTTGGAGAAAAACAGTCCAAAGGATCACACAAAGGGTAAAAAGGACCACGCTAGCCGACGGGCTAAAGCTTCCATTTACAATTCCCGTTTCGGAGCTTCTTCTTCCAGGGCTAGTCTCTAGGGGTTATTAAATACAATATAATAATAAATAATCACAGATGAACCACATTCCTACATGTACCCCCCAAAACTGTACACATATATAACAATAAATACTCACTATCCGTAACCAACACTCCTCACACACCCACCAGTACAGAGCAGAAATTCAATCGACAGGTGTAATAACTCAACGACACACCCCTCCATTTATACTCACTCCCCTGGGTCACCGAGTCATACAGAATTAAAGGGGTCGTACTACACTGGACTGCAAGTATACAACCATACAACAAAAATAACGAAAATAAAGCTAGACTTGCACAAAGAACTGGACACACCGATAATTCATTAGCCAAGAAAGCAAGTATAGTCAATAGAGAGGTTTAAACCCCCTGGGCTCATACTCTGGAGTGCGAAGATCCATTTCGACTCGGATCGTAAAAGGTTGGTGGTACAACCAGCATCCAGCACCTCCAGTACCGAGACAGACAACTCCCTGGGATCATTATGGTAAGATATAAAATGTTCAACTAAGGGGGCCTCCCTAACTTGGTTTTTAATTCTAGACAGGTGCTCCTGTATCCGGACACGTAGCTGCCGTGTGGTGCTGCCAACATAATTGAGGCCGCACCCACATTGAATGATGTACACCACATTGGGAGATTTGCATGTGGAAAATTTAATCGGGAGAGGTCTCCTGGGAGTTATTAAACTCGATAAATCCACCATCAAATTGCAAACTGAACAGTCGCCACAAGGAAAATGTCCAGATGGAAGAGAGCGACCAGGAGTTGGTCTATTAAACTCCGATCTGACCAGAATATCTTTAAGGCTTCTAGTTCTTCTAAGACCCATTAGGGGGTATTGCTCACAGCCAGGGATCCCGCTCACCAAATGCCAGTGTCTCCTAATGATTTTATTTATGGCACCCGTCATAGAAGTATATTCCATGGACCACTTAATTCTAGGGTCCCGCTGGCGGGGTCTCGGCTGTAAGAGTAATTCACGCGGAGTAGAAGCCGCTCTCCTAATGGCTGGTCGTGTAACCGCTGCTGGGTAGCCTCTTAAAGCAAAACAAGCATCCATTGCTCGACAATGCAGATTGAAGTCAAAGAGATTGGTGGAATTCCGTCTGACTCTTAAAAATTGACCAATAGGGATGTTATTTTTCAAACGTCTAGGATGAAACGAGTCATAATGTAAATAGGAATTCCTATCCGTTGGTTTTACAAAAGGCCGCACCCCAAGCGAGCCAGGTGTGCGTTTGTAAATGGTGACATCTAAGTAATTAATACAACTCATACTCCCAACCCAGGAAAACTCAATGTCCGGGTCGAGAGTGTTGAGCCAGTGTCCGAATTCTTCCGCGGGGGAGGGGGAGTCAAGAATGGCTATGACGTCATCAATATATCGTTTGTAAAAAACAATGGACCTCTTAAAGGGGTTGGACTCAGAAAAAACGTGTTGCTGTTCCAAACGTGACATATAAAGATTAGCAATGCTAGGGGCCGCAGCACACCCCATTGCCACGCCTTTAACCTGGTAGTAATATGTATGGTCAAACCTGAAGTAATTTTTTTCAAGAATAATATCCAAAAGGCTAAGCAAAAATGGGGTGGAGGGACTCTGTACAGTCCGTGACCAAAGTGCGGTTTCAACCACGGCTCTAGCACCCTCATGCGGTATAGATGTATACAAGGACCTAACATCTAAGGTCATCAAATATGCTGTCTCAGGCACCTTCAAAGATTCCAAAAGGGATATAAGGGCCATGGTGTCCTTAAGGTAAGCCGCAGTTTCAATTACCAGGGGCTGGAGAAAAAAATCAATGTAAATGGAAAGAGGCTCCAAAACGGAATTGGACCCTGATATTATTGGTCTGCCGGGCGGCGGCCGCCCCGGTTTGTGTACCTTAGGTAGAATGTAAAAAACTGGAGTACGGGGTTGTTTGTTAATTAAAGCTTCATAGGTTTTTTGATCAATCTCATTAGAGAGTAAACCTTCGTCCAACACAATCTTTATGATCCGTTGGATATGCGCTAAGGGGTTACTAGGGATCCGTTGGTAGTCAGTATGGATGTTAAGCTGACGTTCAGCCTCCTGCACGTAATGGTCGGTATCTTGAACTACCAAACCGCCCCCCTTATCGGCAGCCTTAATTATAATGCCATCGTCGTCCCGCAGGGACTGTAGGGCGAGCCATTCCTGTTTAGTCAAATTATAGTTGCAATGAATTTTATTCTGTTCCATGCGGCCAATATCCCTGAGGACAACCTGCTCAAAAGAGTCGATCAATGGGTCCGAAATGGACGGACAGAACGTAGATCTGGCCCTGATCCCGGTAATAGGTGCCGGGTCCCCAACATTGTCGAAAAACCTTCTTAATTTAATAAGTCTAATCAATTTAAAGAAATCTACACGTGTATGGAAAGCATCATAACGTGGAGCTGGAACAAAGCCCAGCCCCTTATTTAGAACAGTTTTCTCTACAGTTTAAGTACTCCAGTTTTTTACATTCTACCTAAGGTACACAAACCGGGGCGGCCGCCGCCCGGCAGACCAATAATATCAGGGTCCAATTCCGTTTTGGAGCCTCTTTCCATTTACATTGATTTTTTTCTCCAGCCCCTGGTAATTGAAACTGCGGCTTACCTTAAGGACACCATGGCCCTTATATCCCTTTTGGAATCTTTGAAGGTGCCTGAGACAGCATATTTGATGACCTTAGATGTTAGGTCCTTGTATACATCTATACCGCATGAGGGTGCTAGAGCCGTGGTTGAAACCGCACTTTGGTCACGGACTGTACAGAGTCCCTCCACCCCATTTTTGCTTAGCCTTTTGGATATTATTCTTGAAAAAAATTACTTCAGGTTTGACCATACATATTACTACCAGGTTAAAGGCGTGGCAATGGGGTGTGCTGCGGCCCCTAGCATTGCTAATCTTTATATGTCACGTTTGGAACAGCAACACGTTTTTTCTGAGTCCAACCCCTTTAAGAGGTCCATTGTTTTTTACAAACGATATATTGATGACGTCATAGCCATTCTTGACTCCCCCTCCCCCGCGGAAGAATTCGGACACTGGCTCAACACTCTCGACCCGGACATTGAGGTTTCCTGGGTTGGGAGTATGAGTTGTATTAATTACTTAGATGTCACCATTTACAAACGCACACCTGGCTCGCTTGGGGTGCGGCCTTTTGTAAAACCAACGGATAGGAATTCCTATTTACATTATGACTCGTTTCATCCTAGACGTTTGAAAAATAACATCCCTATTGGTCAATTTTTAAGAGTCAGACGGAATTCCACCAATCTCTTTGACTTCAATCTGCATTGTCGAGCAATGGATGCTTGTTTTGCTTTAAGAGGCTACCCAGCAGCGGTTACACGACCAGCCATTAGGAGAGCGGCTTCTACTCCGCGTGAATTACTCTTACAGCCGAGACCCCGCCAGCGGGACCCTAGAATTAAGTGGTCCATGGAATATACTTCTATGACGGGTGCCATAAATAAAATCATTAGGAGACACTGGCATTTGGTGAGCGGGATCCCTGGCTGTGAGCAATACCCCCTAATGGGTCTTAGAAGAACTAGAAGCCTTAAAGATATTCTGGTCAGATCGGAGTTTAATAGACCAACTCCTGGTCGCTCTCTTCCATCTGGACATTTTCCTTGTGGCGACTGTTCAGTTTGCAATTTGATGGTGGATTTATCGAGTTTAATAACTCCCAGGAGACCTCTCCCGATTAAATTTTCCACATGCAAATCTCCCAATGTGGTGTACATCATTCAATGTGGGTGCGGCCTCAATTATGTTGGCAGCACCACACGGCAGCTACGTGTCCGGATACAGGAGCACCTGTCTAGAATTAAAAACCAAGTTAGGGAGGCCCCCTTAGTTGAACATTTTATATCTTACCATAATGATCCCAGGGAGTTGTCTGTCTCGGTACTGGAGGTGCTGGATGCTGGTTGTACCACCAACCTTTTACGATCCGAGTCGAAATGGATCTTCGCACTCCAGAGTATGAGCCCAGGGGGTTTAAACCTCTCTATTGACTATACTTGCTTTCTTGGCTAATGAATTATCGGTGTGTCCAGTTCTTTGTGCAAGTCTAGCTTTATTTTCGTTATTTTTGTTGTATGGTTGTATACTTGCAGTCCAGTGTAGTACGACCCCTTTAATTCTGTATGACTCGGTGACCCAGGGGAGTGAGTATAAATGGAGGGGTGTGTCGTTGAGTTATTACACCTGTCGATTGAATTTCTGCTCTGTACTGGTGGGTGTGTGAGGAGTGTTGGTTACGGATAGTGAGTATTTATTGTTATATATGTGTACAGTTTTGGGGGGTACATGTAGGAATGTGGTTCATCTGTGATTATTTATTATTATATTGTATTTAATAACCCCTAGAGACTAGCCCTGGAAGAAGAAGCTCCGAAACGGGAATTGTAAATGGAAGCTTTAGCCCGTCGGCTAGCGTGGTCCTTTTTACCCTTTGTGTGATCCTTTGGACTGTTTTTCTCCAACCCTTCCTTACTGCACTCTCCACCTCCAGTTGAGCCCATCATTGTATGGTTGTTAAATTAATTATCTTGGCGACAGACTGCTGTTTTGTATTCATTGTAATTATTGTACCTTTTTGAATTTGTGTACCTTGTTTACACACTTTGCACCTTTGCACTTTATTATAAAGTATTATATAACTACTACTGTTGTGGCATCCTCCGGTTGTTGTTGTTGCATATCTTGTAGCCCCCGGGGGCTTCCCTTTTGTCTTTGGAGGCAGCTGTGCTTGGCTGACCACAGAGGGAGGCTCATCTCTGCCATTAGGTGGGCTTCTGGGTACCAGTAAGGGACAGGAAACCGTCAGCTATTCCATGTATTATTCTGTTATTCAGGGGACAAGGGCAGGGAGAAGGCAGGGAGATTATCCCTCAGGACTACAGGACCTCGGTTGGCAACTGGAATGTGGCCTGCGGGTGCTCCCAGTAATGTCGGCCCATCCCTAGAGAATGCAAGTACAGTGCCCTGGGAAAGGGTTAGGGTTTTCAAGAGTGACCTCGGGGCATTAGAACAGGAAGGATCACAGAGAGGGGGCCCAAATGTCAAGAGAGGCCCCCCTTGCCCCACCGCGTTTCTCGTCTGCTGGATGCACAGCACCCTCTATGCTTCGCATTTCACGTTCATGGGAAGTGACATATGGCATGATTTTTTTTAGGACGTTCTTGCAGCTCCCTCGGCAGCTTTGACGTGGTTATTAATACTAACATAATTTTGTGATGATTAGAGAACACAATTAAGAGCTATTAATAATGACACAAATAATGGCATTTTAAGGCCTCATTTTAATTTGAGTAATATTCTGTCTGGTGGTATTTAAGCCACTCTGTCTGGTGCAATTAGGGGGAGGCCAGGGGGCAACCACCTGATCGCCCTGTTCATCACAGTCCCTGCCCCTTCCAGGGAGCTGATGGCTTGCCAAAGTCCTGAATGCTTGTTAAAGGACTAGAAGTCCGTGGGCAGGATCCAAGGCAAGAAGGGGCTCTGGGTTCTTGTCCGGTTGCAGAGGAGGAAGGCATTTAACAGAATGATTTTTCACATTGGAGTTCTGCAACAGCTATAGAAAATGCATCTGGCAGAATTTTTCTTAAAAACACAAGATCTTCGTTGCCTTATATTTTAAGAAACAGACCCCCCTCCCTGCCCATTGGTTGAGAAAGGTGTGTAGTGTTGTCTTGGTGCCAAAACTTGCTTCTTCTAGAAGGATGGGAGTGTCCAGGCAGACAGATAAATATACTGAAAGAAGGTTTTTCTTTGTGTTGGTCCAGAATGGATGGAAACGTTCCAGGACAGTGTGCAGATGTGTGCTTGCCTTTAAAATTTGTAATAACATAAAGCATGATTGCGTCGTCTCTTTGGAATTTTTATCTCTTTTCATTGTTGTGTTACTCTTTGTCGGCGCTTAAACAAACAGGGTTTGAATCTGCCCTGGCAGCAAACTCTCTCCATGTAGTTAGCTGCTCTCCTTTGTCTGGGGAGTTTTGCTTTCTAGCTGGGATGCCAGATGGGCCTTGATGTTGTGCAGGGATCATCGGAATCTGAGAGAAGACTACAAAAGGCAGGAGACAGAAGAGGCTCTGTTGGCAGAGAGCTGTGCAAATTGCCGGGTGCACATCCGCGCTCTTAGAAGACGGGCTTCGTTTCTAACGGCAAAGAGCTGCAGGGGCTGTTTGCAAGCCCTTGATCTGGCAACACCTGCTTGCCACCGCCGCCCACCCCTTCTACACACCCCGAAGCTCCAGAGGCGTTAAGGATGGAGTCCTTCACTCCTGCACTGACTACCAGGCTTGGCCTGCCTTCTCCTCCCTTCCCCAGCACTGCACACTGCCGCATCTGCTTAATGGAACCTGTCTGGCTCACTCTTCCTCCAGGCAATGAAACGGCCCATCCTTTTTTCAGTGGACTCGCTGCCAAGTACGCCAGCCCATGAAAAGTGACAGTGCTGTGCTAATGTGGGTTAATGGAAGCCTCAGGATCAATTTTCGTCCCCCCCAAGAGATCCCTCCCCACTACAGTTTCAGCAACAAAAGCTCTAATGCTGCAAAAGGATGCTGGGGGAAGCGAGGAACTGCACACTGAGGCTGAACAAAGAGGGGGTTGAGGAGGGTTTTTTCCCAGAGTAATTGGTATGGTCTGTGTCCATTGCCCCAGGAGAGCAGAAGGTGCCAGGCCCAGCAGCAGGGATTGCGTTACCAGCTTTTTGCAGGCAAGTGTGCTGACGCAGCTCCGTTTGGTGGTGGACACAAGTGTGTTATGTGAGCTCTTATGATCTAGATCGCTGCTCAGGTTTCCTTAATCCCTCCAGTCAACTCATTCTGTCTGTAGCTCCAAACAACAAGCACAGGCCAGCCAGGGCTGACAACTTCTCAGCTGGCCTCTGTCGCTGTTGCTGTAATTCAACGTGGAGACATTAACAGGTGTGCATGTTTAACTCCGCGTCATAGACAGCGTTACCCAGTGGCTCCTGTAGATGACGCTGCCAGTAAAGGCACAGGAGCAGGTCAGGTTTGTTTGTTTGTTTTCATGGTCACTTGGCAAACTTCTGGAGCTGTCATCTTTTCCTAGGCCTGCTTCTCTGCCATTCGCAGCCACCAGAAATGCAGGCATCTAGGAGGTAATGCCAATGCCCTTCCCACCTCCCACCCCATCAGCTGCGAATTCCAAGGCTGCTGCTGCTCCAGGTGCGGGGCCAGTAAGAGAAGAGGCACCTGTCCCCCGCTGTGAGGAAGAGAGTTGCCACCTCTGAGTTGGGAAATTCCTGGAGATTTGGAGGTAGAGCCACAGGAGGGCAGAGTTCAGGGACACAAGGGAACTCAGCAGGGATGTGATGCCACAAAGCCCGCCCTCCAAAGGAGCCACTTCCTGCAGGGGGGTTGATCTCTGCAGTCTGGACAGCAGTTGTAATTCCAGGAGATCTCCAGGCCCCACCGGGAGGTTGGTAACTCTAGAGGAAGCAGCGCAGACCACCCACCCACCCACCGTGGTTGGGAGCGGCACAAGTGAGTGCCCCGTGCTTCCTTCTTGAGAGAATCCAGTGAGCCAAAGCAGTGAGACAGAATTCACGACCTGTGGAAATAGGCCACTGTGGTTCCCATTTTACGGATGGAGAACCCAGTGAGGATGCCAAAGGAACGCCCGCGGGACTGGTGGGACTGGGTCTTTGTCTTCCAGGTCAGAGGTCCAAAGGTCCTGTGGAACTGGCCTGGCTCCCGTGCTGCCGCCTTCGCCCTGGGGCAGAGCAAGAGCGCCTCGCGTGGTGGTCACCCTTCCCTGTCAGTAACAAGCAGCAGCTGGAGATTTTGAGACCGCAGGGCACGGCAGCCGCCCCCGGCTCCAAGATGGCCACGGGCCGCCCTCCCTGTTGCTTAGGATGCAAGCAGTGTCGCCTCCAAAGCTTTGCAGCTGCATGGAGCAATTCAGAAATTGCCTTGTTGGACGACAACGTGCCAATTTCTCAAATCTAAAGCCATTTCCAGTATTACAGGCTGTGCTGTGGAGCCAGGAGGGGCTCCTTTGGGGAGCTGAAATTGAATCTGAGGTGGCTCTTAACCCACATTAGCACAGCACGGTCCTTCCAGAGCTCTTTGTGGAATGGGAGCATGATTGGAAGGGCGGGGCTTGGACCAGCGGGGCGAGGGACAGGAGGGGGCCGATGCTCCAGAGCTGTGGGTAGGCGGTCTGTCTTTGAGGCAGAGCTGGCTGGAGAAGACCGGAATCCAGAGAGCTCCTTCGTGTAATTCTCTCTGGCTGAAACCCAACTGAGCCTTGTGAATACGCCTCCTCTTCCTCCGCCCCCATGCCCCCCCCCCTTGCAATGAACCAAGAGTGTGGACAGAGCTGTTCTCAGGCCCTGTCCTCGGGATGCTTCACCCTGCACGTGGCAATTGCGTTTGCTGTGGCATCGTGGATGTGTGCCGTGCTGTGAGACATTCCGCTCTTGGTGCCAAGGTACTACCCACCCTTGGATGCCCCCATGCTTCCCAGTATGGCCTCTTCCCTAGCCACTCATTCCCTCTGCCATTCCGCCTCATGGGCTGGTTATCAGGAAGGACCACATGGTAGGACTGGCACCGTCTGCTTTTAAAGCCGCTTTAGGTGAGCACTTGGTGGATGGTGCTTCCTAGGCAGAAGGGCTGGCTGGAAAGGTCATTTCAGGCCACATATTCAAGTATGCCCATCGTTGAAGGTCCTGGTGGGAAAGTCCTTTGGCAAGGCCCCTGTTGCTTTTGTGTAGGATTAGGAGCACAAAAAGAGCCACGCTGCTTCAGACGAGTGTCCCTGCAATCTGCAAGAATAATGTGTCCACAGGGCATTGTGATGCATGGCATGCACGGAGCATCAGATGGTTGCCTAGGCAACATATCACCTCCCCCTTCAACAGGAACCGCAATTCCAAGTGCCAATGCGAGAACATGGAGCTCCGGAGGCACAAAGTATTGGCTGTCCAACAGAGATCACTCATTGATCTCTTGGCTTCCCCACCCCAACAGGTCTGTGGCTTCGCTGGGCAAAATGGGGAAAGCCTGGTCAAAATGTTGGGCGGCTTCCTCTGAGCATCACTGGGACTGAGGCAAGTAAAATGGAGAAGCCAAGCAACATTCAGAAAGGAACACAGCCTCTCTTGTGAATATTTTCCCCCAGGCGTTTCTGGCTGGATTAAAGCCTCATGGCTTCATTCTGGACCGGTCCGTTCTCCTACACACAAATCGTAATTCCCAAGCTGCAGTGCCAGAGTATACATGAGCAAAGGGTTGGATCAACCAGCTCTCAGGGTGGTGAAAAGGTAAGGAAATGTCCTTTCTTGACTGCCCAAAAAGGCTCTGCTGAGGATTCTGGGACTGGTGCGTGCAAAAGCCGCATATGAGATGAGGGCAACGGCACGGAGGGAAATGAGGGAAGACTAAGTGGGAAAGCTGTATGGATCCAAACCAACGTATTTGCAATCAGATTTAGAACATTTGCAGTGCAATCCTAAGCAGAGTTGCTCTAGTCTAAGCCCGTTGAAAACAATGGCTTAGACTGTAGTACTTCTGTTTAGGATTACACTGTTAATTATAAAGCAAGCATTTTTAAGTATTTGAAGATGCTTTGAGAACAAATTAGCTTGAACATCAGAGTTACTTCCCAATACTAAGTCAGGACAAGGGTTCATGCAGTCCCATGCTCTGTATTTAGCACTGGCCAACCAGATGTATTACGCAACAACCAATACATTCCCTTAGAATCATAGAATCATAGGGTTGGAAGGTACCTGTAGGGTCATCTAGTCCAACCCCCTGAACAATGCAGGAAATACACGGTTCTGTGTATCTAGAATTCTATAGGTCCAGTTCACCCAATTGCTGGCCAGAAAACCTGGACAATGCTCCCCACAGCTTGAACAATTCCATGCACAATGCAGACCATGTGCATGTGTGCCCGGAAGTCCTGCAACCTGAGAACACAGTATCATCTTGAATCCTTTCCACAAACCCCATCTTTTCAGTCATTCCTATAGATGGACTCTTTACCTATCAGCCCCACCCAAAGGGAGGCTAAATGCAGGCAAATGCATTCCACCCATCCCTTCTGCCCCGTCAGGCTCTGCTTTTTTCCCTTTCCCTTTGTTTCCTCTGTTGAAGCTTAGATTGTAAGCTCCTTGGGGCAGAGTCTTTTCTGAAAGGACTCTCTGTGAAGTTCCATATATCAGGACAGTGCTATGTTAATTATTATCGTCATGACAACCACAGTGCCATCAGACTCCCACAAACCTTATGACTCAAAATGGGTTGGGGGCTGTCAATGAGTTCCTGTTTCCCCACTTAGCAGATGAGATTCCGAGCTGTATGTTATGCGCATCACCCTTTGCAAACGCCACCTACCAATGCCAGTAGAAATGAGCCCAGCCCAACTGCAGAGCAATTCCCTGTCATTAGGAGACCGCCTGTCAGTGTCAAACTCCCTGATCTCAAGAACAGGCTCCACATGCGGAACAGGACAAGAAAGGACAGGGAGGAAGGATTCAACCAGTGGCAGCTGCAAAGAGCTTGCCAAAGACCAGCCATTTGAGAATGGAGCGAGGCCCTGCCCTGTGGGGGCCCTCAGCCCAGCGGCCCCCTCTGATGAGCCTTTCTGCGCATTGAACAAATTAGGGAGGTAATGCACGGAGCACCCAGCCTTCTCAGCAGGGGCAGCCTGGCTCCAGGACACTGTCTCCGTGACATGCACACACGTGCTTTCCTGGCTGCTGTGGCGTCCACGGGATCAACGTGCCTTCTGTGGATTTACATGCCTTTAATAGAACTTCTTAATAGGTCGTAATGTTAGCAAAAAGCAAGAAGCTTAAAAGACAGGCCTATTACCACAAGCCTAGCAATTAGGCACCGAGAGAGAGAGATGGGCTCTGCCATGTGTTAAACTCTTCGAAGGCTAATAAGCGTTTGCAACATTGAAAGAAATTAGGCTTGAGGAATTCTGGCAATGCTCAGGGGGTGGGGGGTGGGAGCCATCAGCAGCCTTGCCAGTGTCCAGTGGCTGCATTCTTAAAAAGCCAAGGGTATTCGTTGGCACACCTTTAGGGCTGCAGGCGCCCTCTGTACATCCCGAGATTCTTGGGCTGCATTCTCACCAAGACCAGCACTATGAAGTTCATCTACCAGTGAGCTGTTGGAAGCGCCATCCAACAGGATCAAGAGCAGGCTTGCTGGAAGGGCCGGAAGGCTGCCTAGCCATGTAGCCAGAACTGCAGTGGGAAGACCCAGAGCCGCCAGACAGAGGGGCAGCACGAGCGAAGGCTGGGTGGCCACGGAAAGGCTTTCTGGTTGGCCCTGCAGCTCCTGGAGCATCAGCTGGGCCAGACAAGGACATGTTTGGCTATGAGGTCTTCCTCAAAAGTGTGCTGAGACGAGGAAGGCCTCCAGGCTGGGCTGCTCAGGTCTTTGTTCCTAGAGCGCCTGGTAGTCCTGTGCCAGGAGGTGAGCCAAAGCAGGCGGCAACGGGTGTCGCTCTGGCTTGCAGGGTTCAGAAGAGCCAACTGGGGAAGATCTCGGAGTCATCTTCCAGATGTGCTGACTCAACTTAGCCCCAGCTAGAGGAAGACCTCGATCAGAAGCAGGGACTCCGGTAACGGCTGTTTCCATAAAGGATGGCCTTTTCCTCAGAACTGGGCTCTTGGGAGGTCATGGAATAGGACCCAGCCAGCAGGGACAGGTGAAGTTGTGGCCACCGCACCTCCTTCCCCCCCCCCCCCATCCGCCTGCCAGTCCAATCACCCACCGCCCTCCCATTCCTACTGTGAAGCCCTGCAGAGCCATCAGCAGCCTTGCCAGTGTCCAGTGGCTGCATTCTTTAAAACCAAGGGTATTAGTTGGCACACCTTTAGGGCTGCAGGCGCCCTCTGCAGCGCAAGAATCTTGGGATGTACAGAGGGGACCTGCAGCCCTAAAGGTGTGCCAACTAATACCCTTGGCTTTTTAAGAATGCAGCCACTTCCAAAAGTGGAACCAGCTGCCTAGGGAGGTGGTGAGCTCCCCCTCACTGGCAGTTTTCAAGAAGAGGCTGGATGAATACTTGTCAGGGATGCTTTAGGCTGATCCTGCACTGGGCAGGGGGCTGGACTAGATGGTCTGTATGGCCCCTTCCAACTCTGTGATTCTGTGATTCTAAGCTAAAATGGAATTACAGCATGCAGGGGAGGGGGGGGCAAAGGCTGTCACCCAGCAGCTGTGACCAGCTGGATGGCCCTTGGTAGAACATGGCAGAAAGCAGCTTCCTGTGTTCATATATCGGAGATCCAGTGAGGCGTGGTGCTTAGGGCACTCGACTTCGAGCAGACTTGGAACTCGCACGATACTTTGGAAATACAAACCCCCAGTACCACTCCTGGTCTTCGTAAGTCCTGCTGGAAGAGGGCCCTGCTCACACTTAGTCGCACGCTTGAAATTTCCTTTTGCGTGAAACTTTTCGGGGGGATTTGATTTTTCACAAAGGAAGGGTTCAGAAATCAAGCTAGCCCTTCTCACGATGCCTGTTTTCTTTTGAGACAAACACTCCATGTGATCACGTCAATGTTTCCCCCCCCCTCCCAATTTAGATGAGCCACAGTTTGAGTGATCTTGGGTCTCTGTGGTGGGAGTATTCAGCACGGCATCTGGCTGGGTAGCAGCAACTGCTGGTGCTACTGGCTTGATTGATGGAACGATTATCATGGGCCGTCATGGTCACGCACCATCTCAGATGCATGTGCTCCTCTTGCACCTGCCCAGCTGGTAGCATTCATCATGCAGGCACCTGCTCAGAACTTACTGGATTGAACTACAATTCCCAGGTGGCAGTGCAAGAACACACAAAGTGTTTGCAGACCAATTTAGAACACTCCGTTAATGCAAACCTTTGGGAGGCAGAATAAGCAAGGCTGGGATACGTGAAGCTAACCCCCCTAGAAGAACACTTCTGATTTAAGTTAATGTTTCCTTTTCTACCAGGGGAGCTGGGTAGATAGTAGGGGAAAACAGTGCAGGAGCGCAACTGCACAAAATAGAAAAGAGTCCAGTAGCACCTTTAAGACTAACCAACTTTACTGTAGCATAAGCTTTCGAGAACTACAGCTCTCTTTGTCTGCTGTTGATGATGCATCTGACGAAGAGAGCTGTGGTTCTCAAAAGCCTATTCTACAGTAAAGTTGGTTAGTCTTAAAGGTGCTACTAGACTCTTTTCTATTTTGCTACTACAGATTAACACAGCTAACTCCTCTAGATCTACTGCACAAAATGTTTGCAATGCAGTTTGGAATTATTTGTAGTTTGGAGATTTTGAGGGCAATCAAATTACAGTTCAAGCAGAGGAACGTTTGGCCACGACTGATTTTGAGTTTAGGAAGCAGATATGGTGGGAGGATGTACATAGCATGATGCTACGCTTACAGTCTATGACCACGTTGGCTTTCTCTGGTGGCCTTCCCTCCCTTCTGTCCTCTGGACTGGCCCCACCACATCACTGGAGAAGCAGGAACAGAATTACCCTTGTATAATCTGTTTGGAATGAGATTCTAATTCATCATGAGAGAAAAGAAAATGCATCAAGCAAAGAGAGAAAGAGAAATACACCCTCCCCCCCCCAAAAAAACCCTTCCTCACCTGATTCATATTTATTTTCATTAAAAAATCTGATAAATGTAATCACTTAATTGCACAGCTGCATTAAGCATTGTGTTGGGGGAAAAAACTTGTTCTTATCCCCCAACATTGCCTGACAAATTACATTAAATTATGCAAATAGGTCTTAGACAGGAGATTGTTTCTTTGACTGTACGACATCCCCCCCTTTTTTTGTTTTTGAAGCTGGGATTTGTTTTCCCAATGCCCCTCTGATGTCCCTGTGGAGATTAGAAAATGCCCCGTGGAGGAGACACAGGGAGGGGGTGGCACCAGCTTGATGAGGAAGAGATTTCGAAATGGCCTGGAAGCCGCAGAGGTTTGGCTTGGAAGCTTCCACTGGGCTGGGACTTGCAGCCGCTCTACCCCCAGTTCCTCCTCTTACATGGGCCAAGTTACCAACAGGCCGATTATAACCTGCAGCCCTGCAGTTCATAGGACTCCATTTCAGGGGGGGGGGTTTCTGAGGGTCCCTCCCTCTGAGAGCTAAACCACTGTATTTTTCACCCGACTCCAGCCACATCCTCCCCTTTCTGGCCTGTGCCCAGGGGTGGTCTTAGTGATTCTGTCATCCTAGCCAAAACTCAAGGGCAGGAATCACTGTGGCACCTGTGTGTGTGTGTGTGGTGGTGAATGAAGACAAGAGCATGGGGGTGGGGCGGAGTGGGGGTTAAACACACAACGTGGTTTCTTTTTTAAAAATGTTAAAGTGCTGGCATGGATCTCTCCAGTCCTGTCAGTTCCAGCCCTCTGCTTCCCAATACGGGGAGGTAGTTGTGAATTTCCTGCCTTGTGCAGGGGTTGGACTAGATGGCCCTGGAGGTCCCTTCCAACCCTGGGATTCTATGAAATGCGGGGGGGGGGGGGGCGGGTTGTCACCTTCTTTTCCTATCAGAGCTCCTGTGCCTCTAACATCACTGCTGCCAAAATCTTCTCCCTGTTGAATTTCTGCTTCTCATGCAGCTGTTAAAGGCACAGAAGCCTGCCAGAAAAAAACCTCCACCCCACACCACCCCAGTCTGACCACGCTGAACTGAACTGCACTGAAGCTACGGGTGCTTCCCCTTAGCAAGCAGGTTCAATTGCAGCCTTCAGGCAGATGCCCTCTGCCCACTCTGCCCCAGGTGCCCCAGGTGGCACATCTGGAGGCGGCTGTGGTGGGGACAGCAATTCCTCAGTGTCCAAAGCCATCGCTGGCTGGCATCAACACGGGTGATCTCAGATGGTGCCACCAGGCCACAAGAGGCACGGGCAGGACTAGAGCAGGCCCAGCAGCCAGAACCTCCCCAAGACCCCAACCCATGCCATGCCGTCTGAGTCACCTTTGGGGGAGCAGGGAAGGAGGGAGGAGAAAAGCAGGCTTGTACACCCAGGCTGGGTGCCTTCCTCACGGCCTGGTTTGGAGCTTGGATGGGCAAGTGGCCTCCCCATGAGTCTCAGGCTGCTGGTTCATAGCTCCCCCCCCAACACACACCAAACTGCCCTATACTTCATCAGCCCCTGCTTCCTGAGTCTCAGGTATTTCAGGGGACCACTGGCTGCCCCCTGACTCAGCTGCCACCGTCACAACTCCAGGGTGATGGGGACTTCAGGACAGCAGCCACTGGCTGCAGAGCAGTGGGGGGGGGGTAGTGCAGGGATCCCCTGGACCCAGGGCAGATTCCTCAGCCCCCCCCCCCACCCATGCCAAAGACTGTCCCTGCATGTGCCTCTGGCTGCCCGGCTCAAGAGCATTGTCCCGTCTGGCAGTGATGCAACGCTAGGAAAGGACACCAGTCCCTTTCCACGTCACTGGGGGCTGCCCATGCCCTGCAGTGCTGGCCTCACAGCGGTGCCCCAAACAGCTGCGTGGGGGGCTTAGCCAGAGAACCAGCCCTGAGGAGCGCCTGCCCAGCGGCCTCCCAAGGCCTTCCACCAGCAAGAACCCTCTCGCCCTGCTGTGGCTGGCCGCCGTTGCTGGTGCCCTTTCCAAGCATCCTTTCTCCAGGCCTGGTGCAAACTGACGTCATGAGTCCCTCCCACGCACAGCACCCCGTCCCGACTTGCAATCTGAAGAAGAAGAACGCCCCACCTGAAACGGCTTCTGCTTCTTCCGCCAGGTAAAGAGCTGCTGTCCCCTCTCTGTCCCTTCCCAGAGAGTCTGTTTTCTTCCTAATCACTTCTGATCTGCCTGAGGTTCGAGCTTCATTTCCACCCAGCAGGAAAAATCGATCATGTTTAAATTATTCAATTAAAAAGGGAGTGTTGGCTGACAGTTTCTCTTCCTCCACTAAGCAGGCAGGCGCCTCTAACAGGACAGGAACATCCATCGCCGGAGCAGCCTGTTCGGGAGGCGGGGGCGCAAGGAGGCCGTCCTGCTCTCACTGGGGGCTGGCTCGGAGTCCTGTCGTGTCCTGTTGAGGAGGAGGCGGTTTCTTTCTAGCCCTGCCAGAGCACCTCTGCTCTGACCTCCCCCCCCCCCCCCCGCAGCAGCACACACCCTACCAGTCACAAAACCCAACAGCATTCTTTTCACGGCCATCTGCTGGGTTGGGGCAGAGGTGGGGGGGTCAGATCCTGGGCCAAAATGCAGTGCAAATCACCGCACCCTGAACCATCGAGGATGCTCGGATTTTTACCAGACACAAAACCCAACAGCATTTTGGGCCGATTCCAGATGGCCAGAAATTGCGGTTTTTCTGCGGAAATAATCGCTTACCGGCCACGCGTTCACTTTCGTCTCCATCCGCTTTGTCTCGCAGCATGCCGTGCCGTCCCGCTTCCAGATGTTCGCACGGCCAACTGAGGTACCCGGGATTGGTTGTTTCCTCCCCGTCACAGTTGATGTCGGGGGCCTTCATTGGTTCGCATTTCGGTTTTTTTTAAAAAAATTTTTTTTACATGTTTTGCGCAAATGCGCAAATGTGCAAGTATGCGAATATGCAGCATTGACTTCTGTGCGCTTTTGTGCGTTTGTGCATTTGTGCACATTTGTGCAGTTCGATGCGCGCAAAAGTGCGACTGCGCAAATGGTGCCCGGTTTTAAAAAAAAATTAAGGGAATATTGTTGCCGGCTGGTCGGCAAAGGAAGGAGAGAAAGGGGAGGGCCTCTCCGCGGCGACGAAGCGTCCAGAAGTGTGCAAACCCGCAATACCGCGTTCACACCGTCCGCTTATAGAGCGCAACTGAGCGCCATGGACCGCAGGTAAGCCGGGACGGGAAATTACGGGTTTTTACGAGTGAGGTCGCTGGAAAAGCGAAAGCACTCGCTCTCTTTGTGCCCGTCTGGAATCGCCCCTGTTCACTGTGCAAATCGACTATGTAGCTTGTGAAAGACCCATTTCCCTGTAGCTTGTGAAAGACCCATTACCCGTCCTCTTTTTTTGTATTGAAGTCCTGCTACCCATATATAAGGTTGCATCCATTTCCACCAATACACCCCACAGGACTCCCCACCCCCACCTACGGTGCTGGTACTCAGTTCTGGTGAATATTACCACAATATAAGCCCAGCCCACCGTCATCCGCAGAGCGTCCTGGAATTCCTTGGGCACGCAGAGAAAGAACTCGTCTCAGACCAACAGTCCCAAGAAAGCAGCTGGCACTGCTGACAGTCCAGTTTTGGGGGGGGGGGGTGGAATCTCCTGAAAGATCCTGGAGGGAGAGTTCTGACTAGTTAGCTTTATTCATGGGACAGATGGACCCTTGGCAGTTCCTTCAGAGGATGGGAGACTGATCTCCTCCTTTTGATTTTGTTCTTTCCACCAAATTCTCCAAAATGTCATTTCCTAGTCAGTGGAATGTCACCTTGAAGTTCGTGGCCAGCGATGCTTATTTTAGGGGCCGCTGCTGCTTCTGCCACTCAATTCCAGTCGCTTGATGCCAGCCAGCTTGCCTGATTAGGAGAACACTGAAAATTAATGGGATCAAAGCAAAACGGGAAATCACCCACACGGCCCCCATTTAACGATCAGCTTGTTCATACGGCACAGCAGTACCCATTCTAGAAAACAAACAGGTGACCATAAAACCTTATGGATGCTGTCAGAAGACACCCGTTATCTTTATGGGGGCATTGTTGACCCAGCATCTGCTTCGAGGTAAGCCAGCCAATGAAAAGCTGTGAGCTTGTGGCTTCTCCTGGTGCTCAGCTGGGAGGTCAAAAGGAAAATCGGGATACCTCTCCGGGATAATGCGCAGTCCCGGTGGAAATATGTCCACACATCCACAAGGTCTTGTAACACTCCCCGCCTTTTCCTTGAGTTCTCCTGGGATTTTAACACATGCACCTTTGGCCTTCTGCTGCTCCGTTCTCTTCCCATTCACCAGGCCTCTTTCCTTTCCATATCGCTCTCCCGCACCCCGCAACGACTCGCCGCAATTCATTCCACCTGCTGCTCTGCCACCTCTTGATTCTCTTCCTACTGAGGCTGTGCTAGCCATTTAATGGACTGGGAAAGCGAGCCGTGAGCTATTGCCCTAGAGGGCCACTGCAGGCCAGGACTGAGTGGAGCCAATCCCCAGCAATTGCTCTGGCAGCACGACAAGGTCCGCGTGGCTCAGCACTTGCTAGCAGCATCTCCTCTTGCCCCACCATCTCCCGCCTTGCCAACAAGAGGCAGCAGTGCAGGAAGAGTCAGTCCGTGAGCCAACACCTGTCCTTGGGGCTGCCAGCCAGGCCTAAGCCGAGTGGCCCCTGAAGTGCTGGTATGTAGCTCCTCAGGGCACTTGGCTTGCTCCTGAGTCGTCTAAACTTCTCACTTGGTTCCTGTTCCTGCGCCATCCCTGTCAGACCCCAGGATAACCCAGCTTAGGCTGTGATGTGGGAGAGCCTGGCTGGGAACAGTTGCCAGAGGGACTGCACTTAATCCACTGAATAGTGTTGCCAGGCCTGTGCCTGGCAATTCTGGGAGTTTTGGGGGTGCGGCACGGGGAGGGGAAGAATCACGCAATGCTCTAGGAATCCCTCCCTATCTCTATGGTAAGACCGTAGAGAATGCGGAATTTCCAAGAGCATTGTGGATGCAGTGACCAGAAGGGAAATCATTGTATCTGCAATGTTCCCCCTCCCAATTTTCTTCCACTGAAAGAGCAGGCAGAGTGAGGGGCAACGGCTGTCACTTACCCTCTGGGGGCACAGGCTCTCCCTCCCCATCATCCACCATCCAATCAGGGAGGCAGGAGCTAATTTTCTTCCTCTTCCTGTCTGGTGTGTGGAACACCCTCTCTTCAGTCCAGGTGACTCCACAAAGCAGTAACGTTGAATTTATCATTCAGCAACTGTCAATACTGAGAGAAAAAACACCTGTTGCATTAACATGTACTGTAAATAAAGCATAACCCGGAGGAGGAAGAAGAAGGAGGCAGCAGGGTAGAGAAGGACGGAGACCCGGGGAGGGCAAGATGTCCTCCTTTCCTCGGAGGAGAAGGACCCTTCACGGTAAGTGTCCAAAGGTCCATTCTCCCTCTGAGGCGGAGGACATCTTGGGTGCTCCCAAAGCAGTTTCCAGTTTCTGGGTGGGATGTGGTCTTCGTCCAAGATCATGCACTGCAGTACTTTTCTACCGCAAGTGGTGTCCGCTGAATCACACAGATTTAATTTGTAGCATCTCACCAAGGTTGAGATCGACGACCATGTGGCTGCCTTGCAGACTTCTTCTACAGGAGTGTTCCTCTGTAATGCTGCATTGGTAGCAGCGCTCCTCACAGAGTGAGCCGTTATTCCATTAGGAACCTCTACGAAGAGAGCTTTGTGAGCTTTAATGGTGTATGCTTTGCTATTGGCACCTACAGCTTGCCTGGAGATCTCCTAGAATTACAACAGATCTGCAGATGACAGAGATCGGTTCCCCTGGAGCAAATGGCTGCACTGGAAGATGGAGTCTGTGGCATTATACTCTGCTGCTGAGTCCCTCCCCTCCCCAAACCCCATCTTCCTGAGCTTCCACCTCACAAATCTCCAGGGATTTCCCAACCTGAACTTGGCAACCCCATTTTTATCTCCCACCTTCATGCCACACCCACGTCCCGGCTTCCTTGTCCTACTTTAAAGCAGTCCTTTATGCCCTAAGGGGTTTCTACACCAGAGGCAGCCTTTTCCCTCACGGCAGAAGTAATTTGCCCCACGTGCACTTTAGTGACCATCAGGGCTCCGTCCTGCCTTTCCTTCCTCTTGTTAGTTGGCTTGCCAGGTTCTTCTGGCTGGCTCTTCCTCTACGGGTAAGAACCATAGAGTTTCAGGTGAATCCTGGAGTATCCTGCAATGCAGGGGCAACACTTCCAGGTATGTGGCTGGAAATGATATTGCAACGTTGTGCAATGCCTCCTCATCTCCCCCCCCCACACACACACACACACTGCTTGGCATATTAGCAGAATTCCAGTGGCAAAGTGGACCCTGAGGAGGCGCCTGAGCTGGCCGCTCTTTTTTCCTTTTAGTCTCCTGTCTCTCCCCTCTTGCGGGCTGCAAACAGTTGTTGTTGAACGCTGATGAATTCCCAAGAACAGTCTCCTCACAGGCGCTTCTTTCGTCTGCTAATTTCCTCAGATCCAGCGCTGTTACTTCCCTAGGACTCCAGGCAGGGGCATAAGAAATCCTCCCTGCATTTCCTTTCCACTCTGCAGCTGTTGGTGAGCAAGAGGGTGCCAGATTGTCACCTTCGTAGATGTATTAGACTCCAAAGGGCAACATCCCAGCTCACTCAGCGATTGGCAGGTGAGGCCTGTAGACAACAGCTCTCGCTCCCACAATTCCTGTGGCATTCAAGGGCCGGGTACTCCCCACACATAGGGCTGATTCTGCAGATTCTCTCGTACTTCATCCCATTTGTGACGAAGGCCGTGGTCACCAGCATCCCCCAGACTGACCACATATGAACAACCACTCTTGCTTAATGGAATCAATTCAAAAAATTTTCATTAGACGATTGCTTGCACTACCCAGGGGGACCCCTGCAGCCCTAATGAGGGCAGAACTTGGTCTGCCTTCAGTTAGAGCTAGGGTTCATTTGGCCATACTTAAATTCTGGAGCAAGGGTAATACTGTTATTACCAACACTTTCAGCAAGCAATGCTTTCATCTGATGACACACAGTGACTCACCCTGGGCAGCCTGCTACAAGAACATTCTTGTTCATTATACCATTCCAGATGATTTGTTGGGGGTCTTAAATAATGGCCCCAGCTTACAAAATTGGGTCTACAGATGTGATGCTCTTTTGGACAGTCTTACAATTTCCCAGTCCAGATCTTCCCCCTGGTTTAAACTGATCAAAAGAGATCATGTTAGATCTCCTTATTTAGTGAATATCACATCCCAAAATCTCAGAAAATCATTCACCTCCCTGCGCTTTCAAACAATGCTGACAGCTTTACTTACAGGAAGATACCATCAAACCCCAATGGCTCTCCGTCTCTGCATATGCGGTGCCTCAGTTCCTGAGGATCTTCTACATTACACCTTATTTTGTCCCATGTATGCAGAGGTTAGAGCTAAATTTCTTGCTAACTTGTTAGTGGGGCGTAACTTTACCTCTGATATGGACAAATTAGTTTTTTTGTTGTCTGATACTGGTTCTTTTGTCACTAGCAGAGTATCCCTGTTTGCCTTAGCTGCAAAAAAGATTAGGGCCAAGATTGTTTCCTCAGAAACTTAACTTTTCTCATAACTATCTGGTATTTATTAAGGTCCCATTTTAATTGTATTTTATTTTTATTATTTTAATAACTGTATTTTATGCTTGTAAGATAGATTTCTATTTTTACTGTTTTTTAACTTTGTATTGTGATGGCCTTTGGCCATATTCAATTAAACCTACTACCTACCTACCTCTTCCTTATTTCTTGTGTAGAGCACCAAGATTGGGCAAAATAGTAAAAAGTCCAGTAGCACCTTTAAGACTAACCAATTTTATTATAGCATAAGCTTTCAAGAGCCACAGCTCTCTTCATCAGATTCATTGTCAGCTTTCAAGAACCACAGCTCTCTTTGTCAGATGCATCGTCAGAGCTTGGTTAGTCTTAAAAGTGCTACTGGACTTTTTACTATTTTGCTACTACAGACTAACACGGCGAACTCCTCTGGATCTATGAAGATTGGGCAAGTTGTTGATATTTCGCTTAAACATTTCAGATTATCAGACTTCTTTTGATTTCATTTCCACTGGCTTCCAATTTAGTTAGTATCTTATGTCAAACTTCAGGTCTTAATGTTTAAACTGCCAGACCTGAGCTCCCAGTGCCTGAGGGACTGTTGTCTTCTGTCTATTAAGCTTTTCATACAAGGCTCTATCCTGCTTTCCGAAGAGCGGGGAAAGGGGCATTTTCTAAGCTGACACTAATGCCAACCTCCTGGCGGAGCCTGAAGATCTCCCAGAATTGTAACTGATCTCCAGATAACAGAGATCAGCTCCCCTGGAGCACAGGGCTGCTTTGGAGGGAGGACTCTCTGGCAATATCCCCCGCTGAGACCCCTCTACTCCAGTGATTTTCTTTTTGCTTTAAAAAAGGTGCTGGTGCTCTAATAAAGTTGCAGCAATTTCTACCAATTCCCCCAAAGGTATGCAGTACTGGTGAGTGCCACCCCAAAGAAAGTCCTTCTCCCAGTGCCCCTCCAGGAATTTCTGGACCCAGAGTTGGCAGCCCTCGTTGGCACCCAGGCTTTGGAACTCTCTCCATAAGCATGTGCTCCTCCTCTCTCTGTCAGTATTTAGGTGCCAGGCAAAGGCTGTACTGTTTTCTCATGCTTTTAATGGTGCTTAAGACCCTCCCTGCTATTTTTTCCTGTGCTTTTAATTGCAGCTGCTAATCCTGCTTAGGTATTTGTTTTATTATTTTATGTTATTGTAAAGCCACCAATGGCTTTCTGCCAAAAAGTGGGGCAGCAATTTCCTAAATACAGTAAAGCAGTTTTTCATATTGGGCTTTGAGGGGCACAATCTATGCATGACCTGTCCAAAGAGTGCACAAAGGCAGCTTCCGTGGGACCTCACAAAGTGAGAGAAGCAGCAGACTGCCAGCAAATCAAACACTGGTACCATTTTTTATTCTCTCCATGGGCTGCCTGCCTTCTCTCAGTTTTGAAAGTGCTACAGGTATTTATTTATCCCCTTTTCAGGTCAAAGGAAACCATCTTGCTATGCACAGAACTGCCTTGGGGGTTCTGAGAGAGTTCTTGGTGGCATGATAAGATGGGCAGCCACACCGTACCCTACCCAGCCATCTCCTATTTCAAGCTCGCAGGATTCCCCCACCACCCATCCCCACGACCCTTGGAGAAGAAAAAAGCCCTGTAGGATTGTATATGTTGCTTCCAAACTGGCATGCATTGCTCAAAAATGTCCTGTCTGCAGCTTTAGCAAAAATAAGACAGAAAGAATTGCATTGGGCCAATTAATACTCAACAGCACCATTTCCTTACTAGCCATGTGTAAGATAGTGGGGTGGCGGAGTTGCTGATGTTGTTGTAAAGAATCAAATTAACAGGCAATATTTGGAATGTTTTCAAGTTAGATCTTTTGACCAAATTAACTTCAGCTGCTCAGTGTATCTAATCTCAATGAGAATAAGCAGGGCTTTTTTTCTGGGAGAAGAGGTGGTGGAACTCAGTGGGTTGCCCTCGGAGAAAATGGTCACATGGCTGGTGGCCCCGCCCCCTGATGTCCAGGCAGAGGGGAGTTGAGATTGCCCTCCGCGCTGCTGAGCGGTGCGGAGGGCAATCTCAACTCCCCTCTGTCTGGAGATCAGGGGGCGGGGCCACCAGCCATGTGACCATTTTCAAGAGGTGCCGGAACTCCATTCCACCGCGTTCCAGCTGAAAAAAAGCCCTGAGAATAAGCATTAAAAGCCCAAGTGTGTAAGGAAGTGAGCCGGTGGCTCTTGATGCTGGATTCTTCGTCGGGATGGCCGAGTGCCGCTTAGGAGGACACTAATGCAGCCCTCAAGCTGGCTCAGTGCTTCCTTCAGACCTGGGGATGGGCATTCCCCACCCATCTGCTTGGTGACTGGGTCTTGCTGACGCCCAATGCTTATTCATCGGGATGGACCAGAAGATCCTCAGGGCAGCCCTGCTATCCCAGGAGCTTTCCTTTCTCGGCAGTCATAAACAAGCGTTGAGGAGCAGATGCTTTTGCTTCCTGGCCAAGGCAGGCACAAGCGGCCAGGCCTCTCTCCACTTGTAGCAGAGTATATCCAATCTGAGGCGCCTAACAACAGAGTGGGTTAAATATGGGAGCAACCTATCACGTTTGTGCCTCCACAGTTTCGTATCAGTTTTTAATTCCTTTAATTAATGAGTCGCTCGCTTTTTATATGCTTGTGTTTCCACAGTAACAGCCCAGACCCAGAAGTTAGCATTTGGGTGAATAATGCCAATTTTGGCTTAATGTATTCCTCTTTTGCTCGCTCATTTTCTCTCTGTCTCTCTCTTCCTCCCCACTCTTGCTTCATCTGTGTATGTCCGTCAGTCGGAGAATGTCCTGGTTCCATTTTCACGCAGCGAGATCCCAGGGCAGATTTGGACAGGAAAACAGCAAGCTGATTCCAGGGGCCACCACAGTGTTCGCAATGCCACAAGGGCCACTCAGTTGAGATAGGCTACAAGAGAGTAGCCCTACCCCCTTTGCCAGGCAAGCCCAACATGCCCTGCAGGGGCTCTGCCAGCTTGCTCTGGGCTGCTGCGGGGCCACCAGCCATGTGACCATTTTCAAGAGGTGCCGGAACTCCGTTCCCCCGCGTTCCCCCTGAAAAAAAGCCCTGCCCCTCTGTGTGCCCAGGCTCCTCCAGCCCAGAGCTTACTAAGGAATGGGACTAGGATCAGTCAGCAACTCATTTAAGCTCATCACGTAGGAATGGTTTCCTTGGATTGTCTGGAAATAAGGAATTGTGTCACAAAGGATTTAGAGGGCTCGGCCGCCTCAAGCCCTGTCTGCCCCTCCCTCCCCATCTGGATGCACCTCCTGAGACCTCGGAAGTGAAGAAACAAGGCGAGAGAGGAGCTTCTCGCAAGGTCTCCTCTCAGCAGGAGCTCCTGTCGGACGACCACCTGGAGAAGACTGGCTTTAGAGGCCCCTCAGGTGGAGGCTAAGCAAAACCAGGGTGGACTGGGAGGCCAAGAGGGGCTCGTAAGCGACCAACCCCCTCCTCTGCCTTGCCCTGCCCCTCGCCCCACCGTATGCCCCTCTCTCCAGGAAGGGAGGCCCAGGCCAGGCCGGTTACATGCAATGCCCCGCTTCGCTGCAGCGTCACTGCTGGGCTGGCGGCATGGCAGAGCAGGTGATCTCCGCCAGGACGGAGTTTGCTGCCAGGGCTGTGCAACTTGCTCAGGAGAGGGCAGCCTTTGCTTGGCTGGGCCAGTCTCCCTCCCCACCCCCCACCAGCCTGGATCAGGTCAGGGGGTTCAGGAGAGACAGCCCCCAGTCATTGTTCCCCCAGGATTTTTTCCATTGGCCAGAGTGTCCCACCCACCCTTGCTCTTTTCTCTGCTGTGCAGCAGGACATCTCCAGGCTCCTGTTTGCGTCACAGCCCAGGCTTGGTTGGCTTGGCACGGGTGGGAAGCATTATGCAGCCATATCAGATTGCAGCAGTTCAGAGCATCTTGTTGACCAACTCGGCCACGCGCATGCTGGGCTACACCACAGTCCCTGGGCTAAACTGCCTCCCCCAGCATCAGTGACCATCCGTGCCTTCCGACAATCTCTTTCCCTCTGTTTTGCCCCAGTACCAAATGTGTGACCTTCAGAATGGACTCAGCCTCCACCTGGCGTGAGTGAAGTGAAGAATCTCACTCCTGCCATTGGCAGCCAGACCCTGACCCCTGCCGGGAGGGGGCCACTCCTGCCCCCCCCCTTCTCCTGACACATGACAAATCGGAGCGGCTGAAAATGTCTGTAAGCGGCTCCTCCTGCTGATTGCGACAACTTGTGCTTATTATCTTTCTTAACCTCCGCAGAGATCGTTTTATCCCCCTGTGTGGAGGAATATCAAATGGATATATCCAACTGCAGGGGTTTGGCTCCGATACCTCTCCAGTATTATTTTTTCCCACGGTGTAGCCACACATCTTAATCAGACGGCGACTGGGTTTAATTATCCAAAGTATACATTTTATTTTTTTTTATTCCTATGACTACTTAATCTAATGGAAATACATTAAGCACTCCAAGGTCTGCAGTTTTTCATTTGTAATTATTACTTCTCTTAATTGATAGTGCATCAAAGGTTATGAGATCAAAAAAGAGTGTGGGGGGGGGGGGAAGCAGTTCAAATGTGATATGACTTTGCTTGAATTTTCCATTCTGGCCCCCTTAATGTATATGCAACCTCAGCAAGGAGCGCAGAAGGACGGCTTGCATGCTCTTGGATCTGCACTTGCGTTCAGGGAACAGCTTTTCCCCATGCGTTCTTCATCCCTCATTCAACCCACACAATTCAGACCATAAAATGGTGGAAGCGGAGGATGGGTGCCCTGCAGAAATCCACCATCCGCTGCAGATTGCTCGAGAAAGTCAGCCAAGCTGCACATTGGCAAAAGCAAGTAAAGATGCACAGAGAGGATGAGAAAGCAGAGGTGGTGCCGTACATATGAAGGCTCAAAAAAACATGTCCCTGTGGCTACATCTCTCAGTGCTTCTCACTATGAGGTGAAGAGATCATGTGGAAGAAACTTGTTATGGCAGGTTGCAGACATCCCAGAGTACATCGGAGCCCCGCCTCTGTTTCCAGGGCCACAGTCCAGTCCTTTAGCCAATGAAGCACCCATGGCGCTCTCTGCGTGCAGAGCATGTCTCCCACGCGCTCCTGATTAACCCCTTCCCGCTCCAATGCATCTGGCCAGAGCTTGCCCATTCAGAAAGGCAGGATTGCTTACTAAGAAGGAAGCAAAGAGCAAAGTTATTGCTCTTTGCTCTTTGTATTTGAGCAAAGTTACTGAAAGGGTGGTAGTTGGACAATTTCAGGCTTTCCTGGACGAGGCAAATTGTTTAGATCCTTTCCAATCTAGTTTTCGGACTGATTATGGGACTGAAGCAGCCTTGTTCGCTCTGGTGGATCATATAATCATAGAGTTGGAAGGGGCCTTACAATTCATCTAGTCCAACCCCCAGCCCAGTGCAGGAACAGCCTGAAGCATCCCCGACAAGGATTCGTCCAGCCGCTCCTTGAAGACTGCCTTTGAGGGGGAGCCCACCACATCCCTGGGCAGCCGATTCCACCGCTGGATTCCACTTTTAACGTGAAGAAGTTTTTCCTAATATCCATCCGGTACCTTCCCTCCTGCAGTTTGAACCCATTGTTTTGAGTCCTGTCCTCTGCTGCCATCAGGAAGAACTCCTTTCCCTCCTCTAAGTGACAGCCTTTTAAATACCTAGAGAGAGCAACCGTGTCTCCCCTCAGCCTCTTCCAAACTGAACATTCCCAGGTCCCTCGGCCTTTCCTCCCGGGGCTGGGTCTCCAGGCCCCTGGTCATCCTGCTGGCTCTCCTCTGCACCCGTTCCAATTAGTCCACGTCCCCTTTGAAGCGAGGCCTCCAGAACTGCCCACAAGACTCCAGGAGGGGCCTGACCAATATGGCATATAGGATGACCTGCACCTCTTAGATGCAAAAATTGCAAAAAAAAAAATTTACTTTTAAGAGCATTTTGTTTTTCTATCAGCACAGATCCATTTCTCCAGTATTTAAACAACTGGATTTGCATTGTTGCCATTTTATGTATGTATGTGTGTATGTGTGTGTGTATGTCATTTATAATCCACCTGAGACTCAAGGCAGATTACACAGGGCACCTCTCTGGTATCTAAGAGACCCATCTCTTCAAACATCCGACTGATTCACCTAGAGGCCTGCTCTCATAGCAAGGAGCACATAGTCAGTTGCACCCACTCCACACCTGCACATGGGAGAAAGCATTCTCACTGCTTGCTCCATGCCACCTTCATTTGCTATGCTTCCATAGCCCTGCTCTCCACTGGTTTACAAGCCAGGAGGGGGGCTGCATGTTTCAGCTAAAGGCCGAATTGCCCTCCAGCAGAATACCAGCAGTTCAAAACAGCTCGGCTTCTGTAGTGGGTGGCGTGGTGGGCTGCTCGCTGCTTGCCTTCATGTGCCTGCATTTGCCTCCTGTGTCCCAGAGGCAAGAAAAGACCCCATCAACTCAAACTGGCATCTTTTCTTCTTTTAAAGGCAGCACCCGAGAATGCAGAATGGGAACAGGGACGTATAATGTACAGCGAAGAAGAAAATAAATAAATAAAATCTGGACTGCCCCTGTTGATTGGGACAGTTGTATGTGAAAACTAACTGAATCGCTGCTAATGATAGCCAATCAAGTAACCAGAACCAGTGAGTTGGCCAGAGATACGAGTGCTCCTGATGTGTAACCCTGAAAAGTGGTTTGGGGCAACCACGTGAAGGGCAACCTGCTCAGATGTTAATAATGATAATAATAACAACAACATTCAATTCATATACAGCCCCTCAGGGCAACTTAACGCCCACTCAGAGTGGTTTACAATGTATGCTATTATTATCCCCGCAAGGCTGAGAGAGCTCTGGAAGAGCTGTGACTGCCCCAAGGTCGCCCAGCTGGCTTCAAGCGGAGGAGTGGGGAATCAAGCCCGGCTCTCCAGATTAGAGCCCTGCCGCTCTTAACCCCTACACCAGACTGGCTCTCATTATGACTGCCAGGCTTTCTGGAGCAACATCACTTCTCTGTTTAGCTATTAAAGAGTTAAACTCTAAAGTGGCCCAGAAGATTGGCAGATTGAAGAGCGGGAGAGGCCCCCTCCGCTTCCCACATTCCACTCGGCTGCTCCATTCTGACTGTCGCTTCAGCCACATCCCCTTGGACTGAAGCATGCTGCTGGGCACATTCCATTCCTTGCAGCGCAGCTTCAGAATATGAACGGGTAAGAGGAAAACCTGACTTTTCCACAATACGGTATTTATTGCACAAATAATCGCTAAGGCCAAGAGCTTAATCTGGTTGCAAGAAGGATTAAAGGAAAGCTGAAATCAATCCAGAACCAATAACAAGCTCAAGGGCTCAATGAATTAGCAAATAATGAAGTAATTAATAGGGAATTAATGATTACTTAACTTTTTGAAAGAGGAAAAAGTGCTAACTCTCTTGCGTACCTATTTGTGTTGTGTGCCCTCAAAGTCTAAATGGCCATTTTTGCAAACCAAACATCCTTCCATAATTCAAGGATGTTTTGAAGATATCTGTCATTTCAATACTGTGGGCATACCTGTGCATGTCAGGAGGAGCAGAAGCCTGCAAACACATACATACATTTTGCAATAAAATCATACAAGTTGAAACAATTGTTTTTAATCAATGGAATTTATCCATCAGTCAGAATTGGAGGGTTTCCATGTGGATGGAACGCGCTAGGTCTGATCGTGGGCTTTCTTCCTACCAGCCCTAGCAGGCCCCCACCTTCCCTCCCTGGGAACTTGGCATCTCGGCTCCAGCTCTGGCCGTCAGAGAGAATCTGCATGTTTGCACTGTGAGAGCTGCTGACATCCCTCTCGCCTGTCCGTTCTGGTTAGCATGACGCTGCTTCGCCCAGGCGGAAGGTTGGGAAGGTGCCCGGCATGGAGACACTGGAGTATATTTTGAAACTGGCCTGTCTCTGAGTTCAGGGCCCACCAAACTGTTCCGAAGACGGGCAGGCGTGTTTTCCCACTCCCTGCACCTGTGCCAGAGGAGAAGGTGACAAGTAGGGCATCAGCCGATACAGAAATGTTTGTGCCTGACCTGCAGGAGTGAGAAGGCGACGCTTCCTCCTTCCCACCTTTCGCAGGGTGACGGATCAGATAATGTACGCTAAGCAAACACACAAATAACATGCATCAGGGTTGGCACAGAGCAGTGAGGTGTAAAAAAGGCAATTTGAAGTGTTCTAAGGGAAGGCTGCTGTTTCTCTGATGTTGACAACTCCTTCGGAAACTGTTGCTGCCTGTGCTGGAGGGAGCTGCAGTATTGCCTGTGAAAAGGGTGGGTGCCCGCAGCCCCAGGGCAGGATCCAGCACACAGCCCATGGTGCTCCAGCACAGGCCCAGCCACAGGAGAGGCAAGGGCCCAACTGGGACCAGCTCTTCAGAGCACAAGCAGCTCCTCAGGTGTATCTTCACGGTCATGCAGGCAGCTCCTGATCCTGAGCCAGCCCATTGGTCTATCGAGGTCAGCCTCGTCTCTTCTGTCCAGCAGTGGCTGTCCAGGGTCTCAAGCAGGGCTTTTTTTCAGCAGGAACGCAGGGGAACGGAGTTCCGGCACCTCTTGAAAATGGTCACATGGCCAGTGGCCCCGCCCCCTGATCTCCAGACAGAGGGGAGTTGAGATTGCCCTCTGCGCCACTTGGCCATGTGGGCCACCAGCCATGTGACCATTTTTGCTGAGGGCAATTTAAACTTTAAAAAACTCCCCCCTTGTTCCAGCTGACCCAAAGTGACGCCATTGTGCGGTCCTGAGTTCCACCACTTCTTTCCCCAGAGAAAAAGCCCTGGTTTCAAGTGACGGTCTTTCACATCACCTGCTGCCTGCTCCTTTTCACTGGACATACCAAGAATTGAACCTGGGACCTGCCATCATGGCCAATCGATATCCATTCCAGAGGGGTACCATGGGGCACCTTATAAACTAACAACACCTATTCCAGTATAAGCTTTCATGAGACAGAGCTCACCTCTTCAGAGACAATAGGAGAAATAAACCTCTTAATAAGGATAAGGGTAATTATTTAGAACTAAGGTAAACCTTATTAAGGGCAGAGTTAAGGGGTTTCTTTCTCTTGTTATATCTGAAGATGTGAGCTCTGTTCGCCAGTTTGGTGTGGTGGTTAAGAACAGCAGAACTCTAAACTGGAGAACTGGGTTTGATTTCCCCCTCCTCCGCTTGAAGCCAGCTGGGTGACCTTGGGGGCAGTCACGGCTCTCTGGAGCTCTCTCAGCCCCACCCACCTCGCAGGGTGATTATTGTTGCGGGGATAATAATAACCTACTTCGTAAACCGCTCTGAGGGGGTGCTAAATTGTCCTGAAGGGCAGTATACAAATTGAATGTTGTTGTTGTTGTTGTTGTTGTTGTTGTCCACTGCAATTTTCTTCCCCATCTGAAATTGCAGGCAAATGCTCTGGTGATGCTGAACTACCGAAAGGCCTTTCTTACCACCCCCCCCCCCAAATGCTTGGAAACGGAGGCAGGCTGATTCTCTGGTGTGGGATTGGAGTTGCATGTCTCTCTGTGTGCAAAAATGTTTACTTTGGTACGAGTGAAGGCAGGAATTTCTCAGTGGTGAACAGACACATCCTTCCATTTCAGCAAGAGCAGATGATTGAGCTGACCGTCCCGTTTGGGAAGCACGCAAGCCTAGAACAGCAACTCCTGAAGAGACTCAGCGGGTAGCCTCTATGACTGAGTGTGTCTACCTTGGAAGTAACTGAATAGCTTGCACAGTTTAGGGCAGGACGATTAAAAGGTGCAAGGCAGCGTCATAAATGGTGCCAGCAGGCAATGGGCATCCTCCCCTGTGGATGGGTACCTCGAGGACATGGGAGCCATCACTGTCCTATTGATTTCTCACAGCTCATTGCAAGAGAATCTCTGTGATCACTGCTGAG
Source organism: Eublepharis macularius (assembly GCF_028583425.1). Classification (NCBI taxonomy): domain Eukaryota; kingdom Metazoa; phylum Chordata; class Lepidosauria; order Squamata; family Eublepharidae; genus Eublepharis; species Eublepharis macularius. Next base: position 1,959,293 of record NC_072803.1, read on the forward strand.
TCCCATCCAGCATTTCAAATTCTGTTGCTCTCCTTTTTGCCAGCCTTGATTCTTCCCTGCAAGGTGAGATGTGATCCGACAGAATGGGGTTCCTTGACTGCCGCTGTTCTCCTCGGCTGTCTCAGCACTGTGCTGGCAATGCTGCATGGAGCCCAGGACTGCCAGCAGCCCCCCCCCCACACCCCCACAGAAAGCTGACATGAAAGCCCCGCCCGGTGGGCACTGACAAGCCCAGCCCCTCACACTTGGTACCAAAGTTGCTTGTTAGCTTGGTATAACAGACATCTGCCTCTTTTATGATATCTGTTTACATTGGGAAATTTTCCAGGGAAGCTCTTTATGGAGAAAATAAAAACGCTGGTTATAAGAGGCTTGGGATTTCAGCAGACAAAGCTGCTTATTATTTAGAATTCATGCAACTTTCAGCTTTAATAGATTGCTAGCCTGCAGCCTTCGTGGGCATTTACCGACACAGTTTGGAAGTGGTGGTTGCATATCCTGTTCTGCTAATGGCATAAAATGCGGGGCGGGGACGGGGGGCTGCGCTGCCTGAGCAGGGCTAGCTGAATGCTTCCGCCTCTTCACCCTCCTGCCAAAGCCTCATGTATGGCATGCACGACCAAACCCTTTTAATTACCCCAAACACATCCAGCCTGTTGATCAGAGCCCACCTGCAGTATGCAAAGTCCAGCAAAGCTCTTCCTGGCCTGGGCCCTGGGGGTGCTGCTGACCCCAAGCAGGGAGCTTCCTGACGCTGATGCAGCCAGCGCAGCCCCAGAAATAAGTGTTTGTGGACCAGGCTCCTGGTCTGAAGAGAGGCACAGGGTGCCAAGACCCGGGGGGGGGGGCAGCTGCAGGCAGGCGACAAGAAGATGAGATGGCCCCGGACCCGTTCATGCCCCAAATGTCTTTTTTTTCCTCACACACAAAAATCATAGCTAGAATATGGCAAGTCTATTAGAGTCCTCTCTAGAAATCTGGTTGTTCAATCCAAAGAAATAGGTGGGTGCCATTTTCCCTGTTCCTCACCATAGACCAGTTTGGAAGACGTGTGCTGTTAGCTGCCAATAACCATTTCTGTAGCTGGAAAGATGCATAATGTCTGCATTCTCCTGGGAAGAGGTGGCATTTTCCTGAGCAGACTAGTAAGACTTGGCTGGGCACATGGCATGTCTGCGTGGCTTTTGCAAGAGGGACTGATGAACCCCATTGCCAGACACACCCAAAGGCCCAAAAGTCCAGGGTCACTCAGCACACACAGGATGCACCATTTTGTAGCTGCCAAACTCAGCTCTACGTTCCCATTTGTAAAGTTTCTTCTTTCCGCTTGGGCAAGTTTTTCCTTTATATTAATGAAATCTGGAAGAATGAATCCTGATCTCTTAGGGGATAATCTCCCGGCCCTGGATGGGGCACCACTGGCACCTACATCAGCAGTGAGGAGTTTGGGTGTAGTTCTGGGTGCCTCCTTGACGATGGAGGTCCAGGATCAAGGCAGTTGCCAGGGCTGCATTTTTCCATCTTTGTCAGGCCAGGCAACTTGTCCCCCACCTCTTGACCAACAACCTAGCTGCAGCGATCCATGCAACGGTCACCTCCAGGTTGAACTACTGTAACTTACTCTATGCTGGGCTGCCTTTGAGACTGCTCCAGAAACTGCAACTGGTCCAGAATGCAGCGGCACACATCCTGACTAGAGATGGGCACGAACAGCAATACGAACAAAAAAAAGCCACGAACAGCCCAATCTGCTGTTTGCGAACAAGCTGTTTGTGAGGCCCCATCCTAAATGAACAGGTGGTCGTAGCAAGCCTCCTTTGTTGCTGTTCGGCAAGCCAGACAGTCTGGCACCTGCAATCAATTCCCTTGGCAACTTAGGCAGGGATTGTCTGAACTCTATCTGAACTCCTGCTGTTGCCTTGGAAACCCCAATCTAAGCCCAATTTAGCTTGATAGGCAGGTCTTCCTTTCAAGTGTGGAGCTCCAAATTTGTTACAAGAAAGCAAATACCATGGGGAAGGGGGTGGCTCCCAGCTCTGGCTAGTCTTTGCAGACAGTGGAGAGGGAGAGAGACAGCTGCTGTTGGCATTTTGATAGAGAGGCAGGGACAGTGCGTTGGAGCTTGAATTTTCTTTGCGTATGGTGGGATAGGGATCTACCCCTTCAAGTTCCAGGGCTGCTGCCAGGCTCTGGGCCAAGCTATTATTGATTATTGGTACTTTTCCTGGTGCCTGCTCAGGTAAGGTTTCTGGGAGTGGTGCGGTAGGGATCTACCCCATCATGTTCCAGGGCTGCTGCCAGGCTCTGGGGCTAAGCTATTATTTATTATTGGTACCTTTCCTGGTGTCTGCTCAGGTCAGGTTTCTGGGAGTGGTGCGGTAGGGATCTTGACCAAACTTGGATGATGGCTGAAGGAGAGCCTGCTTGTCTTCACGAACAGCCAACCACAAACATGTTCATGAACAGGGCCATGTTCGTGGTTGTTCGTGAGTCCCTGTACGTGGATGGCAACGGACAATGAACATCATGCTCGGGTTTTTTTTCTGTGTGCTTGTCTCGCTTGCACTGACTGGGGGCTGCCTTCTTGCTTGCTTGTATCTCGGGCACACCCTGAGCCACAGAAGGGGAAATATTAGGATGTAACAGGAACTAGATGGAGTCAAGCAGAAGTAACGTTTCCTTTTCACGCTCCCTATTTCCATCTTCCAGTGGATGACAAATTCAGCTTAAATAGTCTGATGTCTATCCCTTGATTCTGAGCAGGAGGGAACATGGAAGACTCTGCAATTACACAGTGGTAAACTTCCAGCCGCAACAGTGAACTAGAAGGGGCATCTAAGCAAACAGTGAACTCCCCTCCACCCGATTGCTCTCCAGGGACACAGGCAAAAAGTTTACCTATCATATGAAATTGTATCACTGCATGCCTTCTGCCAGAAGCTGTCCTTATGGAATCCGCCTTGAGGACTAATGGGGCCTCCACCAAACATCCTTCTGTACAGGAAGCAGAAATAACAGTGCAGTCCTAAGAAAAGATGCTCTAGTCTAAGCCCATTGGGATCAGCCCGGACACAAATTCCTTGGGTTCTGGAGCTCACAAGTCCTGCTCCAGAGGAGACCTCACTATTCACATTTTAACAATATGGAACACATGTATCTCTTGCTCTATGGCATGTGGCTTTTTCTGCCTTTTTAAAACAAAGTTGCTATCAGAAACGCCGTTGTGTTGAGATGGGATCCCTGGAAAGAGAGACTCCTGGAGCACATGAGGTAGAAAGGGACCTTGGAGGAAGCAAAGTTCATCTTTTAAAAATCTGGATCCTTTCTTCTCCCATACTAACCTCTGAACAATATCTAGTGATGGAAAATTCTCCCAAAACATCCCCCCCCACACACACACTGCCAAACCTGTGCCAGCCTGGTCCGCTCTCTGAAGCTGCTGAAGGTGGCAGCCGAACACGTCTCCTTCCGGAGCTGGCAGACTGCCCCTCTGCCCGGGCTCCTCCTCCTCCTCCCGCGTTCTTTTTAATCAGACACTTCAAATGATAGCCGGGAGATCCATCCACAAGTGCCACTTTCATGTGAGGTGAAGGCAGGAGGGCTCATTTTCAGAAGCGAGTCTGTTTACGCAAAACATTTTCAGAAGGCAGGGCCACTTGGGCATCAAAGGCACTCGTGGAGGTGGCCAGCTGGAGACTTCATAGCAACTCACCCGACTGCACACAAGCTCCAAGGGGGACACGCAGGGTCTTCTGGAGGGTCTCTAGGAATGGGAAGGAAGAACGGTTGAAAGAAGAGATTAAAAGCTCAGTAGAAGACGACGAACATGGAATATTTTAACTAACAGAAAGGGTTCTTTTTTTTTGTCCAATTGACTGACGATGAAAGGGAGACAGCGAGGAATTATTAGGACAGGCGATAAGGAAACAGTGGAGATAGGAAATAATTATTTTGTATCTGTCTTTATAAATGAAAATGAAGGGCATTAACTTAAATAGGATTTAGATATTTTTCAGGGACAGGAGGGAATGAATTAGGGAGCATTTTGATAAGGCAGGAAAATGGTTATTAAAAGGTTGGGGGGCCTTTGAAACGGACAAGGCTCCCAAGACCTGAGAAAGTCTTCCCTGGAGTGTTACAACAAGCTGACTGGCAGGAATAAGGCTGTGGGGATGTTCTTGGGAGATGATTGGCTGGAATACTTGAAAGGGGGGAAGAAGACTGCAGCATCCCGCACCTGGGCAGAGCGAGCCCCACCTGGAGCAGAGGGAGACTCTCTGGGTCAGTCCTCCTTAACAGATACCCAAAGCCACTTACAAAATATAAAGGCCTGCCATGCTATTTATGGTAATTTATTTATAGTCTGCCTTCTCACTGAGACTCAAGGTGGATTACATAATATAAGTCATGAAGAAGAAGGCAATTGGGTGAAAAACTAGCCCACACCAAAGGCAGTTAAAAACCGAGGGTCTTGGAGTGAGACGGGGCCTCTAGGGTGCTGAGCCCAGGTCCTTGGTTCAGTGCAAACATCCACAGCTACATCACGCCTACAGACATCTGTCCAGCCTTGGCTTGAAGATACCCTCTGCCAGAGAGATTCCCTCCTCCCCAGTAGTTTGTTCAACAGTCATTTTTCTCTTACCCTCCTCTTGCCATGGAGAGAGGTGGGGGGGTATCTTTTTGGCAGCTGGAGGAAATATAGACCGTGTTTCTCTGCCCCTCCTCTGTTTTCAGGTGCTTAGCCAGGGCATGGCCGGAGGCAGAAGCCAAAGGGCATTTGGTGCTTGCGTCTTCACCTGTGGCTTGCTGCCTGTGACGTTATGTGAGCTGGGCTTCGTGGATCCAGAACTCATAACAACAATAACTGTGTGCTTATATACTCCCCCTTCTGGACAGATTAGTGCCCCACTCAGAGCAGTGAACAGAGTCAGTGCTATTATTATCCCTGCAATGCAGCTGGGGAGCTGGGCTGAGAGGGGTGGCTGACCCAAGGCCACCTTCTGAGTTCATGGCCATAGTGGGATCCAACCAGCAGAGTGCTGGTTCACAACACAACCACTTAGTGCCCCAGCAAGAGGGAACAAAGTCAGTGTTGTTATTATTTATTTATTTTAACGTATTTGTATTCCACCCTTCCCGCAAGCAAGGTGGATAACAGCAATTAAAACATTTAAAATATTCCATACAAAACATTTAAAAGCATCATACAAAACTATAAAAAAATAGCAGCACTCTTTTTCTTGATGGCAGCAATACAGTTAATTACAAATAGCGCAACAGTACAGTTGAACATAGCAACAGCTTAAGAACAGTGGTGGGCAGTTCTCATAGGGAGGGGAGTAGATGCTGTATCCTCCAGCCAGCGGAGGCCCAGCCTCAGCCATAAGCCTGGCGGAACAACTCTGTCTTACAGGCCCAGCGGAAAGATAGTAGATCCTGCTGGGCCCTGGTCTCAGTAGACAGAGCGTTCCACGAGGTAGGAGCCAGGACTGAGAAAGCTCTGGCTCTAGTCAAGGCCAGGCGGGCCTCCTTGGAGCCAGGGTCTGATAACAATTTCTTTTCTCCTGATCGGAGGGTCCTCTGGGGAATATACGGGGAGAGACGGTCCCTCAGGTACGCTGGCCCCAGTCTGCACAGGGCCTTATAGGTCAATACCAATTACCCTATGATACAGCTGGGGAGCTGGGCTGAGGGGAGTGGCTGCCCCAAGGCTACCTGCTGAGCTCACGGCAGGAGTGGGAGTCGAACCAGCAGGGTGCTGGCTCGGAGCCCAGCCACTTAACTACTATGCTACACCAGCTCTCTAGCACATGCAGTGGTATTGTACTGGGTTTTTTGTTGGGACCAAGGACCGCCTCCTCCCATATTGTCCAGCACGTCACTTAAGACCTGCCTCTCAAGCCACGCTTTCTGTGCCCGCCTTTGGAGGTGAGATGGCTGCAACTGGAGAGAGGGCAATTTCAGTGATGGCAAATTGCCTCTAATACCTTCCCCCTTGAGGCTTGCCTGGCACCTACCTTCCTTTCCTTGAGGCACCGGGTCAAAACATTTCTCTGCAGTCAGGCTTTTCATTACAGGATCTTACCTTCTTTAGTGTTTTATGGTCTGCTAAGAACCTGAGGGCTGTTTTATCAACATCTTTTTAGACTGTTCTGTTTGTCTCATGCTTCTTTTATGCCCTGACTTTTTTATTGATCTGTTTTTATCAGCTTGCCATTTTTATCATCTTGTGTTATTGCCTTGTTTGGTTTTTGTTATTTTTATTGACGTGTTTTATTTCATTGTTTTATAAGACTAATGGTTTTGAACCAACATACCCGCAGGACCGCCTCTCGTACGATGCTCCACCGCAACATCTTCACTTACCTGAGCAAAGCCTTCTGAAGGTGCCGCCCTGCAAATGGGCAAGATCGGCAGGTGCCCCTACGTGGGCATTCTCAGGGGTGGCTCCCGCTTTGTGGAGTAGCCTTCCTGAAGAGGTCAGAAAGTCTCCCCCACATCTGTCATTCTGCAGAATGTGCAAAATAGAAATGCATTTTCATAAGGGGATTAAAAATCCAGTAGAATAGAACTGTCCAGGTGAGTACTTTTACAAGGGGAAAGGATTGTATTTTATTGCAATGTTTATTTAGGTATTTGCTTGCTTTTACTGCATTGTGTTCCAACTTTGTGTATTGTTTATGGTATATCTTGCCTTAGTTTGATAATTTTCTAATTCTGTAAGCTTAGTCCTAGTTCATCGGATGTCTTATGTTGTCTGATTCCATTGTTTCATGTTATTAATAACAACAATAACCACTGTGTACTTTTATATACTGCTCTTCAGGACAGATTAGTGCCACACTCAGAGTGGTGAACAAGGTCAGTGTTATTACTGTCCCCACAATACAGCTGGGGAGCCGGGCTGAGAGGAGGGGCTGCCCCAAGGCCTCCCGCAGAGCTCGTGGCAGGAGCGGAAGTCGAACTAGCAAGGCGCTTATTCGCAACCCAACCTGCTACAGCAGGTTTCTGTTATCTGAGGGCCAAGCTACACATGACGAATGACACTTGAACAGCAAGTGGATTGAGTGGAGGGCAAGTGAACAGGGAGAAATACACTTGCCGTTCACGTGTCATTCGTCATGTGTAGCTTGGCCCTGAGTTGAGTCTAAGTGAGAAAGGCAGGCTATAAATAAAGTAAATAAATAAATAATCAGGCTTGTTTTGTTTTTATTGTTTTAATTGTGAGCTGCTCAAACAATGCCTGGAGAGGCAGTGTGCATATTCTCTTTTGGAAGTCAATAAATCTGGATTGTCAGATACTACGAACTTTTCAGACAAAGGTTTTGTGGAGTGGGAGCAGTGGAAGCGGATGCTCAGGGGCAGGCCGTTGTGACCAACTCTTTATTTCCCTCAATCCCAGACAGCTGAGAGCCAACCTACAAGTGACGCCTGACACAGGTTGGACACTAGTCGGCTTCCCTCAAGTTTTGATGAGAAACGTAGGCATCCTGGTCTTGCAGCTGTAATGGAGAGCCAAGCTGTAAAACTAGGGTGCCTACATTTCCCATCAAAACTTGAGGGAAGCCGACTAGTATCCAACCTGTGTAAGACGTCACTTGTAGTTTGGCTCTGAGTTAGAAAAACCACTGGAGGGTTTAGTAAAGGGAAACCTGACCCAACCCACAGGGCAGGAAATGCTGCCGGATGCTGCTGTCAGACCACTTCTGCCCTGTCCCAAGTGGCAATGAGGCTGGGTAGTTTCTCACAAAAACCTCGACACGGTTTTGGGATTTCCTTTCTCAAGAACTTCCACTTGCCTCAGTCTTTGGGGTGGCCTTTGGAAGATGCTCAAACGCACCCATTTCAGAAGTCCGGGCCAGTCCACCATGTCATGATGTTGTCATTTATATCAAGGAATTAATAGCTTGCTTATACTCTCATTGGTTTTGGTGTCGCCAGCTTGGGGCCTTTGAAAGGCACCCTCAGTGAACATAAGTAGGTTTTTAGCTGCTGGCAGAAAGTTGGGCATGGTGGGCTTCTCTCCTCCTTAAATAGCTCCAGGTCCCTCCTCAGCATTTCAACCTCCAGGCAGGTGCCAGACACTGAATGCCCAGACAGGCAAAGGGAAGCACAGTCCAGGCCGCTGCTTCCTCAGAGCCAACCGGGTTAGCCTCTACACAGGCAAGTTGCTTTCCTCTTGACAACACACCCTGCACATAGCTGGGGCTGGAAGGGACGGCCCTTTGGAGAACCTCCTTTGCCCATCTTCCTTTGGCGAGGCCTCTTGAGGGTCCAGCAGCTGTTCCTCCTGTGGGGGACCTGCGCCCCACTTCTCTCTGAGGGACGTTCAGGCCAATGGGGGGGGGCTTGCCTGCTGGCAGGCTGTTTGCGCTTTCCACACAGTGTTGTTTTTGGCTGGCAGAAACGAACGGTTAACGAACCCTCAGCCTTCTGGAGCCCCCCCCCCCAAGTGGCTACCCAGTCAGCTTTCCAAGAGCCTAATCCCTGCCTACTCCCCGTTTGCCCTTGTGAAGTGCTTGGCGATCACATCCATGCGAGAGCTCGACAATGCCTTGAGGTCATCCTCCGCTTAGTGCTCAGACAGGCGAAGGGAACTGCACTCCAGATGGCCACTTCCTTTGAGGCAACAGGATCAAGCCCTGAATGGGCAGATTGCTTCTTTATTTATAAAATAGTAAAAAGTCCAGTAGCACTTTTAAGACTAACCAAGTCTATTGAGGCATAAGCTTTCGAGAACCACAGCTCTCTTCATCAGGTGCATAGTTCTTTATTTATAACACTCACTCTCCTACATAGCTTTGCACTTTACAGATGGCCTCCCCCTGCCCACATGCACATACCCTTGCGGAAACAGGACTTTGAACCGATGGAGTTCCTGCCTGCACTTTCCCCCAAGAGACGCTGCTTGCACAATCTGCTGCCTGCCAGCAATCAAAGAGTCCCTGTTCTGGTTTCGACCCTGGTCTCGGTGGCCAGAACTGGCTTCCCTGAAGCATTTCATCTGAGGTGAGACTAGAGGAAAGGGCAATTCTGTCTGCAGGGGTCTGCCAAAGGGGACAGTGCATTTCTGCTGGGCCATGCTGTAAAACCCAAGTTCGGGGGCTCCTTAAACACTAACAGCATTTATTAAAAGATGAGCTTTCGTGAGTCACAGCTCACTTGCAATATCTTGATAGCACTTGGTGCCACTGACCATGTGGAGAAAGGCCAGGGAAACCCGGGGAGGGGCATGACTGCACCACAATGCTGTGGGGAAATAGGGGGTGGGGGGAGCCTTTTCCCAACAGCCTTGAATCTGGGAGAAATAAGACGTAGGAAAATGGCTGGAGTGAGCATCTCTCTATTTGGGGGCAAACCAAAGTACAAGACCTCGTGCATTATTGCCCCCATGGCCTTTCTCTACCTTGCAGGAGTGCCTCTTAAGCCAGCCCTGGTACTGCTGCCTCTAGAAGCATTTCCTGCTGCAGGAACTGGGCAGGGTGTACGTCTGAATAGGGAGGGTGTCACTATACGTCAAGGAAGCCCGCTCAACCCAAGGGCGCGTCTGTGATGTTTGCCAAGTAGACATACCCTGAGACGCAGAGAAAGGATTTAAGCGACCAAAGGCCCAGGGGACCACAATAAGCTCCTGGTAATTGTAGAAATCCTACACCGTCTTCATCCCAGTTCTGCTAACAAGATTACTGAGCACAAGCACAACACGGACTGAAGCAGGCTGCTCGAAGAGCCATAGCAGCGTCCCTTCTGGAGACGACAAGCTGCCGCGCAGCACGGGGTGCCCAGGCGTGGTCTTAATGAGAGCCATCTCAGCCACCGGGATGTGCTGCTTAAACCGGCTCTGGGGATTGCCCCCCCCCCTCCAGATGGTACTTCTTGTCATAATATGATTGTCTTATGTCACACAAATGAAGAGATGCCATTTAAAATATCATCTTTAGGGTTTCTCAAGCTGTACTCAGGTGTGGGATGAGATTTCTGCAAGCCAATTATCCTATACAAACTGTTAATGAAGTAGCATTAAATGTCACACAAACTTAAACTGGATTTTTTTTTACTGAAAACCCTATATGAAACATTTATTGCTTTTCATGCATCTAATCGACTTGCTTCTTTTTTTTCTTTCCTTTTATCTAACTATTTATTACAGAAAGTATCTTTATACAATTAATGTATGCAGGCGCGCTTGCTTCCACAAACAAGAATGTGAGGACGATGAGGGATCCATCTTAAATCATTTTGCCAAGCCTCTTAAACAAGAAAAACAGCAAGTGAAATTATGCCCCTTTCATGGCACCAACTGTTGTCCAAAGTGCTGGAAGGAAACTTAGGAGTTAAACAGAACTCTTCTGCAGGCAGAGCCATATCAAGTGAAAATTTAGAACCAGGAGTTACATCTGGGCTGGTGCTCACCAAGCAAAGCTGAATATTCTGCAAAATTTAGGTGGACTAGAGTTGCCAGCCCTGGGTTGGGAAATCCCCAGAAATTTGGGGGTACAAATGGTTAATCATCGAGTTTTGCCCAAATCCTAGAGAGTTGTGTTGATATCATGCTCATCCTGGCAATGCGACATCACTTCTGGGTATTTGCCAGAAGTGACCTTGTGCCACCAGCACAGTACCGTTAATTTTTTTTTCCTCCTGCCAGCCTCAGTAGGCTGGTGGGCAATGAATAGGGAGAGCAAGAGGCTTGATTTCAACGGGCTTAGGCTGGAGTAACTCTGCTTAGGATTACGCTGTCGGTCTCTCTAGATACTGCCCTCAAATCTCCAGGAATTTTCCTGCCTGGAGCTGGCAAGCTAGGATATGACCATGCCACCCAGCAGTCCGTCTGCAAGTTAGTTAAGTCTTTCGGAGGAAAAGCTGTTCTTTTGTCTGTCCTCTTGCTGCTCATCGGCTTTATAAAATGACTCCAGTGATGAGAGAGGGAGGAGTCAGTCCGTAAATCGCACCTGGGATTCGCCATTTAAAAAGAAATTCTGGTCAAAGCCCAGGAGGGTGGCAGCAGCCCTACTTGCAAGCCAACACAAGAGGCCGCATCTCATAAATTGGTTTTTTTTGGGGGGGGGGAGGGGGTTGCTTCTGCTTCCCTGAACTTTCCCCGTTTTATGACCTTATACTTGATTTGAGAGCACAGTTGGAAAAGTTAAATATCATTTCAAACTGGAGAGACAATAAAAGTTGACATTATTAATAGGATGTCAAGGGTTTCTGTTCCGTCCTCCCTGCCACGGAGAGCCGAGGGGGACACTGTGTGTCCCTAATATTAACGGCAGCTCCTTGCACTGCAAAAGGTGGCGTGATTTTGCTGCTGCCAGAGCTGCACTGCGGGGCCTGGTCCTAAGGGGGTGCTTGGGGCCTTTCAGGCAGCTGTCGGGGGGCCCTCTGCTATCAAAAAGGCCTTTTTGGCTTACAGGGATTCTGCTCTAGCAGGCGGGTGAGCATGAAAATGCATCCATGAATTATTTAATCCTCTTAAATATATTCCTGGAGGGATAAGCTCATGTTCCCTCTTGCAAGACTTTCTTCCAGTAGGGTTGCTGCATTCATTGTCTACGAGGGCCCTTCACAAAGGGAGTTTGTTTCTCTCGCCTTTCCTTCCGTCTAGATTTGCCATCATCATTTCAGCTAAAGCTAAATCCAAAGTGAGTTCTAACTCCTCAGATCCTATTGGGGGCCACAAAGGCAGGGAAGGGATCCACTTGATTCCCTGAGCCTAGCAACTTTCACAAGCCGTGGAGAAACAGTACCAAGCCCGTAAGAAGAGCCCAGTCGGTCTGCAGCCCCAACGCGCCCTCTGCAGCTCCGTGTTCTTATGCACCTCTCCTTCACCTTCACAAAGTTTATGCAGAAGAACTTCCCTGTGGAGCATGCCCTAGGGTTGCCAACTCTGAGTGGGGAAATTCCTGGAGATTTGGGGGCAGAGCCTGGGAAGGGTCGAGTCTGGAGAGGGCAGGGAACTCAGCATTGATGTGATGCCACAGAGTCCACCCTCCAAAGCTGACATTTTCTCCGGGGGAACTGATCTCTGCCATCTGGAGATTAGTTATAATTTCAGGAGGACTCCAGGCCCCACTAGGAGGCTGGCGACACTACCTCTTATTGACTTTCCACCTCTCTTCTCAGTTCTTTCTTGGGGGACAAAGTCTGTCCCTTTTCGCCTTCCATGCAACAAGCGTCACTCTGTTCTGCATCTCAAGAGAGCCTCCGAGAATGAATTCTTGTTGTTTATTCAATTCCTTAGCAGAAGGAATCCAGTTAGGTGTGAAGTTTAATTTTGTACAAAAGATGAGGCATGGAGAGTGCCTGCATGGGGAATCCAGCCCTTCAGCAGGAGCTGTCCTGCATGATGCAGTGGTGAACGGGAGAACGTCTCTAGTCCCAAGAATGCTACTGGCTGCCCCGGGCTCTCCCCTCCAGAGGTCTTCTAGGAGAGAAGGCCGCCTGCTCTGCTCTTTAAGACCGGCCTCTTTTCTGAATTAGCTGAAGGCTCTATATGTGGAAAGGTTTACTTTTAGACTATTTCAATGCAGGAATTAGTTACCGATCATGGATACCGCCCTCGTTGCTCAATGTAATGAGTCAACCTTCTCTTACTCAGGTAAGAGGTAACAGGCAATTTTGCTCCATCCCAAGTGACACAAGTTTACTTTATTTACTACATTTATGGACTGTCTTCTCCACGCTGTTAATTTGCAGCCTCTTTGGTGTCTCCCAGCCAGCAAGGGATCCCTTCCCTCCCTTTGGGGTTGCCAACCTTTAGGTGGTGTCTGTAGATGTTCTAGAATTAACACTGATCTCCAGCCAGCACAGTTCCCCTGGAGATGGCGCGATACTATGCTGAGGCCACTCCCTTCCTCAAGCCCCCATTCTCCCCAGGCCCCACCCCCAAATCTCCAGGAATTTCTCAACCTGGAGCTGGGATCTCTCACTCCATCTCAAGCAAGCCTCAGTCTCAGCTAGGCTTCAAAAAACTTTGCTCCAGAATTTTGTTTTCTGTGGCAGCATCAGTCCAATCTGTGTGAACCAACAGGCAAGAAGCATGCCTCTGGGCATGGGCAGAGTTCCTTTCCATGTCTGTTTATTTAGTTAGTTGCGTAATTCATTTATAATCCATTATTCTCATGGAGGCTCCAGGCAGGTTTCATAATCAAATGGGGGGGGGGGGAAGCAATAAAACAGGATTACAGCACTTAAGAATACCATCAAACAGTGGATCGTATACAATAAACTGCAATGAAACTGCCTAAAATTTCACAGACATTAACACTACAACTCTATTCCATTTTCAAATTTTATTTTACTTCATGTATGTCTGGCCGTTCTCTCCAGTGAGAACGCAAAGCGGCTCACATCCTTTTCCTCACAACAAACCCTGTGAGGTGGGTTAGGCTGAGAGTGTGCCTGGCCCAGGTCACCCAGCAAGGTTCCATGGCCAAACAGGGATTCGAACCTGGAGCAGCCAGCGCCTAATCTGTCACTTTAGCCACCAGGCCACACTGGCTCTGCTCCACTGGTATGATAAACGTGTGGGGGGGGGGCGTGTTACGACCCCCTCGGGCACTGGCACCTGCCACTCGTTTGGGGCTTCCTGTTGGATTCTTCCTCTGATGTCTTAATCGAGGATCTGATGAGCGGCATGTTCCAGATGGGTGTCCTTCCCTGCAGACATCCTCCGATCAACATTCCCGTGTGCCTCTGTGTGTGTGTGTGTGTGTGCGCGCGCGCGCGCGCGCGCGCGCGCGCATGCGTGCATGTGAGAGAGAGAGAGAGAGAGAGAGAGACAGGCGGGCAGACAGACAGACAGACAAGAGACAGAGACCAAAAATGAGATGCAGAGAGCGTTTTGTACCCGCAAGCCTTCACCACCGTAGTTCAAAAGACCAATCTTTACAGAAAAATAAATTTAAAGGAGAATTTTTGATGTATATTACAGTCTCTTGAGGGCGACCAGCGTCGCTGCTGGCAGAATGTGCCGTTCTGCAAAGGCAGAGCCGGATGACTTAAAAGTAGCTGCCACTCTTTGATTAAGCAGTGTGTATTTTAGTGTTTCCGTGTGACACAATCACAGACCCACACTGAAAATAGCTTGCCGTGATTGTTCAGCAATGAAAATTCCTCTTTTTCCTGGAGAGTGTAACTAGATCCCTCTTTCAGGAGAGGGGGGGTGGCTTTTTTTTAAATATACCACTCTCTGCATATTAAAAGCATAATTTAAAACACTCCACGTGCAACTGGGATGCGGAAACACCAGTCAGGAACAATCTGGGTTTTCTCGTCCTTTTGCAGGAGATTCTTGTGTGCAAAGCCAACCTGCTCAGCTTCTTTTTCACCAAAATGAAAATCTCCCCACCCCACCCCCGGCCCCAGCAGAAAGCTTGACAACGCTGCTCCCCACAGCTCTCTTTGCAGGTTTGTGTGGTGGACAGGGGGGAAACTGCATTCTGTCTGGTAGCTCGAAAGTTGTACAAAGGTTGCAGGCTTGGACCAGGCCCTCGTGAGCTGGAGTCATGCCTAGCTGAGGGAAAGGGGCTGCTTAGACTCAGAGGCCTCGTGGGGGGCTAAAGGAACGGGCGTAGGCAATATCACCCTGGACAACTGCAAGGCAGGATGAAGCCTCGAGGTTGTCTGGCCAGGTACAAATAGCTCGGAGTCGGGCCAACCGAGACGTACTTCCTGCTGCACTTCCCGTGCCGGCGTCCAGCTACTTCTGTCCATAGGGAATCTAAGATGGAAGGCCTCTGAACTTGAACTCGGTTTCCCAGAACCAAAGGAAGGTGGTGTGTGTCTGGGGAGAAGTGGGGGAGAAAATGTCTGCTTTGGAGGGTGGGCTATATTTATTTATTTCATTTTAAAACATTTGTATGTTCTTTCTACCCAGACAGGATTGCCAAGGTGGAAAGCACTGAAACATTAAAAAATGTAAAACAATATTTTTAAAAGTATAAAAGCAATTCAATAAAAATGCATACACAACACAAAGAACAGGGAGGAGGAACGGTTATTGTGAGTAAGCCAAGACCAAAAAAGCCAGTGGGAGACCGGAATAGAGGGGGACAGACAAATCTCCGTGGGGCGATGGTTCAAAGTTTTGGTGCCATGACCGAGAAAGCCCTTTCTCAGGTTGCCACCTGTCTAGCCCCAGGTGGTGGGGGCACCCGAAGCAGGACCACCATTGCATCCACTCAGGGTAGACCGGCAGAACTGGCACAGGGCTGTTTTCCGCTGCCCCAGAAGGTCAGACCAGAACCAACAGGCTGTAATTAAATCAAAAGGGTTTTCAGCTAAACATGAGGAAGAACTTCCTGCCAGTTAGAGCAGTCCCTCAGTGGAACAGGCTTCCTCGGGAGGTGGTGGGCTCTCCTTCTTTGGAGGTTTTTAAGCAGAGGCTAGATGGCCACCTGACCGCAATGCTGATTCTGTGAACCTGGGCAGGAAGGGTTTCACCAGTGCTTAGGTATCATGGTCCTTTCTTACACGTCTAGAGTAAGGACTACCGCCACTTTGGGATCAGGTTGAAATTTTCCCCAGGCCAGTTTGGCTAGGGATCCTGGAGGTGTTTTGCTATCTTCTGGGCATGGAGCAGATGTCACGGGGAGTTTGTGTGTGTAGTTGTGAATTTCCAGTATTGTGCAGGGGGTGGACTGGATGACCCTGGAGGTCCCTTCCAAGTCTATGATCCTATGATTCTAAGCGGTCAGGGGCCTCTTGGGTTCTGGCCTACAGGGGAAGGTGGACTGCTCTGCAGCCAATGGCAATCATTTTGCCAAGCACTTTGCAGGTAAAATCTCTTGCAACCATTCCGACATCGACTCGCCATAAGTGGTGACCGCATCAGATGGTCTTGGGGTGCTGATTTGTCCAGTTGTGTGGGATACCTTTCAACTTGTACAGTCTGAGGATGCAGACAGGATTCTTGGAAGTCTGAGACCTTCATCTGCTGGTATGACCCTTGTCCATTCTGGCTGCTTATATCTGCTGGGGGGGGGGGGCTGATGAACTGGGTCTGAGAGACAGTAAATGCCTCCTTGGTAGAAGGGACGGCCACTCCTACCTTGAAATGGGTACTGGTGCGTCCTCTCCTAATGAAACCTTCGCTGCATGCAGGAGCGCTGACTAACTCCCACGCCGTCTCAAATATCCTATTCTTGAGGGAGGCGATTGAGCAGGTGGTGGCTGGCCAGCTCCAGGGAGTCCTCCGGAATGAAGTGGATAGTTTGCATCCACCCCCCAAAATCTACAGAAATTTCCCAAGCCAGAGCCGGCTACCCGAGAAGGAAAAAAGGTATGAGAACAGCAACCCCCAGCCCAATCCACCTTCAGCCCCCCTGCTCCTATGACAGATCAATTACACAGGTTTAAAGGAATGGAATGCTTCTTAGTTGCCTGCCTGCAAATCTTTATTTCCCTTATTTTTATTTACAATATTTTCATCCTGCCTTTCTCTAAAAATCCTCCAAGTGTCAATACACAGAATGGCTTATACAAATCCCACCAATGAAAACAGAATCGAAATCTTTCTTGAGTAACCCATCAAGTGATAAGTCAGGGTTAAGGCTCTTGAGGCACCTCGGAGACAAATGTCTTCATCGCAGCACAAGCTTTTGTGAGCCAGGGGCCAATGCCTTTGTCTAGAAGGTGGGGCAAGACTCGGTGCCATTTGGCCCTGGCAGACGGCAGCCCCTCGGGACCTCGACACTAAGGAGAGCAAAGCACCACCAGATCGAAAGCCAAAGGGGAGAAGCAGGGCAGGGTCTGCTTTAGGATCTGAGGTGGAGCAGAACCATTCTTGTGGCAACCACCCACTCCACCTGTATCCCCCGTGCACGTCAAATCTCCCCATCCCCCACTCCTGGGAGAAACTGGCTGGCCTCGGAGTGCAGCCCAGAGGGCAGCAACTTCCCGCTCTGCTGGTAACCTGCCAGTTGGCTCTCCTGTCTGCTGGGCACTAGAGAAGCCCACTGAGGCATCTTCATTGAGCTCCTGACCTCCTCTGCTCCCACCCTGGCCCTTCACTCCCACTTAGCCAGGGAGAAAGGCAAGGCGCATGGCACTCTAGACGGGTGACCTGGCTGCAAAGACAGCTTAGCTCATCCAATCAGGGTCTCCTGCAGGTGCCACCCTGCACGTGGGCAAAATCAACAGGCTTTCCCCTGCCCTGTGGAACGGCCTCCCTGAGGGGGTCAGGAGAGCCCCCACCCTCCTGGCTTTCTGCAAAGAGGCAAAACCGAATTATTCGAAAAGGCTTTTTACTCAGAGAGGAGGGCTGTATTGTAGGGAGGGGGTCTCAGATGATCCACTACTGAGTTAGGGACCAGAGGCCTCGCCGCTATGCTTCCTTACATACTATCTGTGGCTTTAAATATCTGCTCCTGTGAGGCACCTGTTGGCTAATGTCAGCCCTAGAATTGCTGATGTTCTGTTTCAGCATTTCTTCAACTCTGTAGTGGATCCTTGCTAATGTCTTTGTAAAACCGTGTTCATTTACCCTATGGCGTTGTTTATGGAAATGTCCTTGAAACTGACTGTACTAATCTCACACTGTGTAATCCTCCTTGAGTCTCCGTGAGAAAGGCGGACTAGAAATAAATAAAATAAAACAAAGGCAAAGCATGCTGTTTGGTGCAAGAGCTATAAACCGTGCCCAAGGAGGGCTAAAGAACACGAATAGGGGTGCTGCCTCCAGGTTGGGAAATTCCCGGAGATTTGGGGGTGGAGCCCGGGGAGGACAGAGTTTAGGGAGTGGAGGGAGCACAGCAAAGATGTGAAGCCCTGGAGTTCACCCTCCGAAGCGGCCATGGTCTGGGGATCAGTTGTAATTCTGGAAGATCTCCTGACCCCACCTAGAGGTTGGCAACCCTACCATACAAGAACTCTGGTAGCTCAGACCTGGAACGGACTAAGCGTCACCACCAGCCAGCGGCATGTGGCACTTTTGCACAAGGTCAGTTGTGTGGCTACCGAATAACGTAGTCAGGAGTGCAGGACAGAGGCAGGATGATCTTTCTCTGGTCTCGGAGACAAAGCAGTCCGATCCCGTTTGACAGAAAAGCAAACCTGAGTCTGAGCAAAAGACTCAAGTTCGGGTAAGGCCACCACGGCTGTGCCAGGAGGACCTGCACCCAAGCCTGGGCCTATGGACAATATTAGGCTGTTGTCTGCTCTTCAGCAGGTAAATGAGCATCTTTCCACATCAATCAAACTGGAGGGCATCTCCTTCGACTTGCTGCCCCCTTCCAAAATATTACGTGCCTTAAGTCTTTGGAATTAAGCCGTTGGATCCAGGCCTTTCTACTTGTTAGTTTACTGATCGGCTAGGATCCAAGAGTTAACACAGACGGAAGAAGTGTAAAACTAAGAGGGGTCTTCAAGCAGGGCCTCTGGTAATCAGACCCAGGACAGCATCACAGCTGCTGGTTCAGGGGCTACTAGGTGGTCCAATGGGGTGGAGAGCCAAGGGGGCTCCAGCTGGCCCTATAAATGCCCTGGCTTAAATGAAGGCCAAGGTGCTCTTCAAGGTCTGTCCCCACCGTCTGTTCTCTGGTCAATGATTGGGTTGTCTTCAGAGCTCCTAGCCTCTGTGAAATGGCCACTTTACATTAAAATTGCTGCCAGTCAGCAGTCACCCCAGTAATTAAGACCAGAGATGGGCACGAACCGAAATACGAACCAAAGTTAAGCACGAACCAGGCCAGTTCGTGGTTCACGAACCACGGTTCGTCAGATCCCATTTCTGATGAACTGCCACGAACTTTTAGGCTGGTTCATTTGGTTCATTTTTTGGTTCGTCACTGCAGACAGCCTGGTGCAGATCAATCAGTTTCCTAGGCTTCCTGCAGACCTGCTGCTGACCTGGAAGTGACCATTTTCTGACCTGGATGTGATGTTTTCACGAACCAAATGAGCCGGTTCGCCAACCAGGGGCAGGTTCGTGAAAGTTCATGGTTCATGAAATTTGACGAACCACAAACCACATGGTTCGGTTTTTCCCCGGTTCGTGCCCATCTCTAATTAAGACCTCCATCAAAGGTGGAAGGCAGTCCCAGGTTAGCCAAACCCATCCTTGTCAACACTCTGGGCCCTCCTCTCCACTTACTACTTCACAGCCTTGACTCTGCTTTCCACCCTCTGCATTGCCAGCTGCAAGCAGCATCCTGTACTTGGCAAGGTGCCAGCCAGCGTGTACATTATGAATGTGTAATAATACTCCAGCCTACACTTCGACAGCTATATTGCTTTTGCAAGGCTGACAGCAGTAATAGCTTGCTCTTGCCAGTTGACTAAGCAGATCTGACTCGGGAGGCGAAGATGAGCTGAATCAAGGTGCCTTCCTTCTCCTCCAGAGCAGCTCTGGGCCCAGGCGATTTCCTCCAAACAGAGGCCCGTTATTTTTATTGAAAGCGGTTCATGTATGAACCAGCCAGCTTAACATGGATTGCTTTAACAATATACACTTTTGAGGCATGGCATGTTCCATCCACAGTTCCTTACACAAGTGGAATTGAACAGAATCACCATCTTCTCTTTGGCTCATTTGTGATGGTTTTCAAGTTCTTGGTGTCAGCTTGGGTTAAGATCCAGAGGAGTTGGCCGTGTTAGTCTGTAGTAGCAAAATAGCAAAGAGCCCAGTAGCACCTTTAAGACTAACCAACTTTATTGCAGCATCAGCTTTTGAGAGCCACAGCTCTCTTCATCAGATGCAACGATGCATCTGACAAAGACAGCTGTGGCTCTCGAAAGCTTATGCTACAATAAAGTTTGTTAGTCTTATCTGACGAAGAGAGCTGTGCTTCTCAAAAGATTATGCTACAAATAAGTTTGTTAGTCTTAAAGGTGCTACTGGACTCTACTATTTTGCAACTACAGACTCGCATGGCTAACTCCTCTGGATCTATGACAAAGGAGGGGCAGCGGTTGCCATCATGGACATGAATCTGTCCCTGCAACAGGTACATTTTCTGAACAGCGTTGTACAACTACATGCTGGATGCATAAGCACCATCTTATACCAAGAACCCACTGATTGTCGTTCATATCTACATACTTCATACCACCATTCAGAAAATACCAAACAGTCCATTGGATACAGTTGAGCATGTTTACTGCATGCTTTTGCTCCAGTTCCTCAAAGGGGGGCTTTCATCTAAAGTATTTGCAACATGAGTTCTTGGGATTATAATACCCACCCAATGAAATAAAGAACCTAATTGGCAAAGCCAGAACGGGTACCCTGAAACAGCCTGCAAAGACAGGCCCAAAGGCACCTCTGGTTGTCACAGATAAAACCCAGACCAACGCATGATTGCATGCCCTACACCCCATCCCGATTAACAGTGTTTCTCACTCACAGTCCAAAACTAAGAACAAAATAATTTTATTTAGGACCAACCAAACTGACACAAAGCATCATGAAATTTTTTTGAGCTCACCAGAGCTCTTCATCAGACTGGGTGTTACACATTTTTTAAAAAGCTTAGAAGGTAGATTTCTCAGGCCCTCCTCTTTAGGTCTAATCTCACAGGCATCCTCTAGATTTTAAGGGGACCAGTATGGATGTACAACTTTTTCTCTCTCACAGGCCTTGGGTGGCTGATCTTTCCTTGCAAATAGACAGCGCCATGTGCTAGGAGAATTTCTGCTAACAAGAACACAAACACAGGCCTCGCAACAATCCTCAGATATGAGCAAGCAACAATACCTCATGACACCAGCTGTACCATCTCTGGCTCATTCTCCCACTTGATCTGTGCCATTCCTAAGCTGACAATGCCCTTTCCATATGACAAACAGGTCAAAACCTACAGAAAAGAATAAAGGGACACAAACCTGACATTACAAACTGCAATATTCTGAAACCAGAGGGTGACACCTGAAACCTTCGTGATGTTCTGTTGATGATTTGCAAGCCACTCTTCTCCTACAGAAGAACTGCAACGCAACATTTCTGAATTAGGATTCATGAGTAAATGTGATGCTGTCTCCCCACACCCTCACTCAACAGGTCTTGGCTAGGAGTTTGGATTTCTCTCTCACTATAGGGGCTGATATCGTACATATTCCATCCCTTATAGATGTTAGTTCAACTATACTCTTGTAGCTTCTGTTTGGATGTGCTTATCTTGTTTCATTGTTCATACGGACGCAATGCGTGCAGAAAAGAGTCTTTATGAGTTTTTTTGCAGTGTTTCATCATGCACTGATAACTGGGGGTGGGGGATGGGAGACATATGAATGAATTCTCTGGAAACTGAACTGGGTGAATTTCGCACTCAGTGCCATGTATTGCTCTATAGCTGCGCTTTCAGCACGATGGAAACACAAACACAGCACTGAATATGCTGGAAGGAAATGGAGGTGGTGCTTTTATTTTTTACGTATAGTGCCTGAGGTTTACATCCTGGAAAGAGCAATTTTCCCTGGAAGGCAATGTTTACCACCTCTGTTTTAAAATAGTTTAAGAACAATTAAAGTGGTTGCTCCTAGTCCATCTTTCCTAATGTTTCTTCTGCAATTCCCACCCATCTTTGCCTTTTAGTACTCAAATCCAAACCTTGATAAAGAAATTGATATTTGCACGCTATGGCATGTTATTATTTTCCCCTCCAAATGACAGTGATCTCTGAAATTGGCGGCTGAAGACATTTTTGTTGAACTTTTAAAAATGACATGATATTTTCCATTTGCTCTAAACGGGAGCAGAACTGCAGGCAGATGAGCTGGTAGACGTGCTGGTGACATGCTGGAATGATTGATAGTTTGAAAGCAGGTAAAAATATCTCTGAGAGATTATTTTCCCCCAAAGTCTTCGAATTGTATTAATATTGTAAAACTATGAAACAGAGTGATGGGCCAGCCGGACAGCAGAGTGTCGGCGGCATCTTTTTTATGATGAGAAACCACCTGTTCTTCCCAGTGTGGCAGAGGCATCTGAGAGCCAAACTACAAGTGACGCCTGACACAGGTTGGACACTTGTCAGCTTCCCTCAAGTTTTGATGGGAAATGTAGGCGTCCTGGTTTTACAGCTTGGCTCTCCATTACAACTCCAAGACCAGGACACCTACATTTCCCATCAAAACTTGAGGGAAGCCGACTAGTGTCCAACCTGTGTAAGATGTCACTTGTAGTTTGGCTCTGAGTCTCTCAACTGGGCCAGG
This sequence comes from Eublepharis macularius, assembly GCF_028583425.1. Classification (NCBI taxonomy): domain Eukaryota; kingdom Metazoa; phylum Chordata; class Lepidosauria; order Squamata; family Eublepharidae; genus Eublepharis; species Eublepharis macularius. Next base: position 1,981,448 of record NC_072803.1, read on the forward strand.
GTTGAACCTTCTCGGCTGGCCAGGAAGCTCTCCTGCACCAGATGCCTTCGAAACCAAGAGACGATGCAAACAGGCCACACAGAGCGCTGGAGCAGATCCTCAGAAGACCAGGGGCAGGTGCAAGTGATCTGCTTAGTCACTTGATGACTGCAATTATCGCATGATCACTTGAAGCAGCTGTTAGTTTATCAATCAGATCGCTGCGTGAGAGGATGATGAATGGGTTTGTTTACAGTTCTCTCCCACCTCATTTCCTTGGGCTCAAAGCAGGTAGTTTCAGGGCTTTTTTTCAGCTGGAACAGAGTGGAACTGAGTTCTGGAAGCTCTTGAAAATGGTCACATGGCTGGTGGCCCCGCCCCCTGATCTCCAGACTGAGGGGAGTTGAGATTGCCCTCCGCGCCGGCACGGAGGGCAATCTAAACTCCCCTCTGTAGATCAGGGGGCGGGGCCACCAGCCATGTGACCATTTCCTCCGAGGGCAACCCACTAAGTTCCACCACCTCTTTTCCCAGAAAAAAAGCCCTGGGTAGTTTCATGTGAATCATTTTCTCCCAGGTTTACTGATCTTATTGGCTGTGTACTGGCAGTCAAGTGGTACGTATGAAGGGATCTGTTACATTTTCTTCCTGTCCTTCCACCAAGGAGGCATACATGATCTTATTTCCTCCATTTTATTCTCCCAACAGCCTTGCAAGGTATCTGATGAAGGGAGCTCTGACTCTCAAAGCTCATCCCCTGGAAATCGAGTTGATCTTTAAGGTTCTGCTGGACCCGAATCTCGATCTTCTACTACGGACAAACATGGCTACCCACCTGAAACTATCTTGTGAGGCAGGTTTGGCTGAGGGTGACTGGCCCAAGGTCACCCACTGAACTTGCCGCAGGATCTCCCCACGGTTAGTTTAATCACACCCCCACACTGCCCGTCCACGGCGAGATGAGCTGCACCACAAATGCTCACTGCAGCAGCTATTTGGTGGCTGCCCAGCAGCCGATGTCCACAGAAGCTACTGCATCACTTTTGTGATGGGAAAATGTGTTCCAATTTTTATTTTTTTATTTATCAATTCGATTTTTAGCCCGCCCTCCCCGTGAATGGGGTGTGTGTGTGTACACGTCACAACATAAATACTGAGCAGCCTCCTGATTCAAATCCACGTGGTCTGTCCAGTGGGTAGTAAAGTGGGTTTGAGGCCCACAGTTTCCATATGAGCCACGTCTGCAATTCGGCATCCCTCAGGTTTCTGTCTCCCGGCTGTAAAATAGGGAACCTGTGTTGACCTGTTCACTTGGCGGTTTTGAGCAAGTTTATTGTGCTCTTTGCAAATGTGTGCGTGTAATATTTTGCTAATTGTTTTATTTAAAGCTGTAACAAAACATTTGCACATTTTTAGAGTTTGAAATTGAGAATGTGTTTTTTCCCCTTGTGAAAGGAGAACCCTTTAAGCCGCTTCACACATTACACAGCAAAACAAAACAAAACACCCAGATTTGCCACTAAGTGAAAAAGGAGCAGCAGCCAATCCCAGCTCAGTGATGGGTCTATTTGTATGATACACACCTTTGTCGCATACACATTTTGCAGTTTTAGATGTACACTGACAAGGATTAGGCATACAGCAAAAAAAGAAAGAAAAGTGCGTAGAAGCCCACCAAAAGAGCCTTGTTCTGCTCAAAAGAGATGCCCGAGTTTAATCCAAAGCCCATTGGAAATCAATGCAAGGCCTCCCGTTGGCTTCAGTAAGCCCTGGGACAGTGCCAAAATGATTTAATGGGGAAAGGGGGATGAGAATGGAGTTACATTATTCAGTCAATAATCATCTTTTCCTTCTTACATTAAAATTCTGAGGCAGGTAAACACTGAGATGTCAATACTTGGCTCCTTTCGTAAGCTGTTCAGAGTACGGTTTTTGTAAGCATCACATTTCTGTAGCTTCTCTTTCTGAGCAACACCCAAGAAACAGCCCAGCCCTGATTTTGCGCATCATTCCAGCCTCATCTCCACATTCCCTGCAGTTGGCTGCACTCCTTCATCTGAGGTGGGGCACCCACAGCTCTCTGATGTCCCACATGTTGGAAGAGGAGGATCCAGCGCTGTCCCTTTCCTCAGCTTTCAGAGAGGGACAAACCAAAGAGTTAAAAAGACAGAGAGGTCAGGGCACTCTGTTTACTGTTTACTGCTCTGACTGTCCTTTGATGCGTAGATTGCTATTCTCAGGATTTCCTCCTCCTGACTTCCTCCCTCTCACTTCTTCTCTTCCTGGCTTTGTTCCAGGCAACATCTCTCTCCTTCTCCTCCCTCCATCTTGGCAGCAGGGATGCAGGCCTTGTCCTGCCATCCATGCCCATCCTTAGACTAGATAATTATTTAGGATCTGTCGCTCCTCCTTTCCTACCAGAGTATGGAGTTCCTACAATAAAGAACTTTCATGCCTTTTCTAAATATAAACCAAGTGTATGATTTATTATTTTCTCTCCTGCACATGCACACACACACACAAACACCAGACAGCAGAACAAGCTCACAACCACCTATAGTCACACTTCCACTGCTAAATGATAGACTCTGCTAATGGCCCGAACATGGGATCCTTTAATTATGTTTCTGGAGCCTATATAATGATTTATTTATCACCACAGAAGCAGAGGTCAAGATCGGAGAGGTGGTGAACACTTCCCTGTCCTTCATGAATACCTGTTGAAGCAATGGGGAGAAATCAGCAAGTCTCTCTCTCTCTCTCTCTCTCAACAGTGAGGTTCAGGTTTCAGGTGAAAAACACATGCAAAGCTGAAGGTGACGTCCATGTCTCCAGGAGACTGCGGGAGATTAGCAAGACGCCAAGCAGCCAGTAAAACAAAGTGAGAGCCGTTCCTTTAACTACTTCTGTAACCGATCCTAACCACGATAAATATCTGTTACAATTAATAGCCAATTGGTGTTTAATTAATGAAGAGATAACATCAGAGGTACAGGACATTGTCACAGGATAATGGTCTCCAGCAGCCATTACAGCAGTGCTGTCTTACTAAATCAGAATTAAGTGCAGCGTTATGTATATTTGGAACACTTAGGATGTAAAGCGTCGCCCTCCTGCCTGCCGGGTGTTCGCTGGCCCTGCGCCCACCTGATTAGTGAGGTGTTCTGAGGACAAGTTGGTTGCACGTAGGCAGCCCAGGCACCAAATCCGCTAAGAGGAACCGCAGGACTTGCGAGTTGCCGGGTCCCTGCCAGAGCTTTGCCTGAGGCTCAGAGGCACTCATGTTCTGCCCAGTACTTCCAGTGGCCCTTAACTGGCAAAGGACTGGACTGGCTTCCTCATGATCTTCTCACCTGAGAACCACTTCTGGGCTTGTTGGGCACATGAGGTATTTATTATTCATTAAAATAACCAGCAATTTAAAATAATTGCAATTTAAACACCAAAATTAAAATAAAATGTCACCAAAAAAGGGGGGGGGACCCAGACAGCAGAAAATAAATCCCAATGGACCAACCTTATACAGAAAAACAAGGAACAGAGCAGCTAAATCGATCGCTTGATGCAAGAAAAAGAGGATTGCCTACTGCCCCACGAAATGCTGGGTTTTTAAAGTATTAACAACATTTATGATGTTTTCAGTTTTGTTAAGTTTTACTTTGTAAGCCGCCTCTAAAGGAACAAACCAATACCAGTGAAACAGATCAGAAATATATCATGGAGCAATGCTTTTAAGAGGAGTGGTGCCACCCCCAAGCAGGCCTGCAGCAGTCCCCAGAGAATGGCCTCCAAGGCACAAGGAGCAGACTTAGAGCCAAGCTACAAGTGACGCCTTACACAGGTTGGACACTTGTCAGCTTCCCTCAAGTTTTGATGGGAAATGTAGGCGTCCTGGTTTTACAGCTTGGCTCTCAATTACAGCTGCAAGACCAGGATGCCTACATTTCCCATCAAAACTGGAGGGAAGCTGACAAGTGTCCATCCTGTGTAAGGCGTCACTTGTAGCTTGGCTCTTGGGCAGGCATGAAAGGCACTGCTTACAGGAGGCACCAGATGAGCTCTGGTAGTTGGGCTGACCAGTGACCTACTACTAGAGGCTGTGAAGTTCTGCTGCCCGTTTCAGAGGAGACCGCCAGTGGGGTGGAGGCACCAGTGGTTGGGCTCTGGTAGTGCCTGTTTTTGTGGCAAGGTCTCCCCACCTTCGGGTGCTAACTCCCAGGATGGAGGGGGAGGGCTGTATTGTAGAGGTGGGGTCTCAGATGCTTCACTAACACGTTTGGGAAATACTTTAAATATGTACTCCTATGTACAACCAGCGCCCCATGTTGTCTAATGTTAGTCCTGGAATTGATTCTGTTTTGCTCCAGTATTTTTTCTACTGTCTTGAATCCTTGCCAATGCTATGTCTTTTAAACTTGTATCTATTTATCCTATGGCATTGTTTATGGAAATGTCCTTGATACTGAACCTCATACTGTGTAATTTGTCTCAGTGAGAAAGGCGGACTATAAATGATGTAAATAAATAAATAAAATCCCTGGAGATAGTTTGTCGAAGGCTTTCACAGCCGGAGAACGATGGTTGTTGTGGATTTTCCGGGCTGTATCGCCGTGGTGTTGGCATTGTAGTTCCTGACGTTTCGCCAGCAGCTGTGGCTGGCATCTTCAGAGGTGTAGCACCGAAAGGCAGAAATCACATTGACACTGACAGATCTCTGTCTTTTGGTGCTACACCTCCGAAGATGCCAGCCACAGCTGCTGGCGAAACGTCAGGAACTACAATGCCAACACCACGGCGATACAGCCCGGAAAACCCACAACAACCAAAATCCCTGGAGCTTTTGGCGGTGGAGCTTGGGGAGGGCAGGGTTTGGGGAGGGAAGGGAAGGGACCTCGACAGGGTACAACAGCCACAGAGTCCCCTCCAAAGCATCCCTTTTCTCCAGGAGAACCGATCTCTGCAGTCTACAGATCAACAAGGCAATCCTAAACAGAGTTACCCCCGACTAAGCCCTTTGGTTTCAGCGGGCTTAGGCTGGCGTGACTCGGTTTAGGACTGCACGGTCATTGTTCTTCGGGGAGACCTCCAGGCCCCAGCAGGAGGCTGGCAACCCACGCAGGGGGGTCCTCTCAGCTCGATCCCTTCGCAGCCCCTCCTGGGCTTCCCTCTCCCCGCAGCCGCGACCAGCCCCCCGCGGGAACGGGGAGGCGGTGCGTCCTGGCTGAGCCCCCCGCCACGAGCGGCAGCCGCTTCCTCCCCGCGGGCCGGGCAGCAGCCGGGCGCCGCTCTCCCTTGCGCGCTGCAGCGGCGCCGCGGCGGGCCGAGCCACTCCAGGGGACAACCGGGCGCCCTCGCCCGGGAGGCAGGCAGGCAGGCAGGCCGGGAGGCGTGCGGCGGGGCCTGGAGGGCGCGCCCGAGGGCCAGGCGCTGCGCCCGAGCTGCAGGCGGCGACCGGCCCGCGGCGAAGGGCGGCGCTTGGGGTCCGGCCGCCCAGGGCGGGCTGGTGGGCTGCGCAGGCGCCTCCTGGGCCGCCTCTGCCCCCCCCCCGGGGCTCCCCGGCCCGGCCCGGCCCGGCCCGCCATGGCGCGCGGCTGCTCCGGGCCCGGCCGCGTGGCATGGCGTCGCGCCGGGTAGATGCACGGGGGCCCAAGCCTGGAGCCAGGAGCGCCGCCCCGAGGCAAGCCGCCCACCCCTCCCCGACCTGGGGCGCCTCCTGGTTTGAGCCTGCTGGCAGAGCTTTCTGACGGGGGAGGCCGTGTGGTGTAGTGGCTAGAGTGACGCCCTAGGATCTGGGAGACGCAGGTTCGAGTCCTTCCTGGGCAATGGAAGCTCACTGGGTGACCTTAGGCCAGTCACATGTTCTCGGTCTAACCTACCTCACAGGGTTGTTGTGGGGGGAAATGGGACAGAGTGATGTACACCATCCTGTGCTCCTTGGAGTAAAGGCAGGATAAAAAGGCTCTCAATAGAGCTGCCAGTGCCAACCTCCAAGTGGTAGCTGGAGAGCTGCCTGCCAAGCAACAGAACTCAGTTTCCCTGCAGAACACGGCTACTTTGGAATGTGCGCTCGATGGCCTTATACCCTTCTGGGGTCCCTCCCCAAGCTCCACCACCGCCTCAAATTTCCAGGAGTTTCCCAGCCCAGACCTGGCAACCTTTGTGCTAAACCAAGACAAGGAAAGGACTCCTGGAAGCCCTGGCCACTTGTGACTCCCAGACAGGTCTGGAGCACTATGTGTGGGGAAACGAGTCGGCCAGAGAAGGAAGAGCCACAGCAGGCCTGCCCACGGGAAGCTGCCTCGCCCCTGCCAGCCCCTTAGCCTATCCGTGGTCTGTCCATGGTGGTGGCTGGAGGTCTCCTGGAATTACAACTAATCTCCAGGCCGTAGAGATCAGTTCCCCTGGAGAAAATGGCTGCTTTGGAAGGTGGTCTTTATGGCATTATACCTGGTTATATCTCACCCCGTTCCAAACCTTGTCCTCTCCAAGTTCCATCCCCAAAATCTCCAGGAATTTCCCAACCTGGAGCTGGCAACCCTATGTATCCAGCCCAGCTCTCTTGGGTCTCAGGCAGAGAAAAGTCTGCCCCAGACTCTCCTCTCTGGCAATGGCCCTAGAGAGTCACAGGTCTCTTGACCAAATTCACACGTGCCACCCAGAGCCCTGCTCAGCCCCTTTCCTGTTGCTGGGGTACGTGTTTCCCATCAAAGGAGGGACTTTGATAGAGTTGCCAGCTCTGGATTGGGAAATCAGGTGGCCCTGGGGAAGGCAGAGATTAGTGAAGGGAGGGAGCTCAACAGGGAAACGGAGGTCAATTCTAGGTCCAGGAGGTTGCCAGGCCGCAATGGCAACCCCCCCCCCTGTAACAAAATGTCTGCCAAGAAAAAGTCTGCCAAGAAAACGTGATTTGACGTCTGCCCATGGGTCAGTCATGACTCGGTGCTTGCAGGGGGGGGGGCTGGAGGTTGGCAACCATACACTTTGAGGGCGATTTAAACTAAAAAACTCCCCCCTTCTTCCAGCTGACCTAAAGTGACATCATTGTGCAGTCCTGGGAGCATGCAAACACTTTGCGCGCGTGCATGTGGTACCAGGGGCACCACCTCCCGCCAGGAGTTGCCCCCCCTGTGCTGGCGACCCACGGAGTTCCGCCACCCCTTTATTCCCATCCCCAGATCTTCTTTACTGCTTTGTTCTCAGGATCCACCCATATTTTGTAGCGGGGGGGGGGCGCTCTGCAGATTTCTAATGCGCTCAGATCTCACCTGCCCAGTGGCAAGCAGCATCCAGCCTCCCCTTTGGGTTCCAGTTAGAGCATGCAGCCCTTCGCAGTTCCTTGCCAGAGACAGTTTCCCTGCCCACTCGGGAATTCCTGGATGCTATTCCTGGAGACCCAGTTTGATGTAGTGGACAAGAGCGGGGGACTCTAATCTGGAGAACCGGGTTTGATTCCCCACTCCTCCACTTGAAGCCAGCTGGGTGACCTTGGGTCAGTCACAGCTCTCTCAGAGCTCTCTCAGCCCCACCCACCTCACAGGGTGTTTTGTTGTGGGGATAATAATAACATACTTCGTAAACCGATCTGAGTAGGTGTTAAGTTGTCCTGAAGGGCGGTCTATAAATCAAATGTTGTTGTTATCCAAGGACTTAATAGAATAGGAAAGACCCCGCCACAAGGATTCCCCACACCTGCATGATAGCATTGTGACGCTTGGCTTCGAAGTCTCTGCATGGTCCATTTTTCTGAGGCAAGTTCAGCGGTCAGTAGGTCCTTGGGAATGCCCCGCCTCGTGATCATGTTGTGTGGGAGAGCTCATCCCTCCCCCACAAGTGCTGTGGCAAAAATCTTGCTATTGACTGACTGCCCACTCCTCTCCGGCTAAAAGGAAGGGGGGCAGAAGGCAAAGCTAGGCAGCCAGAGTGGGCTTTGCCCCACTGGAACCTGGGCAGCTCCTGCCTCTCTTGCATGGTCAGGGGAACAAAGAAGGAAAACACTCTTTGGGCACAAACTCTTTGCTGGCCAGTCTGTAGTTGCCTTTGGAAACAGCCAACAGTTCTAGGGTCAGGAGGCTCCAATGGGTCCCTGCATCCTTTTCAGGGGGGCTGTGCAGGGAAGCTTCCCCAGGGATTGTGCCCTACAACTTGGGTCAGGAAGTCCAGCCCCTCGGCAGTGAAACGCAGGGGTGGCGTTCAGTATTGAGAAGCTGAGTAGGGGGGCTGGTTGGTTGGGGCCGGCTCGCTCCAGCTCCCTCGTATACCAGCTGTAAACCATAATGCAGTTATGTATTATGTATGCAATAAATAATTCATGGGAGAAGGGTAAAAAATACTTTTAAAAAAAGAAAGATTTAAAAACTGCAAAAAGCTAAAACCACAGCAATCCAATCCAATCACTTACTACCGGAATCAGTCCAGCTAAAGTGACTGGTTTTGCAATCTTTCTTGAAGGTCGGCAGATCAGGACTCGGAAGGACCCCCAGAGGCTGGGAGCCCAGACGCTGCCAGATTTCCCCCAGGTGGGGCTGGCCAACCTTTCCCCCAGCCCTCGCCTCCCCTTCCTTATGTGCCTTCAATAGCAGTTCAGTCTTCAGGCATTTATAGGAGGTTTTTGCTTCTGTGTTGCCAAAAGCTCCCCGTCTGCCATTTTGCAGGCTCAACTGTGCCTGAAAAACCAGCATCAAACCGGAATAGTTCTTTCCCTGGCTAGCTGGCAACCCTGCCCTTCAGATTCTTTGATTCCACCCCCATTGAGGTGCAGAAGGGGGGGAGGGGGCTTTGCAATGGCTTCTTCCTTTGACGAGGACAATCCAAGCATTGTCTGTGCGAGTGGACAGTAAGGTGACCCCAGACCGGGCTAAGGAGCCTCCTGGGGTGGCTTTCTTCTGGAAGCCGGAGTGGCATAGTGATGGGTGTGTCCGAAATTGCTGGATCCAACCGGTGGGCCCTGCAGTCCAGCATCCTGTTGCCACAGCAAGGTCCGCAAGCAGCACCGGCTGACAGCAGCCTTCCCCTGCCGACATCGCACAGCCGGGGGCATTCTTCCTCTGCACCCATCCGTAGCTCCCATTCATCCATCAGGCCAACAGCCAGTGACAAGCCTATCCAACCTCCAGGTGGTGGCTGGAAATCTCCTGGATTACAACTGATCTTCAGATGACAGAGATCAGTTCCCCTGGAGAAAATGGCTGCTTTGGAGGGAGGTCTCCGTGGCACTAGACCCCAGGGGCCCCCTCCCTGAACTCTGCCCTCCCCAAGTTCCATCCCCAAACCTGCAGGATCCTGTCCACAGCCTCCTGGGAGACCAGACCGAAGTGATCCAAGATCGGGCCAGAAGACGGCCAAGGGGTCTCCAGTTCCTTTACTGAATCAACCGTGGCTGGCAGGTCACGGCGGAGGGACAAGACTTTATCCACACAAAAGCTCCCAAAAGCCTCATGGCGAATGGCCGAATTCCTAATTTGGAAGTCTCCCTGCGAGAGGGAGACTAAAGACGAAACTACCTGAAATAATTTCGCCGGGTGTGAGCTTGCAGACGCTATGGAGGCGGCATAATAATCCTTCTTTGCTGCCTTCACAGCCACCTCATAAATGCTCTCTAAGACGTTCTCACCTCTCCGCTCTGATTCCGCCGCCACACTCCCTCCAGCCGTCTCAGTTCCTGCTTCATCCGACGTAGCTCCTCCGTGTACCAGGGGGGGCTAGTCTGGCACGGGAACCGAGAGGGCGACTGGGGGTGGGGAGGTGATTTCATCGATGGCTTCGGAGAGACGGCCATGCCGGTCCTCCACCAGCTCATCTAATGAACCACCAGGGGGCATCAGATCCCACAGAACATTCTGGAAACCAATCGGATCCATTAGTTTCCGCGGGCGAGCATAAATCAGCTTGCTGCCTATGTAGGAAGGGGCTGGCGCTCCCAGACGGGCCTTCAGGTCAAAGTGGTCCAACCATGGCACCACCTCAACGGCATCAAGGTCCACCTGAATCCCCATCCCAAAGATCAAATCTAGCGTGTGGCCCTCTTGATGTGTGGGGGCTGAAACAAATTGGGAGAGCCCTAGTGCTGCCATGGATGACACCTGATCCGAAGCCTGTGAGGAGGCGGCGTCATCAACGTGGACGTTGAAATCACCCAAGACTAACAGCCTAGGGTGCTCCAAAGCCCACCCCGCCACCACCTCCAACAGGTTCGACAGGGTATCTGCTGGTGCACTAGGCATTCGGTACACCAGACAGATAGCCAAGCTCTCCTCAGCACCCCACGTCAGGCCAACAGAATCAATGCCGGCTGATCTTTGGTGCGGGTAACGGCCTGAAGGAGGAAGACTCCCGAATTAGTATGGCCACCCCGCCCCCAACCATCCTTCTGGGACTGGTGAAGGACCAAGAAACCTGGGGGGGGTGTCAATTCTTTTAAGGTGACCATTTCGCCACCCCTCACCCAGGTCTCGGTCACACACCCCAGGTCCACATTTTTCACTGCGAAGAAATCTTGCAGTGTCTTGGTCTTATTGTTTATGGACCTGGCGTTACACAACAGCAGTGCCGGAGGGAGGGAGTTCAATCTCTTAGCCCCACAACCAGCATGCCTCGGGATGAAGATTAAATGAGGGAGGGGAGGTACATGTGTGCCACCCTAAGCTCCTTGGAGGAAGGGTGGTATTTTTAAAAGTAGTAGGTGATGGGGGGCATGTTCTCAGTCTAGGGCAGAGAGAGAGAGAGAGAGACAGTGCACTGCTGCCCCCCCCACCCGGCAGTCCCTGTAAAATGGGAGCTCACTGTGCCACCCCCTTCCCCACTCAGCCTCCCTCAAGGTACTTAAAGAGCTACAAAAACCAAAAGGGCCTTGGAAAATACTGCGGAAGGCCTGAAAAAGAGCCACGTGGGATCTGGCCACGTTTTCTGGTCATTGGGACCCCCCCACACACACACACACACGTCGTTCTAGGTGGGTAGCCGTGTTGGCCTGCAGTAGAACGAAGGGTTAAATCCAGTCCTGAGAGACCCACAGGACTTACAGAGATTGAGCCTTCGCGATTCAGAGCCCCCTTCTTGGGACCCCTGAAGCTGTGGGCTGCGTTTCGAAGCAGCAGTGCCTTCCGGTCCTTCTGAGACTGGCGAGGGCGACTCCGCTGCTGCCCAGTGGTGAGCTTTTTCTGTGGCTGGTCTCATGCTACAGAAGAGCCTTCCAGGGGAGCGCAGAAGATCCGCCTCTCTCTGGCAACGTCAATGAAGCAGAACCGTTTGGAAGAGACTTTGGCTCCTCAAAATGACAGCTTTGTGGGTGCCTTGAATTTTACCTCCTTTCCCCCCAGTGGTTGTTTTAACCTTCTCATTTTTAGAATAATGGTTTTTGTAGCACTGTTACTGTTACCTGCCTTGTGTTGCAGTTACCTGGAAAAAAGACAAGCTAGTAAATTCTCATTTATTTATTGAAAATGTTCCTTAGCCCAGTAACAAATCCAGCCCAGCCTGACAGCTGTGGCCAAATGGCTGAAAACAAACAAATTGAAATTGAACCCAGCCAAGTCAGAAGTGATGCTGGTTGGGAAGGCAGAGATCTTGAAGGACATTGCGCTCTCCACTTTCAGTGAAGTTCGTCTGACCCTTGCAGACTGAGAGCCAAGCTACAAGTGACGCCTGACACAGGTTGGACACTTGTCAGCTTCCCTCCAGTTTTGATGGGAAATGTAGGCATCTTGGTGTTACAGCTTGGCTCTCCATTACAACTCCAAGACCAGGACACCTACATTTCCCATCAAAACTTGAGGGAAGCTGACAAGTGTCCAACCTGTGTAAGGCGTCACTTGTAGCTTGGCTCTCAGTTACGAGCCTTGGGGCTATACTGGATCCAGCGCTACTACTAGAAAAGCAAGTCAAGGCAGCCACAAAAAATGCTTTCTACAACCTCGCTCTCATCTAGAAGATGCCTTCTTACCTGAACATGGCCGACCTGGCCACCTGGATCCATGCTATGGTCACATCAAGGCTTGACTATTGTAATGCTCCGTACATAGGTCTCCTGTCCAAGACTCCAAGTTAACTAGGAGACTCCAGTTGGTGCAAAATGTTGCGGCTCAGCTGTTGTCAGGAGCAAGCAGGGGCATGAGCATCACCCCCGTCCTGCAGTCACTCCGTTGGCTACCTAACAATTACCATGCTAAGTTGAAGGTATTGGTTAGCTCTTCACCGCCTTGTCTAGCATGCCTACGGGACCGCCTCTCTCCCTTTGTTCCTCCACAGAAGCTTTGCTCATCTGAAGAGTTTCCTGCAGGTGCCACCCCGCACACGGGTGAAATCAACAATTGCCCGTCTATGCGCCTTCTCTGTGGTGGCCCCTGCTCTGTCTGAGGTGGTCAGGAGAGCCCCCACTCCCCTGGCTTTCTGCAAATGATGCAAAACTGAACGATTCAAATGGGCTTTTTACACAAATAGGAGGGCTGCATTTTAGGGAAATGATCTCTAAGAGATGCTTCGCTACCGAGTTAGGGACCACAGACCTCACCACTAAGTTGCCGTATGTACTATCCGTTGCCTTAAGTACATGCTCCTGCGTACGACCTGTTAGTTTGAGTATGACCCCACTCAATCATTCTATGTTGTCTAATGTCAGCCTAGAATTGCTGATACTGTTTCAGCGATTCTCCAGCTTTGAATTGGATTTTTGCTAATGCTCTGTCTTTGTAAACTTGCATTTATATACTCCTATGGCATTGTTTATGGAAATGTTCCTGATATTGACTGTGCTAATCTCACACTATGTAATTCACCTTCAGTCTCAGTGAGAAAGGTGGACTATAAACAAATAAAGGAGTCCTCTATCCCTGCCAAACATTCAGACAGGCAAGCCAAGCACTGAGGGCTGAATCCATTGGATGGAATGGGAAAGCCGGGTCTCTTTCTTCATCCCTGGCTGGAAGGTGGCAACTCCACCTCAGGTATGGGGGCGGGGGGGGGCAGTCAGTTATTCCTGACTCCATCCTTGGTCTGCTTGGATCCCTTGAGCATGCTCAGGGAAGCTGCGTCTCTCCAAGGAGCTGGTAAGGGGGGAGGGGGCAGGCATGGCCACAGAAGGAATTCCTCTGGCAGTCCGACTGAGCAGCCTTCCCTTTCCCAACGACCCTTGAGCTGCCTGGGCTCCGGTTTTCGTTTTTACGGAAAGGGGGTGTCCCGGCAGGGCTTCCGCACGTGTTGGCCTTGCTTCCCAGAGGCCTCGTGTGAGCGCTGGAGGAAAGGGCGGGGGCACGGCAATGCTGCCCCTCTCGGGGGCGTTTGCCCAAGGAGGGCGACCCCGGGCGGTGATCGCCTCCTCCGGAGCTTCGCCTTCGTTCTTACTCAAGGCAGCAACCCACGCTGCTGGGGCACAGCCCCCCCTTCCCCCACTGAGCAACCCCGGGAAGGGAGGGGGGGCAGTGCGCGTGGCCGGAATGGCCATAAAGCGGAGCCGGATCGGGGCCGCAGCCTCTTCCGCCGATGCTGGGCCCGGCCGGCGGCCTGCGAGGCGCCCAGAGCCGTGGCTCGGCCTGCGCTGGGTGGCTGCCCCGGCCGCGCTCCCGCCGCCGCCGCCAAGAGCCAGCCCCTCCAGCCTGCGGAGGCCCCGGCGGCAGCCGCCGCCTCCCTCCGCCTCCCTCGGGCCGGGCTGGTGCCTCCCGTCGGGGCAGCCGCCGCCTCCTCCTCCTCCACCGCCTCCTGCGGCAGGAAGCCCGGGCGCCCCGGGGAAAGCCGGGGGCGGGGGGGAGAGCATTCCTTGCAGGCAGGAGCCGGGCCAGAACCAGGGCCGGGCGCTGCCAACCTCCCGGCGGTGGCTGGAGATCTTCCGGCCTTACAACAGCTGCAGGAGACGCTCCCCGCAGGAAGGGGCTGCGCTGGAAGGTGGGCTCCACGGCGTGACGCTCAGCGGAGCCCCTTCCCTAGTCTCCAGGAATGTCCCGGCCCAGAGCTGACAACAATACGAGCTTTGCAATACGTCACTTTGCAAATCTCCCGGGCCGCCGCGGGGGCTCCGCGTGCCCGATTACTCCGCTGTTCGTCCAGGGGGAGGGGGGGCGCGCACGGCTTCCCCGCCCCCTCCGTTCTCTCTCTCCACAGTAAAATGCTTCCGGAGATTTATTTGCCCGCCTGTAAATACAGAGCAAATAGCTTTAATTTCATTTACGGGGCTACCGTCGGAGTCTACAGCTGCAAAAGGCAAATTCCACCCGCCGCTCCTGAACTGCAGGGGGGAGGGGGCCTCTGGCTCTGGAGCTCGGGGGGGGGGCGGAGCTGCCCAGAGGCCGGGCTGAGGCGCTCGGCTGCCCCTGCCAACGCTGGCGAGGAGGGGGTGGGGGTGAACCTGTTTTTCACCCTTTGTTTCCTTCAGGCCAGGGGATCCCAAAGCTTGAGCCAAAGCCGAGGTGCTGGGGCAGGACTTGCAAAGAGACCTCTGGCAGGAGCTGTGCAGGGCGGGGGCTCTCCTGGGAGGCCACGTCCCCCGAAGCCACAGACCCAGGCCTCTTCTCTGGCCATGCCCCACAAGCCAATGCGCCGCAGGGGCTGAGCTTGCTAGCATGTACCGTGCTACCGCAGGCCAGGGGCAAGGCTGCCATCCCTGGCCTGGACCCCAGAGGTGAGAGATGCACTTTGAACCAACCCTGGCCCAAACCACGCAGCTTGTGGCCTCCAGAGCTAGAGGCAGGCCCCCACAAGCCATCTAGGGGGCCCCCGGGGCCGCCCCTCTGGCTCCTGTTTTGTTTTGCTGCTTGCCTGTGACTGTGAAATGGGGCTGTCGATTTCCCATCAGGCCTTACAAGGTGTTGGTGGGCTACATTTGGGCAGACCTGGCCTGCCAGAGGGTGGTCGAGCTGCTGCAACAGGGACCAGAAGCCAGGATAAGGACGTGCTACCCCATCAGGGGAGCCCCTCGTGGCATGCCAAGCCAAGATCAAGACAAGGACGTCTCTGCCGGCTCAGAAGGCAGGCGAGTGGGGCAGGGCAGGGAAATCGGGCCGAAAGTTCAGGGGAGTCCCTTCTCACAAAATGCAGCAATGACTTACTGGATTCATGACCACGTCATGTGCTGGTGGTGGCCATAGGCACTGGAACGTTTAGAGAAGGAATGGCAACTTTTTGTCTTTGAATGCAAGATAACGAAATGTTTCAGGGAACGTTTCTGGATTTCACTCCTCCCGCCCTCCCAAGGCTAGTTGCTGTAAAAGACCAAGCGAGGGACTAGATGGGCCGATCCAGTCCACAGCTCTGAAGTTCCTCTTCGAGCCGGTATCTCAGCCGCAGGCTTGGTTTATTCTGCCCCCTCGGTGGTCATGCAGAATTGAGCGTTCCCTGTTGTGGGATTTTGCTTTTCATGTTTGCAGTAAGCAGTGCCCTTATTTGTGTTGTACAAGACCAAACCTAACCCAAAGAGCACTTCTAATGAATCCCTCTTGAGTATCTTCTGGGAAGGAGCACAGAACAGAGCAGTGGCCAGCAGGCTGCAAACCTTCCCCTCTCTACCAAGGCAGCCTGCATCAGAGGCACCCAGGCGGCAGCACACAGTCGCCTTTCCAGTGCGTAGCGGTGGTGCACTGGTGCCAGTTGTGCTGCTTCCTTTGCACACTGCGTGTGGCTCGCTGTGCGTATGAGCCATGGCGAGCAGAAGAGCGGAGGGGGTGGGGCCTCTCCACAGAGTTGTCCCACCCCACTGCATATAGAAGGGGCCCTCTTGGGTATGGAAACCATAACCAAGCAATGGTGTCTTGAGCTTTGCCAGAGAGGCCTGACGTGCCATCACAGCATCCCCTGGTGCCCTCTCTGCTCCTTTTGCACTTCACCAACTTCTTGGCCTCTGAGGTTTTCCTTTTCCCCCAGCCCTATGTTGCAAGACGGCCATCACTCCAGAGGGGCTCGCACCCCAACAGGAAACACTTGCATAAATAAGAAAGATTAGGAAAGGGCCATAGCTCAGTGCTTAAATGATACAGTTATTCATTCCTGGTTCAATCTTTAGCAGTTACTCATTCCAGGTAGGAAGAGGGATGAGTAGCCGGAGACCCAGGCGAGCAAGTGCCATTCATAAAAAAACAGCTCTGGGCAAGGTGGATCAGCGGTCGGACATGGCTGAAGGTAACTTCATACGGCCACATATAAAGAGGCCAGCCATCCTATAAAACAGCTGGCGAGGGTGGAAAATCTCCATGCCATATGCAATCAATATGTTCTGTTTGGTGAGCCAGTTTGGTGTCGTGGTTAAGAGCAGCAGGACTCTATAATCTGGAGAGCCGGGTTTGATTCCCCACTGCTCCACTTAAAACCAGCTGGGTGACTTTGGCTCGGTCACAGCTCTCTCTGAGCTCTCTCAGCCCCACCCACCTCACAGGGTGGTTGTCGTGGGGATAATAATGGCACACTTTGTAAACTGCTCTGAGTGGGCGTTAAGTTGTCCTGAAGAGCGGTATATAAATTGAATGTCATATTATTATTTGGAGAGCTACTGGACTCTTTTTGATTTTGCTACTACAGACTAACACGGCTAACTCCTCTGGATTTATATTATTATTTGGCTGTTTGATGCGCAATGCACTTACTGCAAAGTTGTGAAATTTGCTTACACACAAACACTTCATCTACTTTAGTACTATTGATCTACTATGGGACTCTAAGCCACAAAAGGTATACAAATATTACAATTAATTATTTTTCTAAGACCAGATGAAGCTGCCTTGTGCTGAATCAGACCCTCAGTCCATCAAGATCAGTATTGGCTACTCAGATAGGCTGCAGCTGTCTGGTAGAGGTTTTGTGGCCTGCTGCCTCATCCAGGTATTGAACTTGGGACTTACTGCATGCCACGCAGTTGCTCTGCCGCTGGGCCACAGCCGTCCCCCCTTACCAATTGTTAAAGGAGCACAATTTATCATATTATAAAATGAATACCTGTATTATTGAAGCTTACTAAAGAATTCATGTGGTGCATTAAGGTATGTATACAAGGAATTGCTGGATGAGAAAGCCATGCTGTAAGCAATGCAGCTGCAAAGACTGGGATCTGGGAAATGTCTTATTTAAATACTCGGTAAGAAAATGGTGCCATTCATCACTTTGGCGCTCATAACTTACTGAAGTCTGGATTTGCACGAGTGGGGGAAGGAAGGAAGGAAGGGAGTCCCTTCACACAGCTGACAGCTTACTTTGAACAAGGCAGTGCGTGGAGGTAGGATTTGCAAACAATAATCCCCCAACACCACCACGTGTCACAGTGGAATAGATTGCAGAACTCCGAGAACCCCGAATGTTTCGGAGGCAACGCGCTCTGACGTGGCTCTGCCAAGAAGCATTTTGTTCTCTTTGTTAATAAAATTCTTATTGGATTAGACATAATTATTCCACATTACATACAATTCCCCTATTTCCTAATTCTAACCCCCTTCCTTTCCCCCCTTTTTGTTGACTTCCAACAGTTTTCCAACCCTTTGTCCCTTTTCCCTTACTCATTTTAAATTCAATCTGTCTAACTATCGTACACATTCAATTTCTTCTAAGCTTATCTCTCTACCACTGTATTCTCTTATTTACTTACATTAACATTAATAATAAGAATAATAACTAATAACTAAACAATATCTTTCTTCTAATCATAATTCTTTAACTATTTTTGATACTCTGTACTCTATCTTTTGGTCCCTTCTACCATATTACACAAACAATTTATCCCCTTTTGCATAATTTCAAGTATTTCTATGAACAATTCATATAAGTCAAACAATTTGACTTACACTCTATATATTACTTTTCTACATATCTCAGCTTCATCCTGCTTAAATTATATAATTATTTTGCTTTAATTATGCAATTATACTATCATCAAAAATCATCAATCAATTTAACCCCTATATATCTTCAAACCAAATCATTCAATTTAATACATTCTGCAATTACCAAAAATGATATTAGTTAGTCTATCCCTATACTTTATTACTTTCTATTATTCTTCTATATATATATATATGTATATATGATAATCTAATAAAATAACTGCTTAGAAACTCACATTTGCCTCTCCACCCACCGGTAAGATCACCCCCCTCTGCATTTTATTATTTTTCAATAGTTCTCAAACTGCCACAGTTCTCCTCCCACCTCCCAATTCTTCAGTAAATATTGTTTCAGCTTCTCGCAGTCTGTGTTGAACTGTCCTGGGTCAAGATTTCTCAATTTTCTTGTCATTTTATCCATTTCCGCCATATACAGCAATTTGTATATCCAGTCCTCGATTGTTGGCACTTCTTGTACTTTCCATTTTTGCGCATACAGAAGTCTGGCCGCAGCTGTCATGTAAAATAGCAATGTCCTATGTTGTGCTGGAATGTCCTCCATTCCCAAGTTCAGTAGCAGGAGTTCTGGGTTCTTATTAATTTGAAATTGTAAAATCTCACTTATTACTCTTATTATTTCCCCCCAGTACTGCCTAGCTACCTCACAAGTCCACCACATATGATACAAGGATCCCTCATGTTTTTTACATTTCCAGCATTTGTTAGACGTATTCAAATTCCCTAGCGCTATCTTCTTTGGTGTCATGTACCAACGATAAATCATTTTGTAAATGTTCTCTTTAATATTAGTGCATGTCGTAATCTTCATTGTATTCTTCCACAAGTATTCCCACGCCTCCATTGTTATTTCTTTGTTAAAGTTTATGGCCCACTTCACCATTTGCACTTTGACGGTCTCCTCCTCAGTATACCATTTCAACAGTACTTTGTATACCTTGGAGATTTCCTTCTTGTCTTCTTGTAAAAGTATCTGCTCTAGTTCCGAATTCTCCACCCTTATGCCTCCCTTTGCACAGTCTGAATTATAAAGATCTCTGATCTGTCTATACTGGAACCAGTCATAATTTGTGGATAACTCATCCTGCGTCTTTATTCTAAGTTTGGAAAATTCTATTTTTGTTATCTCCTTATATGTTAAACACTGTTGCTCATTGTCGACAGTTCTCGGATCTATTACCTCATATGGAACCACCCATAAGGGGGTTCCTTCTTGTAGATAATCTCTGTATTTCTTCCAAGTTATATATAGGCTTCTCCGTATGTAATGGTGCAAAAACATAGAGTTCGCTTTTACTTTGTCATACCATAAATATGCGTGCCATCCAAATGTCTTTTTATATCCTTCTAGAGCCAATAATTTCCGATTCTTCAGCGTCATCCAATCTTTCAGCCACACTAGACAAGTTGCATCATGGTATAGTCTTAAGTTGGGCAGTTGCATTCCGCCTCTTTCCTTTGCATCTTGTAAAACTTTCATTTTCACTCGAGGCTTCTTGCCTGCCCAAACAAAGTCTGATATTTTCCTTTGCCATTTCTCAAACTGCTTGGAATCTCGGATAATTGGTATTGTCTGTAGCAAAAACATTACTCTTGGTAACACATTCATCTTGACTGCTGCAATTCTTCCCAGCCATGACAAATTCAATCTATTCCATTTAATCAAGTCTTGCTCTATCTGAGTCCATAATTTTTCATAATTATTCTTGAATAGATCTATATTCTTTGCAGTCAGTTCAATTCCCAGATATTTCACCTTACTTGTTACTTCACAGTCTGTTATTTCCGTTAACAATTGTTGTTTTTGCTTAGTCATATTTTTACATAGTATCTTTGACTTCTTTTTGTTGATATAGAACCCTGCCAGATCTCCAAACTCCTTAATCTTCTCTATCACTTTTGGCATGTTCTCCATTGGGTCTTCCACAATTAACATTATATCATCCGCAAATGCTCTAACCTTATATGAAAAGTCTTTTATTTTTATTCCACGAATTTCTTCATCTTGTCGTATTTGTATCATCAGAATCTCCAACACCAGAATAAACAACAGCGGAGACAACGGGCAACCTTGTCTTGTTCCTTTGCCTATAGTCAATTTCTTAGTAACCTCGTCATTCACTACAATTGCTGCATTCTGGTCTCTATATATTTCTTTCACTGCTCTTATGAATCTTTCTCCCATTTGTAGCTTTTCCATAGTGGCAAACATAAAGTCCCAGTTCAAATTGTCAAATGCTTTTTCAGCATCCACGAAGAAGAAACCAACCTCCTTATCACAACGCTTATCATAGTATTCAATAGCGTTTATTACTGTCCTTAAATTGTCTCTAATCTGTCTATTTGGCAAAAAACCGGCTTGTTCCTCCCCAATAACTTCCGAAAGCCATCCCTTCACTCTTTCCGCCAGTATCTTCGCAAAGATTTTATAGTCGTTGTTGAGTAACGATATAGGTCTATAATTTTTCACGTTAGTCAGGTCTTGCCCCTCTTTGGGGATCAATGATATATTAGCTTCATTCCAAGTGTCTGGAATCTGTTGATCCTTTAAAACACCATTGATGACCTCTTTTAGGAATGGTACCAGCTCGTTGGCCATTGCATTATAAAATTTAGCCGTAAGTCCATCTGGCCCTGGTGCCTTTCCCAATTTTGTTGACTGCATTGCCTTTCTTATTTCCTCATCCGTTACTTCATTGTTCAGTTTATCTCTCCAAGCTTCTGAAATTACTGGTAGCTTCATTTTCTCCAAGTATGTCGCTATTGCGTCTTTGTTCACCTCTTTCTTATTATACAATTTAGCATAAAATTTATAAAAGGCTCTACTAATGGCTGTCTGTTCCAAATGCATTTTATTATCTTCACAAATTTTATTTATTGTTTTCTTCTCCTTTCTCTTTTTTAATTGCCATGCTAAATATTTCCCAGGTTTGTTTGCACCTTCAAACGCTTTCTGATTCAGTCTTTTAAGATTCCACTCCAATTCTTTGTTATTCATTGCTGTCAGCTGCTCTTGAAATATTTTGATGTCCTGATAAATTTTCTTTTTCCCTGGTCTTTTCTTTAACTGTATTTCTTTGGCTTTTATTTTTTCCATAATCTCCTGCCTCTTCTCCTCTTTCTTTTTTCTGGCTTTTCCATTTAAGTCCATTAGTATGCCTCTAATTACTGCCTTGTAGGTGTCCCAGACCTTATTGGTTGGTACTTCTCTGTTCATGTTGTATTGTATGAAGAACTTTGTCTCTCTTCTCAGCATTTCCATATTCTCTCCCTCTTGTAACAAATCCTCATTTATTCTCCATCCTTTTCTTTTACTCCTCCTCCCCAACTTCCACGTAATTGGGTTATGATCCGAGCCTACCATCGGCATTATTTCCACCTCCTTAGTCCATAACGCTAAGTCTTTTGAGGCCCAGATCATATCAATTCTCGATAATGTAGAATGTCTTGCGGATCAAAGCGTAAATTGTCTACTTTTAGGATTTTGTCTTCTCCATACATCTTCTAAAGTTTCTTGTTGTGTCAGATCAAAAAACAACTTTGGTAATAGTCCTCTTTTCTTTTGTGCAGTTACTGATTTTTTATCTAATTCCAAGTCTGTCACTCCATTGAAATCTCCAGCAAGAATTATCTGGTCATATGAAAGCTCATCTAGTTGCTTCCTCAAATCCTCAAAGAAGCTTTCTTTTGCTCCATTAGGAGCATAAATTCCGATTACCAGCACTCTCTTTAAATTCCATATACATTCGACTGCTATAAATCTGGCTTCCACATCCTTCATTACAAGCTTTGGCTGCAGCTCCTCTTTTATATACAACACCACCCCTCTTTTTTTCTTGTTGGAGGCCGCTGCAAAATCATTGCCCAATTTTCTTGATTTTAAATATTTTACATCCTGTTTTCGAATGTGAGTCTCTTGCAAACAAACAATATCACATTTTTGTTTTAGTAGCCAATGAAAAATACTTTTTCTCTTATTCGGTGAATTAAGTCCATTTACATTCCAAGATAAAACTTTACACTCCATAATCATAATCTTGTTGCTGGTAAGTCCTTTTCATTGTCTCTTATAAACCACTCCATCTCACGTTTGGATCTGATACGTTTTTTAGCTCCTTCAAATTCAAAGGACAGCCCTTCTGGTAATTCCCATCTGTACCTTATTTTCATGTCCTTCAAAATCTGAATTAGAGCTTTATATTTTTTCCGATCTAGTAACACCTATCTGGGTATTTCCTTCATGATAATAATCGTCTTGCCATCAATTTCCAATGGGTCTTGAAACTGTTTAGTCACAATCTTTTCTTTCATATTTCGGGTCGTAAACTGCACAATCACGTCTCTTGGTAATTTCCTCTGGGTCACAATTCTTGAATTTACACGGTATACCACGTCAAGGATAGCCACAACTTCCTCCTCCTCCTTTCCCAGGTATTCAGCTAACACCTCAGTAATCTGCTCTTGAGCTGTCTTTCCTTCCACTTCCGGCAAGCCGCGAAATCTCAGCTGCTTCTCCATATGTTTACTTTCCGCCACCGCCATTCTTCCCCTCATCAACCTCATCTCTGTTTGTTGCGTGTCAGCTAGATTCTCCATCACGCCTTCTACTGCTTTGACTCTCTGCTGTGTTCCTTGCAATTCATTTTGCATTGTTTCCATACCTTTCTTCACTTCTGAAAGCTCACTTTTCACAGTCTGTTTTACTTCTTTAATCAGCTCCGGTTTCATATCCTTCCGGTTTGGGATCTATGGAGGTCTGACGCAGCTCCATTTGCGGAGCTGACCGGACTGCCGTTTTAAGCAGCCGGCGGGGGTAATTTGGCCCGCGGCCGACTGCTCTCAGGCGGAGAGCAGGCAAAGAATGCTCAAGACCTCAGGGCGCGTTGATCTCGGGCGAGGGGGGGTCCTGCGCAACGGATCTCCCCCCAACCCTTGAGGTCCCACCCTGTGACAGGTCGGCTAAGATCTCTGCAGCAGTTTCGGGGCCAATGCTGTTGGCATAAGACCTACGTACCCAAGCTTCAACAGGGGAAAGAAGAACGGAGGGGAAATTAAGATTGAAACAGTGATTACAACCCAAGGAAACTGAATGAGAAGGTAAAGATCACTATCTTCTGATACGGGACAGATTGTTAAAAGTAAAGAAGAATAAGAGTAGATTTTCAAGCTGCAACAGATTAATTATAAAGAGGGGAAGATTCGGCAAGAGTTGTATTAGAAAAAGGACTAAGTTTAAAGAAGTTATTAAAGAAACAGGACTATTGTTTTGAATACTTGCGGTTATGGAGCTGTGAGAAAATTCTACCATCGCGAGAGCTACTGTGGGAAGTCGGGAAACAGGAAGTACGTAATAACAATAGAGTTGCTGAAGGGAAGCGGCTCCTGCCGGAGGGCAGGAAGAAGGGAATTGCCATCTTTGAAAGGGGAAGAACCGCGACTTCAGCGGAAGAGGAAGTAAGCCATTTTGGATTACAAAATCATAGAGAAACCATAGAGAAAAGACGCCCGACATTTTGGATGTTTAAAAAAGTTTCTTTCTGAGAAGACCGGGACATTTAAATTAAAAGGACATTTAATTTAACGCCACGGAGTTAAGAAAGAGAGCGGACTCGTGGGAGCGAGCTAAAGCAAGCCCCACGATGTCGAAAAAAGAGTGGCAATCGGCAATAGAAAATTTGGACAAAAAACTTTTAGAAGTGATTAAAGAACTTAAGGATAAGAAGCATTTTGTTCTCATTAGTTTCTTTGCTTAAAAGGATTCTGGCTCCGCTCAGCTCTTGATTGCTCACCCCTGGGAACAGACTTCAGCAACACCCCACGGTTCTGCTACAAGCAAAGGCCGCCACTGCATTCTACAGTGCGGAGAAGCAGCCCCGGATGCGCCCACCTCCGGGCGGGGAGAGGCAAGGCCCTGGCCAGTGAGCCTCTGCTCCTGTCCCCTTCGTGGCTCTTAGTAAATACCTTCCCCTGGGAGGGTCAGAGAAACCTGAGGTGGTTTTTCGCCTCTTCTGTTGGCAGCGGCTTTGGGAATGAGGCTGCTTGCCTTTCAATCCAGAGCTAGTTTGCTGTGTCCCCCCCACCCAAGACCCAGCCATACAAATGTGGACCTCAGATGACCTTGTTGGGGCACAGTCTGCCTGTGTGTGAAGCAGGGAGCTGCATGCTGTGGAGTCATCTACAGTGAGAAAAAAGCCTCCCCATTCACTCATGGGGTCTCCCCATATGGAGCTTAAGGGATGTTTGGGGCTACTTTTCACACTTGCTGCACAGCCATTAAAAGCCTGGGGTGGGGTATGGCAGCCTGAAGTCTCAAAAGTGGCACATCCAGGGCTTGGGAGAAGTTGTGCAGACCTGAGGCCCCGTGGTGTGGCAAGGGTGGTGGAGGAGTCCACTTTCCTCCTTTTGCAAAACCCGAGACTCAAATGACTTGCCCCAAATCACACCACGAGCCATGTTTTCAGCAAACGTTGCAATGGTGAGCCGTGCCGTCAGGACTGGTCTCCTGGGCAGAACTCCAGTGCTCTGGTTCATGGGCTTACCTGGGAGAGTGGCTTGCAAGTTCCATTTAGCACAGTGGGTTTTATATATTGTCGAAGGCCTTCATGGCCGGAGAATGTTAGTTGTAGATTTTCCAGACTGTATTGCCGTGGTCTTGGCATTGTAGTTCCTGATGTTTCGCCAGCAGCTGTGACTGGCATCTTCACAGGTGTAGCACCGACGGTGCTCTTCAGAGGTGTAGCACCAATGCCAGACAGTGCTACACCTCTGATGCCAGCCACAGCTGCTGGCGAAACGTCAGGAACTACCATGCCAAGTCCACGGCCATACAGCCCGGAAAATCTACAACAACTAACAGTGGGTTTTGTTTCTGCATAAATATGCATAGAACCACCACGAGTGTTTACCTGTGGAGGTGGTGGGATGGAATGAGGCGAGCTTGCTGACTGCCGAGTCTGTGCTCTGCGTAT
Source organism: Eublepharis macularius (assembly GCF_028583425.1). Lineage (NCBI taxonomy): Eukaryota > Metazoa > Chordata > Lepidosauria > Squamata > Eublepharidae > Eublepharis > Eublepharis macularius. The sequence continues at coordinate 2,006,199 of NC_072803.1, forward strand.
GAAGCCTACGCCACCATCGAAAGAGGGGAGGGACCACGACAGCATAAATCCCGCATCTAAAATGACCTAACTGCGCCAGCAGCAATGTTTGGGAAGCTCTTTGAAGGTCCACTTCCTGGTGTCCGGTTCACTCTGCGACAGCAGCGTCCTCCCCCTCGTCTGCATTGCTCGTTCATCTGCACAGGCTGCAGCTAGGGGAGCTCAGAGCTTCCTGGCCGCCTCCTTTTTGCCCTGCACCAGAAATCAGTAGCAGGGATCTATGGCTGTGCATGAGGCACTTCTGGTCAAATCCTGCACCCCTCACACATTCAGATGAGGTAGTCTCCACATGCAAGAGGTCTGGCTAAATCGCCTCGGGGTGGTTTTTACCATGCCAGAAAGCATTGGGCTGGAGAGAGCTTCCAGGACAACATTTGGACTTTGTATAAAACATGAGCTCTGGACCAGAAAGGTGTCATCGGAGGCTATGACTGGTCCTTGTAGGGCACTTCTGACCCAGAATGCAAAAAAAAAAAATTGCACCCAAACGCCACCAGAATGTCAGCAAGCTCATGACTATGGGGCATGGTCTTGAGTAATGGCCTCAGTTTCCCACCTGTGAAAGGAAGACAATGGCAACCTCCTACTGATTTTCTCGTGATAATTTGTACAGGAAGGCTTGCAATGGTTGCGAAGTATTTTGCACATCAAAAATGTTCTGGAAATGATGAATCACAGAAGTGATCGAAGGAAGTGTCGCTTCTCCAGCCTGGGAGTTTAATCCAATTAATCGGCCCCCCGAGGCCCTCCGATTTTATTGCAGGAGAAGAAATCGGGATGTCCCGATGCGGTGGTCCCTTTCCAAAGGGTGCCCTGAGAGGGGGAACGGCAAACTCCCCTCTCTGCACGGCAGGCCCCTCCCTCCCTTCTCCACACTCTGCCGTCAAAGATCCTTCGGGTGCTGACGAGCAAGATTGACAGAGTCAGTCTACAAAAACAAACCGTCTTCCTGTTTGGGTGCAGACAGGCCACCATTTCTCCTAATTAGACATGACGCGGTGCCCGTCACAGGAATAAATAGCAAATGTCCCCGAAGGGCATGAGATGAGAAGTGCTATTTATCGCTGCTCTCAGAGGGAGCTTGAAAACCTGGCAGGTGAAATATCAGGAATAATTAAGGAAAATAAGGCTTCATGTGCTCCTTGGCGTGCCGGAGGAGGGACTTCTTGGCAACTGACGGGTGTGTGTGTGTGTGTGTGTATCTTGTGTTAAGCCCACATTTGCCACGGCAAAATCCAGCAACGCTCTCCACTGATGCAGGCTGATGCAGGTGTGTCTGATGATCATTGATCATTGCAGAGGAGCCAACACAGGAGCAGTTGAGCTGGCAAAATTTTTGCAGTGCCGGGGCTTGGGTTGCCAACTCTGGGTTAGGAAATGCCAGGACATTTGGGAGAGGAGCCTGGGGAGGGAAAGGTTTCAGGAGAGGAGGGGCCTCCGCACGGTATAGGCAATACAGCATCCATTTTTGCCAGGGGAACCGATCGCTGTAATCTGGAGATTAGTGGTATTTCTGGGAGATTTTCAGGTCCCAACGGGAGGTGGGCAAGTCTAGGCTGGACACCCCAATCCTCCTTCCAGCTGCCAGTCGAGAGGAGGCTGCTGAATCAACAGGCTTAAAGGGGTAAGCGAGGCCTCCCCATGCTGCGAGGTGGTCTGCCTCCTCTCTCACACACACGGGCACCAACAACAGGGCTGCTCTGGAAGCAGTTTGCAAAGGGACCCTGGAGGATGGAAATCAAGTCTGAAGCTAGCTTGATGGCCCTGGCTTGCTCCAGGGAGCCTGGAGCCTCGTGCTTTGGTGTGAACGCTGAGATTTCTTGGCTTGCGAACGCTGAGCCCTTCCCAGGTAGGGTTGCCAGTCCCCCGCTGTGGGTGGGAGATCCCCTGCTCCCACTCTCCACTTCCATCCCCACCCCCATTTGCCTGGCCAGTGGGGGGAAAGACAGGGGGATGTGATTCCCTGGGTGCGCTCCTGGGCAGTGTGGTGCACACTCGAGCTCTGCAGTGGCCTGATTTGGACCCCAAATGGGCAGAATCAGACCTTTTGGGGCCTAAATCGGCCCACTGGGAAGAGCAGGAGTCTCCAGGGCCCTCCTGGCAGCATTCCTGTGCTCCACAGCAGGCTGGATTGGGCCTGTTTGGGGATGAAATCGGCCCTCTGTGAAGCGCGGAAGCACTCCAGGACTCATCTCACTGCCCTGGCAATGCTCCTGTGTTCTGTAGTGGGCTGATTTTGGCCCCAAATGGGCCCAATTCAGCCCGCTGTGGAGCACGGGAGCACTACCAGGAGGGCCCTGGAGAGCTCCAAACAAGCCCGATTCAGCCTCGAACAGGCCAAAATCGGCTGGCTGCGGAGCGTGGGAGCGCTTCCATGGGCAGCACAAGGCCCCGTGCGATGATGTCACTTTGCAGAAGTGACATCGTCGTGCAGCCTGGGAGACATCAAAAAGTTGAGCGCCAGGCCTCCTGCCTCCCACCCGGAGGGAGAGAGGATCTGGCAACCTTATTCCCAGGCTATGCCAGTCCTCTGCCCAGGCCACCCCAGCTACTGGCTGCTTGGGATGGTGCACTGATCAGGCTGTGGACGGTTCAATCCCTCCCAGCCCTCAACAGCATGGGAGGGAACTATTGTCCCCTCCAGGGCCCACGCTGCTCCCAGCCCTGCCCAAGGCAAGCCTGTGCAGCTTGGACCCCGGCGGTGGCAGCCCTAGGGCACGTGCCTGGGAGGAGAGGACAGGGGTCCATTGCTTGGGGAAGCAAAATTCTTCGAACTGGCCCTGCCAGCAGGCCAACTACTCCCAGAATTCCTTGGAGAGAAGCAATGACAATCACGCCAGTCTGTTGCTTGGACAGGCAGAGAAACGTGGTGCCTGCCGGGGCAGAAATGCAATGGAGTCGGCCAGGGCCGCCAGGGAAAGTGAATAGCCAGGAAATGTTCACTGCTGGAGGTGGCTAGATGAGAAGTAAAAAAGAGCAATGTTTGGAATGCAGGGAAGTGAAACTCACCAGCCTTGCCAAGGAAAACACAATCAGGGGCAGGATGCTGGCCTGGGAGGCTTTTTACCCACGGGAAACCCTGCAGGGCAGGTCTTCAGTCACTCCTGGCTTACATCTTTATGAGTCAAACAGGAATCTTTATTTTTATGTAATGAAAAGTTGACTTATACCCGCTGTTTTCTGGAGCATTTATTTACTGGGAGCTGAGCAGAAAACCCAGGATCTTGTGTGAGTGTTGTAAGATGGAATACTTTGTTTTCTTTCAGAGCTAGCAATTTCAGAACCCTTCTGGGATTGTGCTCTGACAAACGTACAGTCCGCAACCCTTTGCAAACTGTCACGAAGGGCCATGGAGCCCTCAGCCCTGGCAGTTTAGTGTAGTGGTTATGAGCAGCAGGACTCTAATCTGGAGAGCCAGGTTTGATTCTCCACTCCTCCTCCGCTTGAAGCCCACTGGGTGACCTTGGGGTAGCCACAGCTCTCTCAGGGCTCTCTCAGCCCCACCCACCTCACAGGTTGATTGTTGTGGTGGGGATAATAACAACATACTTTATAAACTGCTCCGAGTGGGTGTTAAGTTGTCCTGAAGGGCAGTATATAAATCTAATGTTGTTGTTGTTGTTGTTGTTGATATCCCTCTGCCTCCTGACAAATCACGAGGGGCGGAGGACAGCTCTATTCTGCAACCTACACCGCCCCGCCCCCCCGGGCAGAATTAAATTTGAACCACTATAAAACCTACAATAAGGACTTCAAGTGATTATTATATTGATTGATTGAAACTATTTCTATCCTCTGTTCGGCGTAAAGGCAGCTTTTACAAATAGAAATTAAAACAATAAGTCCCCAGCCCACATTTATAAAGCGTAAAATCCATTTCATAAAAGGTTTACAAATTAAAAACTAGTAAAACAGCATTAAAAACCACCCTTTTCAAAAGAGAACTCATAAAGGTAAAGCACCCTCCTAAGAACAGAGAGTGACTTGCAGCATAAATGCGCGCGGAACGGCTCAAACCTTCATCCGGATGGGAACGTGCTGGAGAAAATACGGATGTTTTTGCCTGATGCGCAAAGGATTGCAAACTTAGTACATGCTCGTTTCTTCCTATTTTGTGCCCACCCCTGTCAGAGAACCAAAGACATGAGACTCTGGGGTGGGGAGAAGGACAAAAGTGCCGGGCTTTTCCCAAGCGGGCTGAGGTCAGAAGGCCGTGCCCTCCTTTTTGGACACGCCTTTTTTCCGCTAAGGAGCTCTCCACTCTTCCTTCCCTGGAGCATCAGGGTTAATTTCTCTCACCCATGTGCTCTGGTTTTGTTTAAAACTGTGACGCCCTGCTTTACATGAAATGAAATCCTGCCTCAAATCGCAGTTAGCGTATGGTGAACCCTGCTGGGGTTTCATGGCAAGAGACTAACAGAAGTGGTTTGCAACCCTGCTCTTCCTTGGAGGTCCCCCCATCCAATTCCTAACCAAGGCCAACCCTGCTTAGCTTCTGAGAGCTGATGAAATCAGGCTCTCCTGGGCTATCCAGGTCAGGGCATGATTTACCTGTGAGAGAATAAATAGAGTAAAGGTACTGGACAGCGCTCAGACCCAGGATGAACACTTCTCCCCTGCAAAGAGAGGTGCTCTGGCCCTTCCTAAGCATGCATCTCTCTCACATCCCTTCAGTGTGCCTGTGTGTGTGTGTGTGTGTGTGTGTGTTGCTTCTCCCTGGCTCTGCACTTTTGTTCGCTTGCTTGCCAGCAGGTGCAAGCAGAAACTTTGCTTCTTCCTCCTGCTGCAAGCAGCCTTCCTGTCACTGGGTGGAGGAACAAATGAAGCCTGAGTCTCTGCCTTAGTCGCCCCATCGTGTGTAAGCAAAGCCTTTGCCCCTACCTCATATGTGGCAAGCACATCCCTAGGAACTAAAAGACAAAGCATTCATATATCAAACTAGAGCTGAGCCAGAGCACAGGAGACAATGCAATAGTTAGCAGGAAGGGGACACATACATGCTGGCCAAGCTGATTTGGCAAGAGAGGTGATTTGCCCTATCACTGGGGAGGGGGGCAAGCCTCGGCCTCTGCCTCTCCCCAGTCTCTGCAGTCCTACCAACCTACTAAAATGTGCAATGAGATCATTTGTTCTGGTCCTTTTTAGCAGAGGCATACTGGTCACCTATTTTAAGCACATCTTCCCCGCCCCCAACTTAGCGATCACAGCCTGAGAGAATAAAATTGCCCTCCGGCAAGCTATCTACAGATCCAAACATCCCTGTGCAGCAGTGCTGTGTGGCATGGGGCTGTGCACTGATGGGGCTTATTCTCCCAGAAGAAAGCTTTTTCCTCTCTGCCACCCTGAGATGCTGCCTGTCCTGGGAGGGTTTGCTGCCTGCTTCTCCCTGAGCTCGCTTGCTTGCTTGCCAGCAGGTGCAAGCAGAGACTTTGCTCCTTCCTCCTGCTGCTGGCAGCTTTCCTATCACTGAGGCACTGCGGCTATATTCCTCAGATGCCTTCATCCCTCCCCCACCATGCCCCAAAGACGAGGACGTCTATCTCCAGCACATAGTCTAGCCTTTAGAGGCAGCTTCAGGGGCAATCGGAGTCACAGTGCTGGGGAAGAGGTTTAGTCCTTTCCATCCCAATCAAAACTGCCTTTCCTCCACATCTGTGGTGGACATGTAAGAGGACAAGAAGATATTGGATAAAAATACATGAAGAGATGCAAAAGATATTAATGTTTTGCTTTGAGTTGAATCCAAAAATATGTTATTAAATATCTTAACAAGTAATATTACCAAAGCACATGGTGAACTTTTAAAGTATATGGTAACAGCTGCAAGAATTGCAAATGCAGTAAAATGGAAGACAGAATTTTGTCCAGATGTGATTGAATGGACGAATAAATTGTATGAATATGCCTCTATGGCTAAATTAACTTCTTATATGCACAATAGACCAACTCAGGAATTAGGAGAAAAATAGAGAGATTTCTTTGAATCCATAGCTGGAAATTAAGAAAAATCAAGAATAGCTAACATGGATATAGATCACTTATAAAACTAAGATTTTAAAAATGTTGAATATAAAATGTGATGTATATGATTGAACATAGAATGCTGCTGAGTATAAAACTTTGGGTATAAGTAATTCAGGAGAGAGAGAGAGAGAGAGAGAGGAATAATATTACAAAATTTAGCTGTGTTATTATATATCTTGCTTATGTTTTTTGTTGCAGATTAAATCTATTCTGTATTCTGTTCAAGATCCTTTATGCACTTTCAAATGATTTTTCCCTCTTTTAAATAAAGTTTATAAAAATAAAATATATATTTTTTAAAAACCTGCCTTTCCTTTGGGCCACTCTTAGTCCTGGTGGGAAAATAGACTGGCAGGTGGCGGTGCCCTCTCTTGACTTGGTCTTACTGTTGCCTTCCAAGAGCTCATGCCAGCAGAGAATAGCAAAGGGGTGTTGAGAGCAGCATGGATGGAGAGAGGCCCCCGGGCCCGGATCCCAGCCCTCCCTGGGCTGCTAAGGGGTAATGTGTACTTGGCCTTGGGAGCTGAGCACTGAAGACCGACAGCCGGATATGTTCCGTTCACACAGACACAATTCTGAGAAGGCATTTGTCCCCCTTCCCAGCAAAACAGGGGCAGTGATTTGCCAGGCGCCAGACGAATGGACTCTCCCCAGTCCATAGGGGCCTGTGGGGCATCTGTCGTGTAGGTTGCAATGTGTCGCACATAGTTTTGCCTAATTGCTCCTCCCAAGCCTTCGCTTTGGCTGACAACCCTAATGGATCTCCTGGCCACGTCTCGGGCTGACAGAAAACGTCTAATCAAAAGAGCTTGAAATCCCCGAGTCGGGAGTTTGCTAATGATGTCATTATTCAGCCAGCCCCTCCGTATTTTTAGGACTGCCATTTCCTCCTGCATTAAGACTCATTAAGATTATGCTGGAGTGTTCTGAGGCAGAATGGAGCCCAGGCTGGGTGTTGGAAGGAAGAGGACCTGCGTCTCCTTTTCTCTGGACCCCTACTGGACCCCTCGCTGGAAACTGGCCTGGGGACATTGTCAGCAGACTGCTGAAATGGGTTTTTAACAGGGAGTGGAGCGAGAGAGCAGAAGCGAGGAGAAACCTCTGACCCGGCATTCGGTCCTGCATTTGGCATGCTTTATATATAGATCGCCAAGGGCTGCCACTCCTCCTCCCAGCCAGCGCTCCCTTCTCTCTCTCTCTCCCCTCCGCGTAGCAAGAGAAATGGCTCTGCAGTGGCAGCTGGCTTCATAGAGGGGAGCAGGATGGTGGGGGACACAGAGGATGTGGACAGTTTGGAGGGGAACTTTCTTGTGAGCACCCACCTTCCAGAAGGCGCCTGGGGCCCACAGGATGGGCCACGTGTCTGATGGAAGATGTCGGCAGCTGTGGCAATGAAGTGAGCAGGCCAGGCAGCCCCGGCCAGACAAGGTGCTGCCGACACGCAGCTGCCCAGGATGTGAGTTAATCTGGAAGGGAAAGGGTCAGGCAAGCAACTGACTGGGCTGGAATATATTGAGGCAGTTTGCAAAGGCAGACTTCACCCTTTGAACAGAAATTGACCTTCCCCACAATTGGGTACAGAAGCACTAAAGCAGGTCACCTAAACGGCATTAGAGAATCCACTGATTTCCAGCCCCAGGCTTCTCTAGTTCAGCTGGGAAGGCGAGGAGGAAGCACCCACGCCCAAGGAGACACTTCAGCAGCTGACGGGGGGGGGGGCATGTGGGATCTCTGTCTGCAGCCAGCAGCCCTCTCAGAATGAGGCTGCTCTCAGCCAGCCAGGGAATTCTAGTCCCGGTACTTTTGGGCCCGGTACTTTTCAATATTTTTATCAATGATCGGGATGAAGGAGTGGAAGGGCTACTCATTAAATTTGCTGATGATACCAAATTGGGAGGGGTAGCAAACACCCAAGAAGATAGAATTAAAATTCAACAAGACCTGAATACTCTGGAGAAGTGAGCAGCTGTGAATAGGATGCAATTCAACAAAGACATCTGTGGCACTGACCGGAAGGCCCAGAGAATCCTAGCAGTGTCCACGTAGTCTCTATCAGTTTTTGCCAGTCTCTTCATGGTCAGGTGAAGGGTTCTACTGGTCTCCTCCTCTGCCCATCCTCCCATCTTTCTCCTCTCTATGTATGTAAATATCCAGAGAGGAGGGGTGTGGCTCACTGATAGAACATCTGCTTTGCATACCGAACGCCCCCAGTTCCATCTCGGATATCTCCTGTCAGATGACATTCTGATGGGCAAACTGGAAGACTGTGGACTGGACTATAGGACAGTTCGGTGGACAGGGAACTGGTTGGAGGACCACACTCAAAGAGTGGTGGTCAACAGCGTTTCATCAGATTGGAGGGAGGTGTCCAGTGGGGTGCCGCAGGGCTCGGTTTTGGGCCCGGTACTTTTCAATATTTTTATCAATGATCTGGATGAAGGAGTAGAAGGGCTGCTCATTAAATTTGCTGATGATACCAAATTGGAAGGGGTAGCAAACACCCAAGAAGATAGAATTAAAATTCAACAAGACCTGAATACTCTGGAGAAGTGGGCAGCTGTGAATAGGATGCAATTCAACAAAGACAAGTGCACAGTATTACATCTGGGCCACAAAAATGGGAAGCACAAATACTGGATGGGGGATACACTTCTGGGCAGTAGTATATGTGAAAGGGATCTTGGGGTAAGAGTGGACTGTAAACTGAATATGAGCAGTCAGTGTGATGCGGTGGCAAAAAAGGCTAATTCAATCCTGGGTTGTATCAAAGGGGCCATAGCATCGAAATCGCAGGAGGTCATAGCCCCTCTCTATACTGCCTTGGTCAGGCCACACCTGGAGTATTGTGTGCAGTTCTGGAGGCCTGACTTCAAAAAGGATGTGGACAAAATCGAGAGGGTGCAGAGGAGAGCGACGAGGATGATCAGGGGTCTGGAGACTGAGCCCTACGAGGAAAGGCTGAGGGCCTTGGGAATGTTTAGTTTGGAGAAGAGGAGGTTGAGGGGGGACATGACTGCTCTCTTTAAATATTTGAAAGGCTGTCATTTGGAGGAGGGCAGGGAGCTGTTCCAGTTGGCAGCAGAGGGTAGGACCCGAAGCAATGGGCTAAAACTACATGCACAAAGGTACCTGCTGGATATTAGGAAAAACTTTTTCACGGTCAGAGTAGTTCAGAGGTGGAATCAGCTGCCTAGGGAGGTGGTGAGCTCCCCCTCACTGGCAGTTTTCAAGAAGGGGCTGGATGAATATTTGCCAGAGATGCTTTAGGCTGATCCTGCACTGGGCAGGGGGTTGGACTAGGAGGTCTGTATGGCCCCTCCCAACTCTATGATTCTATGATTCTATGATTCTATGAGTCAGGTAGGAGGTGGTGGGAAAGGGCCTTCTCTGCCTGAGACCCTGGAGAGCTGCTACCAGTCAGAGGAGAACGAGGGTCTGTCTCCGGAGAAGGAAGCTTTGTGGTTTTCTGGATAACTCCCCCACTCTGGGCCCGTTCCAGTCTCGTTTCAGGCCAAACTCAGGGACTGAGGCATCCCTGGTGGGTGGCCTTCGATGGCCCTTGGCTGGGAAGTGCTGCCCCTTTTGAGGCACATCCCCGGATTGTGCCGTAGGATCAAGCCAGGCAGGAACCCCCATCCTGGAAAGCAGAACATTTTCCCTCTGCGTCCCTCTGAGTGCTGAGCAGCATCTTGCGTGGATATTCTCTTCGCATAACAAAACGTGAAGGGAGAGGAAAGCTCCTCCACCAGGCTCCAGGCCCCTCTGAGGAGACAGAGCAGGAGTCGACAGGGCCACTTGCTGCACCTTCTTCTGAAGGTTGCCTTGGGAAAAGGGTATTCGCCCCTCTCGGATTGTTTGGCAGTGACTGTCACCAAATGTGTTTATTTAATGCCTGCTGTCTGGGCTGCCATCGCAGGAGATCCTTTCGAAGCACCATTAGTGCCTTCTTGACTCCTGGCTTTCCATTCTGAAAGGGTAAAGCACAGCAGCTTTGAGGAATTCACAAAATGGGCCCATTTGTCACCCCGTGGGGCTGGGTGGGCTCACACATGACCCCTGTCATGCTGTCTGTCAGAGCACACTTCTGAGTCCTGACAGATGGGGGCAGCCTGGAGCGGCTCCCTCCCCATCGCCGTTTTCCATGTGTCTAATGAGGGTGCCCATCACAGCGTCCCCAGATTAGGAGCTTTGCCCTTCCTTGTCACGAAAGTAGAATTCAGCAAGACGTGCTGAATCTTACAAAACGGGCTTCTTTGGCCTGAACGTTTCTTCTCCCGCTTGTGTGAAGCTGCACCGCCAGGGCTAGCCTTCTTCACCCACATGCATAATTCAGGTGGGCGATATCATGCAAGAGGCTCTGGAGCTGGTGGCCTAATTTTCAGTGCAATCCTAACCAGAGTTGCTCCAATCTAAGCACAATGACTTCAAGGGGCTTAGACTGGAGTAACTCTGGTTAGGATTGTACGGTTAGAATCCTGGAATTCTCAGAATTCTGTATCTTACATTAGTTTTTAGACACTACAGTTTTATAGTTTTTAGACACTACTGTTGCGGAGGCAATATGTGAAGTGCTTGATAGCCCACCGGTCCAGTTCACGTCTTGCTCCTTGATTGCGTGCAGTGAGCAGATTTCTCAGCAAGCTGTTTACATGCATCTGAGTAAATGTGGGTGCATCTAATTTGCAGCCCCCCCCAATATGTCTGCTGCCACCTCGAATATTTTAAAGGCATATAGCAAAAAAAAAGTTAAGATTATTGAACTGAGACTTTCTGCTTACCTGTCTCTGTATGCTTTCATTGTCTGCCCATGTGCCTCCATTCATCTTGTGATCAATTCTTGCAATCGATGTATTGTTGAAGGCTTTCACGGCCGGAGAACGATGGTTGTTGTGGGTTTTCCGGGCTGTATTGCCGTGGTCTTGGAATCATTGCAATCATTTCTCAGATAGATCCTGCTAACTTCAAACAGGTACAAAAAGCAAGCAATGCAATCGATCCAGTGTTGGTCACTTAAGCAGCGCCTCACGCTGCGCAGGTGCAAAGAAGGGATGGCTGCAGGCAATTCCATGCTGTACAAAACAAGTTGACCAAAGTAATGACACCTACTAAAGAAACCGGTGAGAAACAATCAGCTGAGAAGCCTACCAGAGACGCATAGGTGGCAAGCTTTATAAGTTTTAGACAGAGAGGTTTTAGCTAGCAATAGAGCGGTTGTTTGTTTTGTATCTGTTGCCTGAATTTGAGTGTTTTATGCTTAGCAACACTCTGTCCATCAGTAAACTGAAGTTTTATTTAAGCCTGTATCTGGATTCATGAGTTGCTCGTGGCCGGGGTACAACCCCAGAGAGAACCAGAGACTGAAGAGCCTTGCATAATAAAAGAACAGGGACCTTCCTTCTGTCTAAAAGTTTGGCTGCTATCAGTGCCCCAAATAGCAGTAGGGGGTCTCTGATTCATATATGTCCCAAGCCCTGGAGATGCAGCCCAGCTCTCTCAATAAGCTGTAGGCAGAGGGGAATTGCCTGACCAGCCAACCCCCTTCTCAAAGACGTGAAGCAGGTCCAATAATGCTGCAACCTGAGCCACTGTAGCCGCTGAGCGGTTGCGTTTCCTGAAGGGGCATCTCTTTTCTTCCCCTCTTTCTTCTCCCCTCCAAAACAGGATCATTACCACGGGTACTTCCAAGGCCAGGAAAGAAACGATTTGCCCTAATGAGCTGGGCCAACTGTCAGCTGTTTGGTAGGCATTAGTGTATAATAAGGAGAAATAACTGCATTAGCCCAGCATCGGCGTTGCAATCTGTCATAGAACAAGGGAAGTATTGGCACATTGTTATGTTTCAGACAACACTGCTAATCAATGCCCCTTTAGAGGAAAAAAAAATCAAATGTACCCAGAGGCGGTCTACCAGCAAAGGCTTGTTCTTGAAGAGGGTGGTGGCAGAGCACGGAGAAGGAGCTGCGGCTGGCGCAGTCGGTTCCCGGATGCCAGATACAGACCTGGCGGGAGCTGCATCAGCTGAGCCCTGCCTGTGCCTGCTGTTGCCTCCTCCTGACAGCGGCCCCCTGGGGACCTCCGTCTTCTGCAGCTCCCTGCTGCTGCAGCCCCCTACTGTACTCTGCTAACATCTGGCATTCCAAGGTACGCTGCTCCAAACAGTGGAGGTTCCATTTAGCTCTTTTGGCTAATAATTGCTGCTAGACCAATCGTTCGTAAATTTATCTGTCCCCTTTATAGAAATTCTTTGCAGGGAGTTGAATGACCTATTAGTAGGCCCATTGGTTTGTCTCCGCCTGCCTGAGGGTGGAGTGAGACCCCGGTCCAGAGTGCTGGATTTAGTCTTGGGTCTGAATCCCCACTCGGCCCTCAGCGCCACAAAGATTTGCTGCCTTCCTTCCTTGCTTCCTTCCTTCCTTCCTTCTGTGCTTCCCCCTTCTGCTTGGCTGTGCAATTTCCAGCTTCCCTCTAAAGCCCTGCAAGGCTCTGCATGTGGAAAGCCCTATTAATAACAGAGCCCCTTTTGCTCCCTAGTCAGACAAGCATTCCTATTGTGCCTGCTCAGAAAAGGGGAATTGCCTTTTCCCAGAGTTTCATTACTGTGTTGTCAACCGACAGGTTTGCAATATGAGATGACAAAAGTGTTCTTCACCGGGGGTTGTGATCCCTGCACAGAAAACAAACAGAACAACACGAGGCAAAGAGGCTGGAGCACAGCAGTGGCTGTTATCCCAGCGTGCTCTGATCTGAGCTTATGCCAATACAAGATCTGCGGTCATATTGAAAAGGCAGCTGCCAGCCTCAGACAACAGGATTGGTTTGAATGGGGCGAGCTGAGACTGACGCGGAGCATTTGTGCAACTCCCAGGACCCCCCTCCCCCCGCCCTGCCTTCCAGGTTATTAATCCAACTGGGCCAGACCAACTTCTAAAATGTGGCCTTTCCCTCAAAGGGTTTCATAGCCCTTGGCACTCCTAAGCAGAAGGACAGATTTACAGAGACAGGTTTGAAGAACAGAGAGATCTGAAAAATTAAAGCGGGGTTGGGAGGGGCTATGGCTCCCCTAGTGGATCACATCTTTTGCCTGCAGAAGGTCCCTGGTTCAGCCCCCAATTCCTGCAGCTGAAGAATCTCAGGGAAGAAGTGGGTGGGAAAGAGTGGTCTCCACCCAAGGCCTAGGAGAGTTGCTGAAGCCAGCCACTGTGGACAAGAGCAAGCTTGATGGATGAATGGGGCAAGTTGCTCTAAGACAGGTTCCTATATGTTTATGTCCAAAGGTAACACTGATAACAGCTGAGCTGGTTGCAAGCAAGCAAGCAAGCAAGGAGCCCCTCCAGCTGTCCAGGCTGGTGTCAGAGACAAATCAGTCCTGACTAGAGATGGGCATGAACCGAAATACAAACCAAAATTCATCACGAACCAGGCCGGTTCATGGTTTGCGAACCAGCGGTTCGTCAGAGCCCATTTCTGACAAACTGCCACGAACTTTAGGGTGTTTTGTTTGGTTCATTTTTTGGTTCATCACTGCAGACAGCCTGGTGCCAATCAATCAGTTTCCTAGGCAACGGGGGTTGGGCTTTCTGCAGACCTTATGCTGACCCAGAAGTGACTTTCTGCTGACCCGGAAGTGGTGGTTTGCTGGCCTAGAAGTGACGTTTTCATGAACCAAAACAAACCGGTTTGTGAATTGGGGCAGGTTCTTGAAAGTTCGTGGTTCATGGTTCATGGTTCGTGAAACATGATGAACCACGAACCACATGGTTCTTTTTTTTCTGGTTTGTGCCCATGAGGTTATTCTTGAACTCCCCCTCTCAACACTTGGAATTACAGCTGCTTTTTCTTTCTGTGGCAAAATTCCACTGTGTCTTTCTGGCATAGCACACACACACACACACACACATACACGGGGGGTGGGGTGGGGAGGAAACCTCCAAGCAGCCCGCAAAGGTCTGACTGAATATTCGTATTATCTGGTCTTCCATTTGAAAGGCTCCTGGCCACCCCAATGTGACATCAGTCACCATCCCAAGCAATGAAGGTACATGTGGGATTGTTGACATTGCCATGGCCACTGGATCATTGGGAACACAAAAGCCTTCTTGATAAATTTTAGCAAAAGTGCTCAGGCTTCCTGGCCAATGTAGTCAATTGTATAATCCGCATCAGTACAAATGAAATCATATCACTCTGCAGTAAGCTTTGCTCCAGGACGACCCTTCTAGCCGAAAGACAAAGCAGTGGCCCGCCAATAGACCACCCAGCTTTGGACGCCGCGGCCCCAGGGAAGCCTTGAAGTGGTGTGAAATTGTGCCTCAGCTCTAATAAGCACAACTGGTTTTCTTGATTCATGTCATCTGAGTAGATGTGCAAAAAGCAGAGAGTCCCCAGTTCCTTGTCACTAAAAACTAGGCGTGGCCTACTGTGAGGAAAGGAAATGAGAATCCACAGCCCGCACACATCCATACCAGTAAAAATAAGACAGCTGTTTGGATTGTGACCCCATCACGTTCCACTCATTCCCATGTGATAGAAGGGACAGTGTTTTTTTGCATCGGTGGAAATGAACTCCTTAAGGGTTAGATATCTGACAGAAATATCAGAGACGGATCTGTATGTATGTATGTATGTATGTGTGAAATCACTTAGTTGTCTATAAAATAATCAGGCTGAAAGTGTGCTTCAGGTTCATCAAGCACAGCTGAGGGAAGAACAGGAAGCCAAAGAAAAGCAGGAGGTCAAATGGTACCAGTTTCTCGCAAGGCTCCACTCCCGGGATGACCCCATTTCGCTCTGTTTTGATCTTTTTTCTCCCTGTCTTGTGTCATCTTGACAAGCGGAAACTACGGCTCCGTTGTTAATGTGCAAGGCCGCAACATTGATGTATGGCCGGCGATAGATTGCGTCGGGTTTCCGGAGAGCTGAGTAGACCAACGGCACAGCCTAATCCACGATGCACGAACACATTGATCTTCCTGACTTGGAAAATATAGTTTAATGAACCCCTGCTAACACATCATTTTTATTCCACCGCACCTCGCTAATATCTAATGATTCCACCTTCCGCCAAGATATGCTGTAATTGTATGGGAGTTCCAGGTTTCGTTCTTTGATGCTCGGGGAGTGCTAACTAGCTGTGTTTTGGCTCTATAGCTATTGGCATGTTGAGACTGAAGCTTAACCAAGCCAGTTATTAGGATCCGATGTAGATTCCTTTTTTTAAAAAAAAAGAAATGCCTTTGCAACTCTGAGCATGCCCTCCTCCTGATACAGAGCAGTTAAACACATGCACATATCTTGAAACAGCTGAGCATTATAAAGATCCCCCAGAACAGGTGCCCAGGCATTGGGAGAGCTGGATCACATCCATCCAATTGGCATACAGAAAATGAACATTACTTAGCAATGTTGATTATGCTGATTTTTTTTCCTGTAGCATTCCATCTGGCAGTTTTCAAAACCTAATAATAATTATGGGTATTTTTTTGTCCAAAACTCATACCCCTCCCTAAGATACTTCTGCCTGAATGAGGCAGCATTCTGTTGAATTTTCAGATGAGTCAATAATGACCCCTCTGCAGCACACCCTCGGATCTCTAACGTTGGCAGAAGTATCCCTAAATCTCTGCTGAAACTCTAGAGCCAAGCTCCTTTGCTTTGCAGGAAGGGGTCACTGCAAGCTAGAGCTGCCAACAACCTGGAGAAGCAGAAAAGAGCAAGAGTTCAGTAGTACCTATAAGACTAACAAGATTTGTGGTAGGGTGTGAGCTTTTGAGTCACACAGCTCACTTCTTCAGAACCCTGAAGCTCATACCCTATTACCAGTCTTGTTACTGGACTCTTGCTCTTCCCTACTGCTACAGACAGACTCACATGGCTACCCATCTTGATCTACAACCTGGAGAAAAATATCTTGCCCCTTTAATAGAGGTTTAATGTGTTGAAATGGGCAACTGAAGCTTTTAATGACCAAGAGATAAATAACATCACCTGCTACATAATATCCAATTAGGGTTCTGTTAAAGAAACAGGACATGTTCTCTCCAGGTTGTCAGCGAGCCGGTTGAAGGACTGGTTGGTCCAGGGCACGTACAGATGTTGCTGGTGCAACTGTCTAGAGGAAAGTTTGTGGTAATGGGCAGAAACAGAGCAGCTGGGTAGACAGGGGGAGTGTCCATGGTTTCTGAAAAGCTGTTTACACCATCCTAGTGGACAATGAAGGTAAGAACCTGAAGCAGGAGTCAGGCGCCTCAGGGATTCAGATAGGGACTGCTCATGGACTCTATTCTTTTTTTAATTCAAGAGCTGACAAGCCCAGTTTCTGCCAAACCTCATCCAAGCCACTGAGGACTGCATACATTCACAACTCAGATAAGGAAACGGGTGTGTAACATCAGCCCCTGTGGGGCTGGCAAGCAGTTAGAAGCCTCTGGATTGGCCAGGCCCAGGACAGCCTACTTGCTTGGCCAGCCCTTGGAGCGCCAGCCTATCTTTAAGGACAAACACTCGAAGGAGGGGAGGGGAGGGGTGTTTGGGGGTTGCTCAACCTGTTTCCTGTGGGGCATTTTCCCACTCAGAATCACCCCCTCCCTCCGTGACACCTTGATATCAACACCATCATGCAGTCAAACACCATAGGATGCACGACACCTTCGCCATTGGTGGCAACAGAAGGGACCAATCGTAAAAGAAAAAATGGCACTCGTGCCAACTGGAGCTCTGCACCCCAGTGAAAAGAGGGAGACGTGGGTGGTAAAAATGCAGCCGCAATGTGAACCACCACTGAACATTCAGCTCAGCCCTATTTATTTATTTAAATGATGCCTCCCCGACTCTTTCCACTGAAAGCAGCTCAAGGTGGATTACAGGCAATTTAAATGGTATACAACCCATTGCAATTGTTTAGTTTATTTAGAAAATGTATACGCTGCCTTTCCACAGATCTGCTCAAATATATCTGGGTCAGGCGGATTCTGTCACAGTCCTTTAACATTCATTTGTTTATTAACATATTTATGCCTGCCTTTCCCTTGTAGCTTAAAGTGACTTATAGTTCCAAATTTTTAAAAGTACAAAATAAATTCCCCTTCCCAAGGAAATGCCTGCAGGTTATACCCCCATTAAAAACCCTAGCAATTAAAATGGTATTGCGGCACCTCCAGAGATTTTTGAGAGGTAGCACCCCTCCTTACTTCCTACCTCCCATCGGTTGGGAGCTACTATAGAAAAATCCCGAGTTCTTGTTGATGTCAGATAGAAGAACTTAAGAAGAAAACAAGCAATAGGTGGCTGCCTTGGGAACGTAGTTAGGGCATCGAGAGATATGTGGAGACCTCAAATCCCTGTGGTTGCATCCAGACATCAGATTCTTTTTGCTTTGGAGGTGGCACCATTCTCTGGACTTAACTCTCACAGTATACAATAATGTTTTCCCCTTCTGATATTTTTAGTATGGGCCTCCACTCCTTCTTTACACTGTACTGTGAGGAAATCAGCATAGATTCTTCAAGATGCTATCATACTGGGAAAGGACAGATATGGAAAATATCAGCCACTTACGAGCTGATGGCCACTTCAGAAGGTCTTTAGCCCAAAACACGTGAGGCCTGGGGGCTGGTCAGTCTAGCAGCCAAGCATCAGCCTTGCTTCTGTAACTCTTGGGTAATCTGGTGATATTGTGGGTGGGGACCTGGAAAGGACCTCTTTCATTACTTAGGCAGGAATTAACTGGTATAGAAGTTTGCATAATTAAAACATTCGAAGTAGAGGGAAGGAGAATTATTAATTATGATTTATCTAGCCTTAAGGATGTTAAATATACAATACTCTCATCTACTAGGTTAATGGAAGCTTAAATGTATTGCTTGTTTAACTCCCAAAACTATTCTGTATGTACTGTTTACATACCTATTGTTTATATATGATTGTATAAGTCTCAATTTAATTTCTAATTTAGAATCTTTATAATCTCTTTAATTTGCACTTACTTCAATGTGAGGCATTCACACTGAGGCACAAAATAGCGTGACTATCAAGCACAAAGCAGAAGAGAGAAAATCACTACAGTGTTGGAATAAGGTGGGTGTTTGCCGGGAAATAGCGCCATTTTAGCGCTAAATAAAAGCCCGTGTGACGACGGCCTATATTTTCTGTTCTTTTAAATTATTTATTTATTTAAAAAAAAATTAAAATGTGAGGACTGGGGACTGGTCAATCTATCAGCCAAGCATCAACCTTGCTTCTGTAACTCTTGGGTAATCTGGGGATATTGGAGTGGGGGACCTGGGAATGCCCGACTCACCGTGTAACCAACCTACGGACGACTGAAGCGAATTCCCAGACTATTAGAGAGGCCACTATGTGGCATTTGCTTTCTCTTCTCATCTTTCCATCTTCTGCCTCAGGCCCAAGTCTGGATCCTGCCCAAAGTGCCTAGATGTCTGGGATGTCTTGCATCCAAAGGAACTCAACCAAAGCTGTCCACCTGAGCCATGTTTCCTTCCTATACTGCAGAGCTGGTTAAGAGACAGTCAAAAGTGGAGTAAGATGAAGTGGAGCAGTGGCCAAGGAAGACTAGACTACAACTCCGCCGCCCGCCCCCCGCCCATGCATGCACAAAATATTCTGCCTTACATTAAAGTGCGAATGTGTTTGATTTCTCTCTCTCTCTCTCCCTGTGAAAAAAAGTAAACTAAAATAAAATCTCTGAAGTTCTGGGGAGATTTTTGCTCTCCTAGGGAGGCAGCTATGATTGCGGAGGGTTCAAAGGGAAGTGAGCTTCTTGCTCCTCTCCCAGGGTTACAGGGTCTCCGCACAGCAGGGGGGGCATAACAGAGGGAGGTCGCTGCTGGGTTTCTGTTAGTTGGGAAACCTTTCCTTTTTGTCCTGCGAGGGCCGTCTTCCTTCGCAGACTGATTTTGATAGCTTCCATTTTCTGCCCGTACTAATCTTCCTGACTTGACTTTCAGTGACACTTTTTCTTCCATACAAGTGCTAGATGCATTTAAAAATACTTAAATGCTAATTCAGAGCCTCAAAAAGGGATGTCAGACATAAGAGAGAGACACGATGTCTCTACAGAAGGATTTGACCTCAGTAATCTAATTTGCTTTAAATTTAAAATGATACTTCATTCTCTTATTACAAGGCGCTGTGCCATTGGCTCATAAAGATTACCATTTCTCATCTTTCCAATTGCGATAAATCCAATCCAAGCACCCACTTGATTTTGAATTCGTCACAACACCCCACAGAGGGCATGGCCCCATGGGCAATTTTTATGGAGAGGGGCACCAGAGCAGCCGGGGAAAGGGATGAGGCAAGACAGTCCAGCGCCTTGGCCCTCTCTCCACCTCTCCTGGTGAGCTGAGCTGTGAAAATAATACTATATCTAAATTATAGCTTATTCCTCATTATCTGGCCATAAAAAGGTTATGCTGGCAGGGGAGCCGGGCTGGCTACAGTTACGTGTTTCATCTTTGCTCTAGGGAACACTTTGGTTCCTTCAAATCCATCTGAAAATATTTCATCTCATTCCGGCAGGCTTGACAATATGACCGTCCTGCTTCGTTGTACTGTCAGCAACAAACAACTGGCCAGTGTGTGGTACATAGTGAGGGTGTGCGTTCCTGCTGTCTGTGGGATAATGCAGGGCTGGCTCTCTACCCTCTTTCCAAAGGTCTGTGCTCAAAAGGCAGGTGAAAGTACCAAAACATCCCAAAGAAATCCCTTCATTTTTGGAAAAAATATAACCAGTTTGGCAGATCTGAACTGAACACTCCTGAAATCTTTATGTTCCGTAGAACAGCTGTACCAGTGTGTCCAGCGCCAAAATGCTCGCTGCCTTGGGGAAACGCTCAGTGGCACCTCATTTGTCAGAACAGCGATATTTTCACCTGCAGGAGATCAGGCCTGTTGACTCCTGGCTTCCTCGCTTGGGAAAAGGGGAAAACTACCATCTGCTAGTTCAGTCCCCAGCATCTCCGGCGACAAGAATGTCCGTCAGCAGAACTAGGAAACGATGGCAGCGCTGGGTCGGATGTGCTTGGTGGTCTTGGGCATCTTCCCAGCGAATCATTCACATTTATTTGTTCATGGTCTTTTTTATTTACTCATTTTATTTTAAAATCACATTTTCATGTCAAGGTGATGTTTAAGGCTATATACAAATAACGTCTGTAAAACATATCATATAAAAATCTACTATACTTTTAAGGATAAGGCAAAACCATGATCCATCCCCAATGCAGGCCAAATACCTACTAAATGTGAATGTCTTTGCCTCCTCTTGGAAGGTATAGAGGCACAGCTCCCCAAAATCAACAGCAGCCCATACAGGGCTTTCTCTGTGGTGGCCCCTGCCCTGTGGAACGGCCTGCCTGAGGAGGTCAGGAGAGCCCCCACCCTCCTGGCTTTCCACAAACAATGCAAAACTGAATTATTCAAAAAGGCTTTTTACTCAAATGGGAAGGCTATATTGTAGGGATGGGGTCTCAGATGCTTTGCTGATGGGTTGGGGACCGCAGACTTTACCACTATGTTGCCTTGCATATTATCTGTTGCTTTGGATATGTGCTCTTGTGTACTACCTGTGCTTTATGTTTGCTTTATGTTGCCTAATGTCAGTCCTAGAGGTGATTATGTTCTGTTTCAGTATTTTCTTCTACTTTGTATTGGGTTCTTGCTAATGCTATGTCTTTTAAAACTTGTATCAATTTACCCTATGGCATTGTTTATGGAAATGTCCTTGATACTGTATGGAAATGTCCTTGATACGGATTATACTAATTTCATACTGCGTAATCCGCCTTGAGTCTCAGTGAGAAAGGCGGACTATAAATGACTATCAATAGATAAATGAAACACACCTCTGGGGAAGGGAGTTCCATAACCCGTTTCAGGGGCAGCAGCTGGGCAAGCCCTTCCAAGGGTTCCAGCTGAGCAGCCACTGCCCGTTCCTTCCAGAGAGCTTCAGCCGATGATGCCAGGGTCAGGGCAGGTGGGTGTGGGGAGCAGCAGCCCTCTGAGTACTTGGGGTCTGTGCAGTTTAGGGTTTTTCGGGCTCCTTGGGTTGTGCCTGAAAAGAAATAGTCATCTGTATGTCTTTCCGTACCATTGCCCCCACCCCAGAAAAATATTTTAAAATCAGATTAAAATATTAACATAGGGGCATGAATGGTGGGATAACATCCCTCCCCATTCCTTGAACCTGCCCAGGCTTCTTGGATGAAGAAAGGATACAAGTACGGTCCACTCATTAAAGCCAAGAAAGGCAGCCCTTGGCTGCATGAGGCATTGTTGGCCTGACTGTGAATCGGGCAGTCCTTGTACAAATTTGGTCCTAGTGATCAATTGATTTAAGAAGATTGGGAAAACCCTCTTCATCTTGCAGGCAGCACCCAATATGAAGGGAAAGGGCAGCCTCCGCCATACACACTGACAGGTAGGACCTTCCCTGCAGTCTTCCACTCGGCCAGCAACTGAAAAATACAGAGTGACACCAGTGTGCTTGTTGGAGATGATGTACTGAGGTGTGGCACTTCTGGCTGCACTGTTAGTTCTACACTGGCCTATTCACAGAGGGCCAAACTACACGGTAATGTTTTGAATAAGTTTGGTCTGGGTTCCCTGGAAACACACAACAGCTTTTTTAAAGGAGAGCAGAACGCCACCATCTCCAAGTTCTCATGACCCCTTCTTACCTGCCCAGGGTAAGGCCGATCGCCACCTTGGGGGTCAGGTAGCGTTTTCCCCAGGGCTTTTTTTCTGGGAAAAAGGTGGTGGAACTCAGTGGGTTGCCCTCAGAGAAAATGGTCACATGGCTGGTGGCCCCGCCCCCTGATCTCCAGACAGAGGGGAGTTGAGATTGCCCTCCACGCCGCCGAGTGGCGCGGAAGGCAATCTAAACTCTCCTCTGTCTGGAGATCAGGGGGCGGGGCCACCAGCCATGTGACCATTCTCAAGAGGTTCTGGAACTCCGTTCCCCCGCGTTCCCCCTGAAAAAAAGCCCTGGTTTTCCCCCAGGCCAATTTGGCTAAGGATCCTGACGATGTTCTGCCATCTTCTGGACATGGAGCAGGGGGCACTGGGGGTGGGTGAGGGGAGGTAGTTGTGAATTTCCTGCATTGTGCAGAGGGTTTGACTTGATGACCCTAGAGTCCCCTTCCAACCTTATGATTCTATCCTATGGTGGGAAGAAGGGCTCCTGCTTCCCTCCCAAGCCATTTTCCCACATGGAAACAGTGCTGGGGGTGGGGGATTTATTTCCCAGTTTTTGCACACAATACTCCTTGTTGACCAGCAAAGACAGGGAAATAAGAAACTCCTCCTCAGCAATGGGGAAATACCTGGGGAGGGGGAGGGGGAGGCAAGAACTCTCCTTCCACCTGTGATGGTGTCCCAAGCCCATTTGGACTCTCTTTTATTTTTAAAAAACGCCATTCTCCACAGCTGCTGTGTGTTGCGGGGAATCCAAGCAGGACCTGGGGAACCCTGATCTGACCCCATTAAAAACACGAATATGTAGCGTGGCCCACAGGGACAGCATCAATCGATCGGGCATTCGTGCATGTGTGACCCTGAAGTGCCGAGAAGGCTCAGGGCAGGGTCTCAAATCTTCATTATCCCCATTCTGCCTGATTGGGAGCAAGGAAAGGGGTGCCGAGTCAAGAGAACCTGGCCGGTCAGGAATTGCTCAGGTCGTCAGGGAACCACAGGGAACTCCACCTGGACAAAACCATTCTAAATGAAGGGCTAAACGAAGCTGGTCTTTTGTAAGGGAACTTTGGAAGACACCTTGCTGATGTCAGGCACTGCTAGGCCAGGTTGTGCCTGGAAGGGAGAGAAGAATGGTGCAAAGAACAGTGCTGGTGTTTCAGGAGGGATGCGTGCTAATACAGGCTCTCAAGTGCCTGGGCAAGAGTGCCTCTGAGCACACGGCACTGAATAGCCATCCATATCGTTAAGGGGTTAAGGGGAAGGCTCCGAGAAGTCCTGAAATCTCAAGGGCCCATGCAAGATGCAGGGGAGCAGTGGGTGAGTTTAAGATTGCATGCCGCAAGCATGGCTCCCTGAGTGACTACAGATTGTGGCACCGAGAGCTGACATTGGAAACTTCAGTGCAGGGAGCAATTGCCCTCAACTTAAGAAGTGGGAAACTTGCATGAAAGGACTTACTATTCCCCTCTTTCTCTCCCTCTTCCTCTACTCATGGATTCCAAAATTTTGGCTAGGCAAAGAACCTCATCAGTAGGGTATTTTTTATTATTATTTTAGAGATTAAAAGCAGGCATTCACAGGAATTGCTGACATTAAAAGTCAAAGTCCACAGCAATCTAAGATATTTGCTGGCTGGGGACTTTCTGTTTATTTCAAAAATCCCTTTATCACTGTGTTGAAAGAGCGGCGGTCTTTGTAAAGCACTGCCAGTTTTTTTGGGGGGGGGAGATGGGATCAGATAATGAAGACTGACACGGTGTGCCGACAGCCGTCCTCCAGCCTCCCCAGAGGTTCTCACCCAAATCAAAAGATTTTGTTTTATTATCATTTTGGCAATTTGTTTCTTTTTAAAAACAAACGAAATAAAAGAGTCTCTTATCAGCTCTCCTAACAAAAAGTATATGGCGGGAGGATTGGAGCGGCACAACAGATGGAGTCAGAAGAGCGTGTTGGAGGGCTTTTTAAAAACATTGTGAAGGAAGAAAAGGAGAAGAGGATGTAGAACTTCTGGGAGGAGATGGCGCCTCAAGGCTCAGTCTGCAACCCCAAGGAGTGAGCTGGGACATATCCGCTGGGGCGGTGAAGGTCATTTGGGTCAAACTAGAGATGGGCGGCCTGGACAGCCGCCCCCGCAGCCCAGCCTCATCAGGAAGCCATGTGAACCGGTGACTGTGGCCAGCAGGTTCCGAAGAGGGCGCCATCTTCCTTCCTGCTCTGGGCTCCTCCACTTCGACGTGCACTAAATATAAGCCCCAGTCTAGAGGAGGGGAGCATTGGGGTGAACATGTGCTTCCCATGTCAAACTGTTCACAGCACAGTTTGTTCTACATCAGTGCCGATGCTGCTCCACGGGTCTGCCTTCAGGCATATTCTGCCCACATAGTCCATCATGAGGCTGCGTTGGTCTCCGATCCTTGGAGAAGTCCATATAAAGACGTTGTTCGGAGGAACTGCAATTTTAGCAAGACGGGAAAGCCTGGGGCTGCCGTCCTCCGCAGATTTGCCCACTGAACGCCACGGGAGTTGCTTTCACGGAAACATGCAGAGAATCGGGTCGGCTAAGGCCCTGGTTCGGATCCAGTGGTCTCAGGCGCTGGCGTTCCAGTCCAAGGCCGTTGGAGCAGAGCAAGAAGCTTTGTGTCAAGACGGGGAGGCGCTCGCACACTCCTCCCAGAAGAGAATCAGCTGCCATTGCCAGTGACCTGAGGGGAAGGGGAACGGGGGGGGGGCAGTTGCAGCTGCTCTGGTGATCTGTCTAGCAGGGCCTTTCTTGGCCAATCCCCACCGAAGGTAAGCAGGCTGGATTTCTGGGGGGCCTCTTAGTGTGCCACTCCCCTGGCATTGCAGGGATTTCACCTGAGCCCTGTAGTTGTTGCCAGGTCTGTGTTGAGAAATTCCTGGAGATTGGGGGCGGGGGTGGAACCTGGGGACAGTGGAGTTTGGGGAGGGGAGGGAACTCAGCTGGGTATAAAGCTATAGGATCCACCCCCCAAAGTAGCCATTTTCTCCAGGGGAACTGATCTCTGTCGCCTGGAGATCAGCTGTAATTCCGGGAGATCGCCAGCCACCACCTGGAGACTGGCAACCCTAAATTGGCCTGAGAACTCATCCCCACACCACCATTTCGGGACTCTTACCCAAGGAGCCCCTTTGCCCTCCCTATCTCAACCTGCCAATTCTCATACAAGACCCACAGCGATGAACGGAGAGTGCACAGGAGCACTGCTTGGCAACATGAACCCTGAACTCTATTTTCAGCATCTTTCTCTGTGGACCTCAGACTGGTGTTGTATTCACTTGAAAATGCCGCAGGGATTAGCAAGCACCTTGCTGTGTACTCTCCTTTAATGCATATTCTCTCTTGAAAACCAGCATCTTCTAAAAATACCATTCAAAATTGGAACAAATGCGTTACTCATCACAGAAAAAACATGATAAATAATATATACCAAGATATTTTTGCCGTGTAACTAAAGCCCTAAATCTATACTGGAGGGGAATTTGCCAAATGACAACTTTGTCATAGCACATGAAAAAGCCGAATTAAAGCTTTGCCTTTCTTTGTCCTGACCTCTAAGCAGCCCATACCTTTATTGGCTCTTTTAAGGCCGGATGATGGGGAAGCATTCATGATGTCCTTAAAACTTCCACATTTATTTAGAAGATCCTATTAAAGCAGAAATGCTTTAAATTGGTTATTCCTTCTCTGTCTGGACTCCACTGGAAAACTGTGAAGTGTTCAAAGCGTGACATGTGACCTGGCCGTGCCCTCTTTTGACGCAAGATGTACGGCATCAGCCCAACAAAATCTAATGACAGGTTGGCTCTTTGGTCTGAAGGGCAACTGTTTAATTTCACCCAGCAGAGTTTCCTTTCCCAGGGCCGCTGTGGCTGGCAATACAGCACAACAGCAATGGGACTTCCATATGGCAGGTGAGGTTTCCCATTGTCCCTGCCCAGTCTCCCAGCAGTGGCCAATACACCGCCCCCCCCCTCCCAGCTCAACAGGGCCTTTCCAGTTGTTTTTAAAATCAGCAACTGAATATCATTGTATCTGAAGAAGTGAGTTGTGAGTCATAAACGCTCATATTCTACCACAAATTTTTGTTAGTCATACAGGTACTACTGGACTCTTGGTCTTTTCTACTGAATAGCATCGTATTACTCTGATATAACAATCTATGAATCAGATTCCCTGAATTCCCAGCTTTTATTTTTTAGCCCAGATACCTGACTTTCCTCTTATATTTCAGCAACGAGAAGGGTTAGAGACTTACTTTTTTAAAAAAAAGAAAGCTTGGCATTCAGAGAACCTGATTCACAAATTGCTATAATGTTATAGTGATATAACAATATTTATTTGCCAGTTAAAATAAAAAAACCCCATAGTGATGGGGGAGAAACTGGCTGCCATAGGAACAGGGCAAGGAAAATGGCTGCCGTGTGGGCAGGACCAAGAAAACCTGGACGTTTCCATCTCACATGGCAGCTCTTCCAGCTTTGTTGCAACCTCTTCCAAAACTTCAGAGCAAAGCAGGTTTGAGAAAGATTGGAGAAAAACTGGGGAAGCGGGGGGGGGGGACCCACTTCTCACAAGCATCAAACCCAGAGAAAATGACCGTTGGGGAAATGGCCTCTACCGTTTTAGCGTGGGGCAGGAAGAGCCTTTCCCGGGTTAAGACGAAAAACTCCTAAAGACAGAAATTTTGCTTGGCCCAGAGAAGGTTGCTCAACCTAGCTTTCTGTTAGCCTTCCACCAGGAGAAAATGGTTTCTTTTTTCAACCTCTGGTGCTTTCATCTTGCAATCCGCCACCTGCTTTCTAAAGTATTACAGTCATGGAAGCAGGACTGCGCCATGTATTTTTCTGAAGTGGTTCTTTGTAAAAAAACAACAACTGCAGTGTTCAAAGTACTACCAAAATCCAGCGTCAGACCATCTACTAGTTAAAGAACTTATTGTCAGGCTTTAATGGATAAATGGGTTAATTAATGGGAACGAACATATGGATCTGCTTTATAGTGAGTCAGATCATTGATCTATCTAGCCCGCTGCGATCTGTCCTTATTGTTCTTGATGGGTAGCCATGTTAGTCTGTATGCTGGAATAAATTTTGTTTATTTATAGAGGGTCCCCGGACACCTGTTCTACTATCCTGATCAGTCACAGCTGTCTTTGCCAGCCCTTCTTCCTTTTCAGTGAACTTGATAGTGTCAGAACTGGATACTTCACCTCCTGCATATAAAGAACACAATGGAATCCCTGCTGGGCCACACCACTGCTCCCTCCAGGGCCTTTTTTCTCTGGGGAAAGAGGTGGTGGAACTCAAGACCGCACAATGACGTCACTTTGGGTCAGCTGGGACAAGGGGGGAGTTTTTTAAAGTTTAAATTGCCCTCGGAGAAAATAGTCACATGGCCCGTGGCCCCGCCCCCTGATCACCAGACAGAGGGGAGTTGAGATTGCCCTTCGCGCCACTCCAGCGGCGCGGAGGGCAATCTAAACTCCCCTCTGTCTGGAGATCAGGGTACGGGGCCACCGGCCATGTGACCATTTTCAAGAGGAGCCGGAACTCCGTTCCACCACGTTCCTGCTGAAAAAAAGCCCTGGCTCCATCTGCTCTGGCATCCGCTCCCCACGAGGACGGGCCAGATGCCCTAGAAGACCCCCAGCAAGGGCCCCGAGGCCAAGGCATGCTCTGCATCTCTGCCCCAAGGCTCCAGGTCCAGAATGCAGCTGCTTCGACTGGTCCCCCAAGCTCAGCATCATCTCCTTAACGAGCGGCAGCTCTCCAGGGGCTCAGGCAGAGAGAGGCTGCCCTGCAGCTCCAGGTTGTTTTGGCGGTAGATGCCAGGCACAGAACCTGCAGGCACAGGGGCTGGTCTAGCACTCAGCTACAGACCTCAGCCTCTTTAGTAGATTTCAGCAGCTCAGCACACCTGCTTATTGGAGGATCTTGAACAAAAGGGGCGAGCCTCACAACTTTCTTCAGCTCAAGTGGTTCCTTAGACTGGAGGAAAGCTTCAAACTTGTGTAGGATACATGCCATTTTGATCCCCCCACCCAAACCAAACCAGCTGTATGCAGAGTTGCCAACTCCAGGTTGAGAACTTCCTGGAGATTGGGAGCAGAACTCAGAGAAGGAGGAATATGGGGAGGACTTGGAGTTCAGCAGCAAGGTGATGATGCCGTACAGCCCACCCTCCAAAGTGGCCAGTTTATCCAGGGGGATGGATCACTGTAGTCTGGAAATCAATGGCATATCCAGGAGAACTCCAGGTCCCACATGAAGATGGGCAACCCTCACTCTATGATGCAAGCAGTGCCCCATTCTACTCGTGTGTGTGAGCTTAACTGATTATTCCATACTAGTAAAGAGTCCTGTAGCACCTTTAAGACTAACCAATTTTACTGTAGCATAAGCTTTCGAGAACCACAGCTCTCTTCATCAGATGCAGCGTTTGTAGCATAAGCTTTCGAGAACCACAGCTCTCTTTGTCAGATGCATCTGACAAAGGGAGCTGTGATTCTCGAAAGCTTAGGCTACAATAAAGTTGGTTAGTCTTAAAGGTGCTACTGGACGTTTACTATTTTGCAACTACAGACTAACATGGCTAACTCCTCTGGATCTATGATTATTCCATGAAGGTGACCACATGGAAGTCTCAAACAGCTCGTGTTCTTCCATTAAGATTTTAAAGATGGCAGATCACTGTGGTTCACAATGACTGAACACTGCAGTAGCCTTGTCCAGAAAATAGACAAGGAGTCCAGTGACGTCTTGAAGACTACAAAGTTTTGTGTGATATGAGCTGAGCACAGGAGACTTCCACACAGCAACAGTTCCTTTTCTTAGATGCAAGAAATTAAGGCGTCCAGTGAAACTTCAAGAGTACGGTGGAGAGAATTGTTCATGCTGCAGTCTGCAAGCAGTAGAAACTGCACCAGTAGAAACTTTCTGGGGACCATAAAGACCAACAGAAGAAAGAGAAGAGAGGCCATAACTTCAAACAGCAGGGAGCAGCTGTTGATGAACACGATTGCTACTCCAGCAACATCTTGTGCACAGCACTTTGCTGTAGCTCTGTGCACAAGCTACAGTGAGTGCACTTACAATCCATGTCCAACGTGTGCTTGATTTTTCTTCATGCATGCATTGAGTAATTCTCATGTTACACACAATGCATGTACAGCTAAAGTTGTGATTGAAACCCCACCTTTATCCAAATACTTTCCCCTAGTTTCACTTGTAAAGGGGACACGCGCTGGTTCTTTCTTGCAAATAGGTGTCTGCACACCACGCAAGCTGAATGTGCGTTTGCTGCGAAATGAACAGGGCTGGAGTAACACTGGCGACAAAGAAAATGGTACCCCAAATATATTGAACAGCAGACATGTAGACGAAGGAAACAACAGGAAATTGTGCAGCAGAGATGAAATGAAGCCATTTGGGATGTCTGAGGTTTCAAAGCCAAGACCCAAACAAGTCCCCTGGTTCAGGCTGCAGGAGGTCATGCTCTGACAGCGTGATAATGAGCCAAAGGGCCCTTGCTTGCAAACTTCTGTGCTCCCCTCTGGATCCTACAATTAACAATAGATCCAGAGGACTTAGCCGTGTTAGTCAGTAGTACCAAAATAGTAAAGAGTCCAGTAGCACCTTTAAGACTAACCAACTTTATTGTAGCCTAAGCTTTCGAGAACCACAGCTCTCTTTGTCAGATGTATCTGATGATGCATCTGACGAAGAGAGCTGTGGTTCTTGAAAGCTGATGCTACAATAAAGTTGGTTAGTCTTAAAAGTTAACGATGACATCATACCTTGAGAGAATTCAAATGACAAGCTTTGTTGCAATAGACTCCCTGTGACAGCAGGAACTTTTAAAAAAATCTGTATTTCAAGAAGTGACATTATAGCCATGAAAAATGATCCCATAAAAATAGTGGGAAACCCAAAGAGAGCTCGCCTGGCATTTCAATTGCGGTGAAGGCAGAATGTGCTTGAGGTAAATTAAAAAATGGTGCCTGAGCGGCATTCAGTATCTTCCGCAGCCCACGAGTTCTCTTCTGCTGACCTGTTGAAAATAAAATGGGTAGATTAAGAGCCTTTAAAAGGTCTTTGTATACTAACAAAACTAATCACAGAGCAAACACAGAGAAATGATTTATTGTCTGTATGCTCAAACAATATATATTATGTATTTGTTCCCTTAGATTTACGGGCCAACATATCGTGTGGGTTCAGGGTGAGTAAAAATACTGCCTGAGTTGAAGGCACGCTCCTGGATCTGGAGGTTGCATCCTGCACGTAGAAAGAGGTGCTTACGCAGGAGTCAGCTTTGTGAGAGGGAGGGATGGCTTCCCAAAGCCTGCCAATGTGCACACATTCTCAGGCTGAATCCAGACTAGGAGCAGGGCTTTTTTCCAGATGGAACGCGGGGGAACGGAGTTCCAGAACCGCTTGAAAATGGTCACATGGCTGGTGGCCCCGCCCCCTGATCTCCAGACAGAGGGGAGTTGAGATTGCCCTCCATGCTGCTGAGTGGCACGGAGGGCAATCTCAACTCCCCTCTGTCTGGAGATCAGGGGCCGGGGCCACCAGCCATGTGACCCTTTTCTCCGAGGGCAACCCACTGAGTTCCACCACCTCTTTTCCCAGAAAAAAGCCCTGACTAGGAGCATACACAATATGGTTGCCAACTCTATTTTGGGGGGGGGGGGGTCCTGGAGGTTTGAGGGGTACAGCCTGGAGAAGGAGGAGTCTGGGAAGGGGATGGAGGTCAGCGGGGTGTATTGCCCTACAGTCCACATCCCAACACAGCCGTTCTCTCCAAGGGATCTGATCTCTGTAGCCTGGACCTCAGTCATGGTTTTAGGAGATCTCCAGGCCCCATCGGAAGGTTGGCAACCTTGCCATACAAGTTTGCACATAAAGTGCATTCTATCCTGGTTGCATGTATGCAACTTTAACATTGCCTCCATGGTTGTCTGGATCATTCCCATGTCTCGTGTGATTTGGATTTGTGATTTGAGAGGGTTTTTTAAAATTCACACACAGCTTTAGATTTTATTTGTGCCATTTTGCCACAAACAAAAAAGCAATCTACATATCCGGCAAGCACAATAACAAAAATGTCTCCTCTGATAGCAACTCCACTATAAAAGCACATTTGTTTACTTCTCGTTTTCTGTTCTTGTTCTGCAAAAATCCCGTAATAATCTGGTGGGTTATTCATATGGCTCCCTCAGTAAGCGCAGCTCAGGAGCAAAGTCTCTGCCCCAAGGAGCCTCCAACTGATGGTGGAGGAAGCAGTAGAAGGATGGGAGGGTAGAGTGAGGCGGCACTATTCCTGACAGCCTGGATTTGCCCAAAGACGGATGGTCGGAGTTGGAGAGGTTCATCCAAAAGGGCCCTTTGGGCCGGGATCTGAAGGAAGGCAGAGGTGGCTCCTCAGGAGTGTCTTGGGAGGAAGTCCCAGGCCTCCCAGGGCAGGGATGGAGACGTCTGTGAACACAGGAGACCTTCTGGCAGTAGAAATGGAGGTTCGGAAGCTGGCCGTGGGGGGAGAGAGGAGCAGTGGGTCAGGAGTTGCATCCAAGTTGGTATCAAGGAGCAGGTGTGGAGAAAGATCCAGAGGAGTTAGCCGTGTTAGTCTGCAGTAGCAAAATAGCAAAGAGTCCAGTAGCACCTTTAAGACTAAACAACTTTATTGTAGCATGAGCTTTCAAGAGCCACAGCTCTCTTCGTCAGATGCATTGTCAGCTTTCGAGAACCACAACTCTCTTCGTCAGATGCATTGTCAGCCTTCGAGAACCACAGCTCTCTTTGTCAGATGCATCGTCAGCTTTCGAGAACCACAGCATCAGATGCATCTGACAAAGAGAACTGTGGTTCTCGAAAGCTTATGCTACAGTAAAGTTGGTTAGTCTTAAAGATGTGGAGAAAGTCTTAAAGATGTGGAGAAAGGTCTTGAAGTCTTGGGGTGCTACTGTTGGTCTGAGTGGGCAGCGCTGAGCTAGTTGAACCAAAAAGCATCCACATAGGGCAGCATCGTCACCTGAAGAAGGATTCGCTATTTTTAGCCTGGCTGCCCAGCTGCAAAGCAACCCCCCCTCCCCCCAGCATTCCAATTTGCACCAAAGAATCTTTGAACGCGCTGAAGCCTTCCCTTGTTGGGAAACTTCAGAGGAAGAGCGCCGCATTCACTCAACCTGTTTAGCTCCAGGCATTTATAATATCATTCAGCCAAGAGAACAAAGAGATCTCAGATTTTTTTTTTCCTTGTGCATCTCACAAACATACAAACAAACAGTTCTGGCAATATATTAGGTATGCACGCTTAGTCTTTGCTCACTGGTTTTTATAACCAATAGGGTAGTGCCCAAAGGTGACATATTCATCACTCCAATGTCTACAGACAGTAGGGCTGTCATCTCTGGGTTGCGAAATTCCTGGAGACGGGGAGGTGGAGCTTGGGGAGGGTGGAGTTCGGGGAGCAGGGGGAGTTCAGTGGGGACCGGATGCCGTAGAGCCCACCTCCCAAAGCTGCCATTTTCTGTAGGGGAACCGATGGTCTGAAGGTCTGTTGTAATTCCAGGGGAACTGCAGCCCACACCGGAGGTTGGCAAACTTAGTAGACAGTCCGGAGTCCTATTCTTTTGTGTTCTTTTTTGCTCAACTAGCAGTCATTGAAAGGAATAAACAAACCAGAAGTCAGAACTTAGCTCAGCTTGGGATTGCTCGTTCTGCCGTTCATCTGCAGTCCTTGATCCTTAGCAATGAGGCTCTTCCGAAAAGACATCCACCCCAGGCCAGATCAAGACAGCCGTCCCGAGCAGGTCCAATCGGGTCGTTCAGTGCAGCTCGCTTCCGGGGAAGAGTTCTTAGGATGGCATGGTTACAGTGCAATCCTAAGCAGAGTTACGCCCTTCTAAACCCACTGACTTCAATGCACTTAAGATGGCACTGCTAGTCTTTGGAAATGCACATGGCCCTGCTTGCTTACTCTTGCTTTTATCGTTTTTAAATACTTGTAAATTGTATGTAAAGATGCAACTTCTAACTGGTTGCTTAAAATGACCACGGTGCTATAAATCTTTGTGATTGCATTGTCCCGCCTCCTTGAGCCTCCCCCCCCCACCTCCCGCTGCTGTTTCCCCGCGCTCTGACTGCAAGCCCCTTGGGGCAGTGTCCCAAGATTCCTTTGCCTGAAAGCCCCTGTGATGCTGAGTGCACCAAGAGCCCTAAAGAACTAATAAATGGAATGGAAGCATGAATCACACAGAGAGACACATTTTCTTATGTTCTGATTGTGCTTTAAAAAAACCTAGCTTCGGCAAACATTGATTATCAGTTATAAACTGCAAAAACACCATCTGGCTCTTGAAGCTAGTTAAATTAAAATATAAAGATATTAACAACGGCCTATTTGAAGAGTGCTCACTAGTGGCATTTGGGGAAAAAAGAAGTGTGACTGTCAGGCAGTTCCCTGTTCTCATAACTTTCTTTCTTATTAAGTAGCTATGGCAACTTGGCACATTGCTCCCGAGTCACATGTTGTGGCAGACTCTCACCAGCCCGAGGAGCGCCCTGCCTCTCCTGCTCCCCCCTAAGAGTGCTGCTGTTGCACAGGTAATGCAGTCCAGGGCTGGGCTGGCGCAGCCGGTCTTGCAAGGAAGCTCTATCACAGGCTGTGTCGGCTTTTTGGTCAGAGCCTTCCCACCCACTGGCATTTCACGGGCAAGCTGGCATCCCCACAGCACTTGCTTGCTCTTGTTTTTAATTCATACCTCTTTCAACAGTCAGCTGGGAGCCTCACATGACCTGGCCAGCTGGCCTGCGGGAGCACCACGTGGCAAGCCACAGGCAACGTACGGTGCTTCCTCAAGGGGTTTGCTAGGCAAGAGACGAACGGAGGTAGTTTCCCGTTGCCTGAAGTGACCCTGGCTTTCCTCGGTGGGCCCCCCTTCAAGTCCTAACTAGAGCCACCCTTAGCTTAGCTTCTGAGATTTGACAAGATCAGGCCAGCCACGTCAGGGCACCAAGTGGCGAACAGATATAAAAAATTGTGTAATCCACCTTGAGTCCCGGTGAGAAAGTCGGACTATAAATAATGTAAAAAACAACCGAAAGGGGGACTTTCCATATGAAAATCATCGTGGGCAAGGGTCAAGATCAAGAGATGCTTATTGCTGAGCTTAACTTGTCAGATTGGCTAGTGTAGTTGTGGGACTCTTCGTCTAAGGTGGCTTGCATCACAGTTGCCCATTTTGGAGGAATTTCTTTGATGTGTGGAAATCTCATGAGCAACTTGACATATTACCTTTCTGTGCTACCATCAGGGCTTTTTTTCAGCTGAAACGTGGTGGAACGGAGTTCCAGCACCTCTTGAAAATGGTCACATGGCTGGTGGTCCCGCCCCCTGATCTCCAGACAGAGGGGAGTTTAGATCGCCCTCCGCGCCACTCCAGCAGCGCAGAGGGCGATCTAAACTCCCCTCTGTCTGGCGATCAGGGGGCGGGGCCACCAGCCATGTGACCATTTTCACCAAGCGAGATTTAAACTTTAAAAAAACTCCCCCCTTGTTCCAGCTGACCCAAAGTGACGTCATTGTGTGGTCCTGGGACCGTGCGCACACTTTGTGCACACACATGTGGTACCAGGGGCACTACCTCCCACCAAGAGTTGCCCCCTGTGCTGGCAACCCACTGAGTTCCACCACCTCTTTTCCCAGAAAAAAAGCCCTGGCTACAAGGACTACTAATAAGACTGCTCACAATTTAAAGATAAATATGATTTGATACTGCCTTATATCGAATCAAGGGGTAGTGCTGTGGCTCAGTGGAAGAGCGTCTGGCTGGCATGCCGAAGGTCCCCGATTCAATCCCTGGCATCTCCATCTAAAAAGAGGGGATGTGGAAGACCTTCACCTGAGGCCCTGGAGAGCTGCCGCCACAGAGTGGACAGTAATGTCCGTGATTGACCCAGGGCCTGGCTCAGAAGAAGGTAGCGCCAAGCCCTCATGCATCAAAGCAATAATCCACCTAGCTCCACGCTTTCTGCCCTTCCTGGCAGCACTTCTCTAGGGTCGCCAGTCCTGAGATGCCAGGGAGGCACAGCATCGGTGGCTTGCTACATGCCAAGCCGCTTTGCAGGAGCAAAGCTGCTCCTGTGCCTCCCTCCCATGAACACACAGCAGGGGGCAAGTGGTGCTCTTCACAACTGTGACTTGTAGCAATAGGAGGGAAACATGCTGCTACGTGAGACCAACCGTGGACTGTTAACAAAACTCTCCATAATAGTCCAGGTCAACCTTCATGAGACCTTCCCTCTCCTTATGAGCAAAGCTGCTCGTTCCAGTCGCAGGGAAAGTGGTGCTCTGGCAGATTATTTGGCCGTTTTCAATCACTTGTCAGTTGGGCCTGGGCTGCAATATCCTAACTGCAAAATGCACAGCGACAAAGACGTTGCCGGTTGAGCTTCCAGGGCGATGCTCTTCCCGAAAGGAAAGCGGGGGCCAACGGGAGGCTTACAACAGGAGCGCAGCCAGCGTAGGTGGCCCTTTTTGACGATTCCAGCAATGCTCCTTCCGGAATTTAATTGAGCAGAGTGAAGGAAGGGAGGGAGGCATTGGAGGAAAGTTCTCCTCAAGCTCCGGCTTTGCAATTTGCATTCCGTAATCTCTTGGTCATTTAGCAGCAGATAATTTGTCATGGTTTGCTTTAGCGGTTGCAATATTGATATTTATTATGCAAATTGTATTCCCCTACATCTTATTGTTCTGCATCCTATGAATACTTAAATTATTATAAACCTTTATCCTTAATGTGAGTCGTCCTTCAATTTGATGCTTGAGCAGTATTGGGTCGTAACATATGGCAACTTACGGAAGGGAATAAAATAAGTAATTAAAACCAGGCCAAGAAGAGAGCTGGGTGCCTAATCACACCAAGGCAAGGGGCCGAGGGGCCGAGTCTTTAAACCCCAACTTGTTTACCGGCTTCTGGAGAGGAACACTGTAGAGTAGGGATGTGCGTTTCGGCATTCAGAATGCCGAAAGAATGCCGAAACAAAAGTGTTTCGGCTTCTTTCGGGGAATGCCGAAACGTTTCGGGGAATGCCGAAACGTTTCGGGTAGCCGAAAGAAAAAAGCCGAAACGTTTCGGGATTCTTTCGGCTTTCTTTCGGCTTTTCAATGGGAAAATGCCTCCGTCTTCCCGGACGTCTGGGGGAGGCATTTTCCCACCGAATAAGCCCAAAATTGGTGGGGACCTTCCTCTAACCCTTCTCTAACAACCATCCAAGTTTCAGACAGATTGGACTTTGGGGGGCCATGTTATGGCCCCCCAAAGCAGGTCCCCCATCCTCCCATAAGAAAGCGAAGGAGCAGCGTATTGTTAGCATGCTGCTGCTCATCTTTCTTCATTATTTCCTATGGGGAAAAAATGAAGAGGCAGGCTTCCTTTGCCAGGGGTGGCATTTTGCATGCAAAATGCCCCCCAGCCCTCAGGGGCCCTTCTCCCACCCCTCCTCCCACCCCCCACCAAGGCTCAGCCTGCTCCCACTTGGGGGGGGCCATTTCATGGCCTCCCCAAGTAGGTGCTCTAATCTCTACCACTGACAGCTGGGGGAGGCTTGTGTTGCCAGGGGTGGCATTTTGCATGCAAAATGCCCCCAAGCCCTCAGGGGCCCTTCTCCTACCCCTCCCCCCACCCCCCACCCAGGCTCAGACTGCTCCCACTTGGGGGGGCCATTTCATGGCCTCCCCAAGTAGGTGCTCTTTTCTCTACCACTGACAGCTGGGGAAGGCTTGTCTTGCCAGGGGTGGCATTTTGCATGCAAAATGCCCCCCAGCCCTCTGGGGCCCTTCTCCCACCCTTCCTCCCACCCCCCACCAAGGCTCAGACTGCTCCCACTTAGGGGGGGGGCATTTCATGGCCTCCCCAAGTAGGTCCTCTCAGCCCCTAAAGTCCACCCCTTACAGCCCCACACAAACCCAATTCCCCCCCAGCTGCCACACACAGACCCAAATCCCCACATTAGCCCCTCACAGACCCAAATCCACCCCCACCTGCCCCACACCCATAACCCCAGGAACAGGCTGGCAAAGGCCAGCCCTCTCCCTTTGTTCCCTATGCTGGGAACTTCTAAACTCTCTTTCCCTGGGCAATTCTGCACAGCCCAGGGGTGCCACAATGGTGGGCACACTTCTGAGTGCCAGCTGGTCCCTGTGAAAGAGCACCTGAACCACAGACACCCTCCCTCAAATTCCCCCACCACCTACAGAGATGGCTGGCCAGCCAGCCCCATTGTTCCCTATGATGGGAACCAACTGCACAACAAAGAATAAAACAAGAACACAAAATAAAGTTTTAAAAAAATTATATTCTCCCTTCCAAAGTACAAGTAGGCAAAGCATTATGACACATTACACCAGCAGTCCCCCACACAGAAAAATTAAAACAAAACTCACTTAACATCAGAGAATCACAAAGCACAATTCCTGTCAAAAACACTTTATTTCTTGAACAGCTTTAGGTTACACAGCAGGGGGGAACACCAAAGGGCATGGCAGCACTATCTTACAAAAAAATAACACAACTCACTTAACATCAGAGAATCACAAAAACACAATTCCTGGCAAAAACACTTTATTTCTTGAACAGCTTTAGGTTACACAGTAGGAGGGCACAACAGGACATGATAGCAATGTACTACAAAAAATAATACAACCCACTTCACCGTTTTTGACAGCAATTGTGTTTGTGTGATTCTCTGATGTGAAGTGAGTTGTGTTATTTTTGTGTAGTACACTGCTTTCCTTCTCTGTGGTGCCTTCCTACTGTGTAACCTAAAGCAGTTACAGAAATAAAGTGCTTTTGACAGCAATTTTTTGGGGTGATTCTTTAATGTGAAGTGAGTTGTGTTATTTTTGTGTAAGATACTGCTTCCATGCCCTTTGGTGTTCCCCCCCTGCTGTGTAGCCTAAAGCTGTTCAAGAAATAAAGTGTTTTTGACAGGAATTGTGCTTTTGTGATTCTCTGATGTTAAGTGAGTTGTGTTATTTTTGTGTAAGATAGTGCTGCCATGCCCTTTGGTGTTCCCCCCTGCTGTGTAACCTAAAGCTGTTCAAGAAATAAAGTGTTTTTGACAGGAATCGTGTTTTGTGATTCTCTGATGTTAAGTGAGTTTTGTTTTAATTTTTCTGTGTGGGGGACTGCTGGTGTAATGTGTCATAATGCTTTGCCTACTTGTACTTTGGAAGGGAGAAAATAATTTTTTTAAAACTTTATTTTGTGTTGTTCTTGTTTTATTCTTTGTTGTGCAGTTGGTTCCCATCATAGGGAACAATGGGGCTGGCTGGCCAGCCATCTCTGTAGGTGGTGGGGGAATTTGAGGGAGGGTGTCTGTGGTTCAGGTGCTCTTTCACAGGGACCAGCTGGCACTCAGAAGTGTGCCCACCATTGTGGCACCCCTGGGCTGTGCAGAATTGCCCAGGGAAAGAGAGTTTAGAAGTTCCCAGCATAGGGAACAAAGGGAGAGGGCTGGCCTTTGCCAGCCTGTTCCTGGGGTTATGGGAGTGGGGCAGGTGGGGGTGGATTTGGGTCTGTGAGGGGCTAATGTGGGGATTTGGGTCTGTGTGTGGCAGCTGGGGGGGAATTGGGTTTGTGTGGGGCTGTAAGGGGTGGACTTTAGGGGCTGAGAGGACCTACTTGGGGAGGCCATGAAATGCCCCCCCCTAAGTGGGAGCAGTCTGAGCCTTGGTGGGGGGTGGGAGGAAGGGTGGGAGAAGGGCCCCAGAGGGCTGGGGGGCATTTTGCATGCAAAATGCCACCCCTGGCAAGACAAGCCTCCCCCAGCTGTCAGTGGTAGAGATGAGAGCAGAGCACCTACTTGGGGAGGCCATGAAATGCCCCCCCAAGTGGGAGCAGGCTGAGCCTTGGTGGGGGGTGGGAGGAGGGGTGGGAGAAGGGCCCCAGAGGGTTGGGGGGCATTTTGCATGCAAAATGCCACCCCTGGCAACACAAGCCTCCCCCAGCTGCCAGTGGTAGAGATTAGAGCACCTACTTGGGGAGGCCATGAAATGGCCCCCCCCCAAGTGGGATCAGGCTGAGCCTTGGTGGGGGGTGGGAGGAGGGGTGGGAGAAGGGCCCCTGAGGGCTGGGGGGCATTTTGCATGCAAAATGCCACCCCTGGCAAAGGAAGCCTGCCTCTTCATTTTTTCCCCATAGGAAATAATGAAGAAAGATGAGCAGCAGCATGCTAACAATACGCTGCTCCTTCGCTTTCTTATGGGAGGATGGGGGGACCTGCTTTGGGGGGCCATAACATGGCCCCCCAAAGTCCAATCTGTCTGAAACATGGGTGGTTGTTAGAGAAGGGTTAGAGGAAGGTCCCCACCAATTTTGGGCTTATTCGGTGGGAAAATGCCTCCTCCAGGCGTCCTGGAAGACGGAGGCATTTTCCCATAGAAAAAAGCCGAAAGAATGCCAAAATAATGCCGAAAGAATCCCGAAAGTCGAAAGCCGAAAGAGATTCTTGTTTCGGCTTTCGGCTTTAACGATAGAGAATCTTCTTTCGGCTTTCTACTTTCGGCTATAGCCGAAAATTTTTGGCTTGCACACCCCTACTGTAGAGTCCTAGAGAAAAGTGCCTCCCTCTCAACCAGAGGAGAAATCGATGTATTGTCGAAGGCTTTCACGGCCGGAGAATGATGGTTGTTGTGGGTTTTCTGGGCTGTATTGCCGTGGTCTTGGCATTGTAGTTCCTGACGTTTCGCCAGCAGCTGTGGCTGGCATCTTCAGAGGTGTAGCACCAGAGGTGAAGATGGAAACTCCGTAGCCCTCTGACCCACACCCGGGCATGGATATGCCAAGCTTTTCCTGTCCCGGCCTGAGTCATCTAGAAGCATGCCAGACGGGGGGAGGCCCTTTCTCTTCCGTGGCATCTTCTCTCTGAAGATGCCAGCCACAGCTGCTGGCGAAACGTCAGGAACTACAATGCCAAGACCACGGCAATAGAGGAGAAATCCATGTTTGTCAGAGGACCTTAATAGCTCCAGCAGCCTTAGATCTGTATGTATCCTTGTGGAGCAGGGCACTTCTTCAGCTGGGAGCAGTGTGCGCTATAGCCCGTTTGCAAAATCCGTAGGGCAAAAATCAGGCTCCCCTCCCTGCAGACATGAGAAGGGAACAGGTTTGGGAGGTGGAAAAGACCAGAGAACTTTTGCAGTAGGATTGTGGGGGGAGTTGAGCAGTAGAGGTGGGGCGGGCTGCTGAGGGGAGCCGCTTTTTGTACTGGGGCAATCTTTGCTAGGAGAGAGTCTTCTTCCAAAATCTACAGCCTGATCCAACATTTACTGCCAGCGTTTTGAACCTCAGACTTAGCCCAAGAAGACAGGAGGGTAAAGCCAAAGTGACACCTCACTCACCCAGAGTGGCAGCTCTTGGAAGAAGCTTATTATACACATGCTGGAAATAGCCAGTGTCCTTCCCTCCTCCCTGCAGCACATGTCGGCTTGCTCTTGGTTTCAGGGATAAGGAGGCTATGGGGGCGGGAGAGAGAGCGGAGAGGGGTGGGGGTGGGGAGAGCGACAACATATGAGAGAGTGTTTTCATTTTCCCATCCAGTGTGAGAGAAACCTGTCAATCAACGGGATGCACAGGTGACTGTGCAGTAATGAACGCAGCACCAGGGACAGAACTTACCGGGAGGAAAAAAAACTCATTGTTTGCTTTCGCGTATCAAGAGTGGAGCACGGAAGAGAAAGGGCCTCCCCCCGTCTGGCATGCTTCTAGATGACTCAGGCCGGGACAGGAAAAGCTTGGCATATCCATGCCCGGGCGTGGGTCAGAGGGCTACGGAGTTTCCAGCATCAGACGGCACCCCTGCCATGTCAGAGTCAGGGCTGCTCCAAAATAATGGGGCTGTCCTGACAACAAGCGACCTTGTCTAAATGGCAACGAGGGTGCTTTTTATCAAGCCTGAAACCTGGAGAATCCTCAGCACAAAAACTAGGGCTGTGCTTTTATTTGGGGACTGTGATTCCGCTTGGCCATTTAGCAGGGGAGGGAGAGTTTCTCCGGCATGAAGCCAAGAAGGCGGCAAAGCTCCCTCCTCTCTGTGCCAGGAGGGGTTCTTAATGGACACAGAAGTGAGTCCCCAGGAAAAAGGCAGGTTAAGAATTACCACCGACAAGCCACTCTTTTTTGATTTCTCTTCCTCTTTTGATCTGATTTAAATCCAGATTCGCAGGCTGGCCAAAGCCAGACTCCTTGGGTGTTTTACAGTGTCTTTCACTTCCTCCCTGGCCTACTGACTCTGCGGTCAGACTCTGTACCCGCTTCCCTCCCATTTCTCTGGCTGGCCCAGACCCCTCTGCGAGGCACCCCTTTCCTGACAGAGGGCAGGAGCTAACTTTGCTGCCGTGACAGCACCAGAAAACCATCTGCCCTTCAAATAGCTCTGTGCATGTCTGGGAGGGGCAGAGGTCAAAGAGTTTTCGCTCGGGAAAGGAAAGGTGATGGAGGGGCCTTAAGATTGCGAGTAATGGCTGCTTCTGGCAGAGAACTTTTCCCTTCCTCCCAGATGGACCTGGAGAGAGAAATTCCCAGGGAATGATCCCAGCCAGCACGGTAGAGACTTAGATGAGAAAGGGGTGGGTGGCTTCATCTTTGGGGGACAAGGAGCCAAACGCCAGCAAAAGCCTCGCCGGCTTTTGGTTTCTTATCGCTCAGGCACAAGAATGGCAGCCCCTCTTTCTGGACAGGCTGTTGTCATATTACTCACTCCCCCAAAGTCTAATGATTTCCTTTGTGAATAATTCAACATTTAAATCTTGTGTGTGTGTGTGTGTGTGATATATATATATATATATATATATATATATATATATATATATATATATATATATATATATATATATATATATATAATCAGGCATAGAGATATTAAATTGGGTCTAGGACTCTCTGGCAGCAATTACTCACAAAATCTGGCATTCGGTTAAAGAATCTGGCAGCTTCAATGAAATCTTGAGAATCTCAGCTTGCGTGTAGAAGAAAAAGAGCAAGTTTCCACCTGTTGTGGTGAAGAGAACACAAGAGCAGTTGCCATCAGTGGCTCTGAGCCACTGGGGGCAGAGGCAGGTGCCACAGCCTTTCTCCTGTGGCACGTTTGACTAGGAAATTCTCATGCACCGCCCACGGAAAAGGAGCCAACAGGATCCACAGCTCTCTGCCCTTAAACCTTGAGGGTTTTTAATATAGCCCTGCGGGGCAGGACTTTAGCTTCGGAGGCAAAGGGACAGAAAGAGGATATGCAGCTCACTTGCCATGCAAACCAACAGCGCATTCCAAAACAGAATTATACTTTTCTAATCCCATTGACTTCAGGGTACTTGGAAGGGTGCAACTCTTCACTGGATTGCGCTGCAAGTCTTGCAAATTACTCTGCTGCCTGTAATATGTTCCTTCTCACAATGATTCTGCAAAATAGGCCAGCCCAAATAATTAGCAGCAGCTTGGGGATTCTTCATAAGAGTACAAAGCACCACTTTTTAAATTGTCCTGAGGAAGCAAGTTTTACTTGAGCAGTCAGTGGAACTTGTTTCTAGATGTGCACAGAGCTTACCTAGGTGTCGATGTGCTTCTCTTCTCAAAGCTTTCCAAAACCTACTCTTTGGCTGAGGCCATGTGAGATGGGCTTGGGTCGTCGTTTGACAGCCAAGACCAGAGGATTCTGAAACAGTTATTTTTAAAATTGTATTTAATTCATTTATAGCCTTCCTTTCTCACCGAGACGCAATAACAACAACATTCAATTTATATACCACCCTTCAGGATGACTTAACACCCACTCAGAGCAGTTTACAAAGTATGCCATTATTATCCCCACAACGACAAAACACCCTGGTAGGTGGGTGGGGCTGAGAGAGCTCCAAAAGAGCTGTGACTGACCCCAGGTCACCCAGCTGGCTTCAAGTGGAGGAGGAGTGGGGGATCAAACCCGGCTCTCCAGATTAGAGTCCTGCTGCTCTTAACCACTATTCCAAGACAATCACAACATATCAAAAACGGTTCACTCAGTTGGCAAAGACCTCCAAGAAAGAATGCAGTAAGATGAGGATTGCAGAACTGGAAAACAAGACAAATAGGGACTCTTAAGCAAATTTTTGGTATCCTGCTTCCCCTCCTAACTGGGACCCAAAGCAGTTTGAACACATGAACTCACAAAGCTGCTTTATACTGAACCAGGCCATTGATCTATCAAGGTGACTATTGCCTATTCAGACTGGCCGCAGTCCTCCAGGCTCTGGCAGAGGAACTTCACATCACCGACTGCCTGGTCCTTTGAACCGGAGAGGCCGTGGAATTGAACCTGGGACTCCCTGCGTGCCCAGCTGATGCTCTGCCACTGAGCCACAGCCCCTCTCCAAGGGCTTATCACATAATTCTCCCTTCCCCCACTTTATCCTCACCACACCCCTCCAAGCTGGGTTAGGCCAAGCATGACAGCTTACGTGGCACACTGGGGTTTCGAACCCAGTTTTCTTCAGTATTAGGGCCAAGCTACACATGACGAATGACACTTGAACGGCAAGTGGATTGAGTGGAGGGCAAGTGAACAGGGAGAAATACACTTGCCATTCAAGTGTCATTCGTCATGTGTAGCTTGGCCCAGAGTCTGAGAGCAAAGCTACAAGTGACGAATGACACTTGCCTGGCAAGTGAACAGACTCATGTGTATTCCTCCCTGTTCAAGTGGAGCGCAAGTGGAGCGCAACTGAACAGGGAGAAATACATTTGCCGTTCAAGTGTCATTCGTCACTTGCAGCTTGGCCCTAAGAGCCAAGATAGAAGTGATGAATGGCAATGATCAAGTGGAGCGCAAGCGAACAGGGAGGAATACACGTGAGTCTGTTCACTTGCCAGGCAAGTGTCATTGGTCACTTGTAGCTCGGCTGTGACACTCAAACCACTACACATCTCTGTTTCTTAGCCTTTTTTAGGGGTGGGGGATGCAGCCTTGAGCACTTTCACGTATTGAAAAGTTTGTGCCCACCTTCTCAGCACTGTTCCAGAGGCAGCTGCCCCCCCAAATCAGGAACAATCAAAATATAAACCTAAGTCAAAGCTACAAGAGGGAGAACAAAGCCGCATAACGGCATAAAACCAATAATTTAAAGTGCTACAAGCAATCTAAGCAGGTTTCCTAGCAGCAAATCCCACTGAACTCAGCAGGAGGCTCTGCTAAGTGCAGTTTGTTTCCTCAGGGCAAGAGCTCCCTCTGAGGCAGTGGACCACTGCAAAACCATGAACAACAACAACATTCGATTTCTATACTGCCCTTCAGGACAAATTAACACCCACTCAGAGTGGTTTACCAAGTATGTTATTATTCCTCAGGATGCTAATCAACATGCTGCTAATTATTTGTGCTGGTCTACCTTGCAGGGAGGTTGTGAAGAGGAACACAGTAAAGACTTTGAAGTACAACACTTCATAGCTGTAGTGATAAGTCAAACCAGCAGCGTCCCTTCTGGGGGCCCACTGAATGAAATTTTTTTTTAAAAAAAATCTTGTGGGTTTTACCTGGGTTTCACTGAGAGCCAGTTTGGTGTAGTGATTAAGAGTGTGGGACTCTAATCTGGAGAGCCGAGTTTGATTCCCCACTCCTCCCCTTGAAGCCAGCTGGGTGACCTTGGGGCAGTCACAGCTTCTAGGAGCTCTATCAGCCCCACCCACCTCACAGGGTGTTTTGTTGTGGGGGTAATAATAGCATACTTTGTAAACCGCTCTGAGTGGGCATTAAGTTGTCCTGAAGGGTGGTCTATAAATCGAATGTTGTTGTTGTTGTTGAACTCAAAGGGGAAGA
Source organism: Eublepharis macularius (assembly GCF_028583425.1). Taxonomy (NCBI): domain Eukaryota; kingdom Metazoa; phylum Chordata; class Lepidosauria; order Squamata; family Eublepharidae; genus Eublepharis; species Eublepharis macularius. Next base: position 2,050,845 of record NC_072803.1, read on the forward strand.
AGTAAACATATGGAAACATGAATAGTAAGGGCTCTTTATGAAGACCAAAGTCTTCCACCCACGTGCCCAGGAGGCATGGCTGGTTTAAGGTATTTTGTCTGCCCGCAAGGTATTGTCTGGTCCCCTTGCTTCCTGCTGCCATCAGGCACTGCAGGGCTCCGTTTGGATCCAGCCATCGGCAGGCTGGCTGGCTTCAGGACTGGCTGCATGTTGCCAGTCGAGCCCTGCAGTCTTTGCTGTCTCACAGAGCTTCCGGTTTCGCAACACACATGACCGGAAGGAAGGCAGCAGACCATTGGCCAAGCTCCAATAGACCGCCTAGTGCCGGCTGGAATGGGTTTCTTCACCTGGCCAGTTGGATGCTCGGCTACCTGGAGGTAAGCAGCCTGCACCTCCATCCCTATTTCCACTTTAGAGACAGATTTGATCTTGACACGGCTGATGTGGCCACTTGGACTCATGCCACAGTAACATTCAGACGACTGTAATGCTCTCTACGCAGATCTAGCCCCAAAGTCAATGCAGAGACTCCAGTTGGTGCAGAACGTCGCAGCGGGATATCATCAGGACAGCATCAGGACTCTCACTCTGCAGTCACTCCATGGCCTCCCCATCAGTTCCTGGGCTCGATGCAAGGTCTTGGCTACCGCAGTCAACGCCTTGCATGGCCCTGGTCCCTCCTCCCTCCCTGTGCTGCCACTGGGCAACTTTGCTCACCTGAACAGGGCCTCCCTTCTGCAGGAACCGTCCTGCAAATGGGAAAAACCGGCAGTTGCCCCCACCATATGGGACGGCGGGCCTGAAGAGGCTAGGCAAACGCCCACTCTCCTGGCGTGCACAATCCAGGCAAAACTGACTTATTCAAGAGGGCTTTTTTACACAGGACGTAGGCCTGTACAGTAACAAAATGGCTCAGAAGAAGGCTTGAGTAAAGGGGTAGGGAGGGACTGCGGACTATACTACTGCGTATAGTATGGACTGTCTGCTGCTGTAAGTGCACCCCTGCTAGGTAATCTCTGCTTCATTTAATGTGCCACATCCGTGCTTATGCCTCGGGTCTGTTCTGTTTCGGGTTTCTGCAGTCTAAATCTTACTGTATTGCTTATTGGATGTCTGAGCTTGTTGATTGTATTGACTTACACTGTGCAACCTGCCTCGAGTCTCAGTGAGAAAGGCGGACTGAAAAGAACATAAACAGAAAACCTCTCATCAGTTTCAGAGTGGTGGTTCCCTTAGTCTGTGGCAGCAACCCTGCCACCTCCCACTGCAGAGTCTATGTCTGGGGACCAGAAGCCAGGCTGGGAGATGTGCCTAGCAGGTTGTCAATAGGCATGGGGGGGGGGCACTACATGCAGGTCTATGGCGTTCTTTATGGGGAAGTCCTTGATATCGACTGTACTAATCTCACACTGTGTAATCTGCCTCGACTCTCAGTGAGAAAGGCGGACTATAAATGACATAAATAATAATAATAATAAATAAAATAGTAATACAAAGAGTGCCAGTTGTGTCCAAGACAGAGGGAGCAATCCTACACAGGTTTACTTAGAAGTAACTTCTATTTTAGTCAGTGGGGGTTACTCCCAGGAAAATGTTCTTAGGATTGCAACCTTAGTTGCTTTGGAAGTAATGGCAGTGGTTCACAACAGTAAGAAGAGGCAAGAGCCCAACATCGCTTGCTTTTCTTTTCTTTTCTTACAAAACAGAAGTCCTCCTTTCCCCCTAACCTAAGACCAGCGAGTGCTTCAGCAGGCCCGAAGAGAGGGGCTGCCTGCCCTTAAGAGGGAGAGGCGGCCGGGAAGGGCACCGGAGGCCGCTTTTGCGAGCGAATACGAGGACCGGGGCCCGGAGGCAGCGCTCGGCCGGCCCTGCGTGGCGGGGCATTTTCTGCCTCCCGCCTCCGCCGGGCTCTGTTTCGACCTCCGCAGTGCCGGTCCGCGGGCGTCGCCGGAGGTGCTCCGCGGCCTGACTCCGGCGCTCTGCTTTGCATGCTCGGGGAGAAGAGAGCAGGCAGGAGGCAGGGCCAGGCGCGGCCCCCAGGCACGCCAGCCGGGAAGGGCGCAGCGGCCGAAGCCCCCCGGCGGAGCCGCGGAAGGGCCGCCAGCGCCCGGGCAGGGTCGCGCCGCAGCTCTCCCGGCTCCGGGTGCCGCGATCCCCCTGGAGAGGCGCGGGCGCCGCTTCCCTCCGCGCAGCCCCGGCCGAGCGAGCGCCGACTGCCGAACGCCGCGCCGCAGTTGCGCCGCCGACCCGCGGGCAGCGAAGCGCAGGGAAGCGCAGCCCGCCCCGCCCCGCCGGGGGCGCAGATGAAAGAGGGGGCGGGGCGAGGGCGGGGCCTGTCCCCCGCCCCTGCCCGCCCATTGGGCCGCGCCGTCGGGGGCGGGCCCGCCGGCCCTGCCCCTCCCCTGCGCGGCCGTGACGCGCGCATCTCATTAGCGGCCGGCTCGCTGCGCCGGAGCTTCGGGCGCCGCTGGCAGAGCCGCCGAGCAGGTGCGCGAAGATGGCCCGCCGCAGCCCCAGCCCCGGCCCCGGCCCCCGCCGGCCGCCCCCGCCCGCCCGGCCCCCCCTCGCCCTCCTGCTCCTGGCCGCCGCCGCCGCCGCGCTGCTGCCCACAGGTAGGACCCCCCGCCGACGCCGACGCCGACGCCGCGCCAAGTTGCCGCGCTCCCGGCCCGCCGCCCGCCCGGCCGCCCTCCGCGCCGCCTCGAGGCAGGGAGCGGGAGCGGGAGCGGGAGAGAGGGAGCAGGAGGGCCGGCTCCGCGCGCCGAACAAAGGCCGCCTCGCCCGCTCCCTCGCGCGCCCCGCTTCGCCTCGCCTCGCCTCGCCTGGCGCGCCCGGGAGGGACGGGGGGAGGGGGGGAGGCGGGCGGCGGGACCCGCCGGGCGGCGGCAACAAGTGCGGGGCCGCCCCTCCGCTCCGCTCCGCTCCGTCCCGTCCGCTCCGGGGCTGTCCCGCCGTGCCGGCTGCGCTCCCGGGAAGCGGCGCGCTTTGTCCCGCCGGGCCGCCGCGGCGCTCCTGAGCCCCAGCCCCAGTTCGGCGGGGCTCCGCGGCGCGGCGCTGCCCTCGAGGCGCCGGAGGCCAGCCGGGCCCGCGCCGCGCCTGCCCTGGGCGCCGCAGGACGGGGCTCGGCGGGCCGGGGCTGCGGCGCCTGCCCGCCCGGGCCCGGTTGCCATGGAGGCGCCCCCTGGCCCTCGGCGCGGGCTGCCCCGGCGCCTTGCGGTGCGACGCGGGAGCGCTGCCTGGCCCGGGCGGGTGTCGCCGCGCCTGCCGCAGACCCGCCCCCGCCCGCCCGCCCGCCCGGGGACCTGTTGGCTGCCGCCCGCAACTCGCTCGCCCGCCGCTTCCGCCGGGGCTGGCCGGGAGCTGCGGGGTGGCGGTGCCTGCTCGTGCCCGGGAGGGCGGGCGAGGCGGGCGCTGGGGGCTCCCGTAGGCAGCCCCCCACCCCCAAAGAGACCCCCCCCCCGTGGCTCCCCTCTGCGCGGCTGCCGGGCCGGGGCTGTGGGCCGCCTTGGGCTCGCCCGGGCTTGAGCCGCGCGAATGGGGGGGGGCGGCGGGTGCCCTTGGCCCTGACGGCCCGGCGGCAGCGCCCCTCGCTGACGCGCCTTTCTAGCGGCGGGGAGCCTGCCGGGGAGAGGCGCCAGGCCGCGCGGGCCGACGGCTGTGACGAGAGCGCTCGGCGTTACTGGCCCGGGCCGCGTTGGGCTCACAAGGGAGCCATTCAGGCACCCTTTGAATTTGACTCACAAGAAAACAGGGGCGGGGGGGGGGCGGGAGAGGGATGAAAGCGCCGGCTGCGCGCGGGAACAAAGAGCGGCATTCATGTGTCTGTTGACCATGCTTTATCAAGTTCTCCGGCATGGCCCCTCGGAGGGGGAGGGGGGAAGCTCTTGTCCCCCTTCACTCTGCTTGCTCTAGCAACCTCCCCTCGGAGCGGGGAGGTTGCTAGACGGTTGTCCGGAGGCCGACTGCGACAAAGGTGACACTTGCAGTTTTGAAAGGGGCATTTCGAATATGCGGCTCTGGTGTTTGGTGCGGGAATCCCTCCGCTCCACCCTGCGTCCCTGTAGATGCTGCCTGAGAGTGCCGGAGCCCTGGATGGCGCTTGGTCTTTTGATCATACGATAGGAGAAGCAGAGATGTCACTTGAGCGTGAGGGCTGTCAGCGCCTGGTGCCAGACGTTCAATATGTTCAGGCTCAGGGGCAGCTTCCGCAATTACGTTGCTGTCTTCATTGGTCTTAAAGGGTTCCCCCCTTTCCGCCAACTGGTGATTTTTGTGTCCAAGAGTGAAACTGTAAAATGGACTCTGGTTTTATGGGATTGTGGTGATACGTTCCTCCTCATGCACCTTGGTTTAGAGATTCCCACAGAGCAGCTCGTTCAGTTACTTCACCTAGAGAAATGGACTGCTACACAACGCAGTCTGAAACAAAGCTGCTTTTTTGGGTGTGCTTGTGAATGCGTAGAGTCTCCCTCCCTCCCTCCCTCCCTCTCAGTATCATATCCTGCCTCTTCCAGTCCTACTCCTTCTTGGCAGGGGGTTGCATGATGGCACGTTTAGGATTGTTATTATGGAAAACCTGTTAAATGCTGCTTAACGGGGGTAGCAATATGCACTTAAAATAAAAGTTGAAATAAAATAAGCTGCTCTGTACGGTGATTCAAAGGTTACTGTTTTATCTTCCAAATAAACAACTATGAGCCAACCTGATATTCTGAACTGGAATGGAAACAGAATGCTGCTTCTAATGATATCTTCAAACAGATGAGGAGGAAGGCTCTCGGCGTGCCAAGGAAGAGATGTGACTGGTTCTTGGACTGGGTATTTTGATTGATGGGAGAGCTCCACACAGACACACAACTGTTGCACAGCTGAGTATTCCGAGGCTAGAAGGAAGCAGCCTTCGCAGCTTTGGCAGCCAGCGTTGCAAGGAGGACTCTGTACTCTGGAGGCAGTGTGTGGCAGATCCTGAGCTGCTGCTTCCCTTCGTGGAAAGGAGTGCCCTTTTCTGTGTGTCCTGATAGTACCAAAAATTCTTTTTACGAGATCTGCCAGCGGAGTTCTCGAAATTGCTATTCGGCGCCTGTTCCTCCCACCTCCTTGGTATGGAAGTGGCCGTGAGTGCCTAATTTCAACCATCTCCAGGATGGTGCAACTCACAAACAAGCCTTGAACTACAATTTGTGAAACAAGTCGAAAATAGTCAAGCCAGCATTGATAGCGAATCTGTCTCCGTAATGTAGACTTTCCCACTCTTTTCACAGTGCTGCTGTTTTTTGTATAAGAAAAAAGTATCTGTATAGCTCTCAGCAGAACAGACCAAGGTTTTTACAGAGCGCGTGTCGAGGAAACAAACGTTAGGGGTGCAAATCGCTTTCATGGACCTTCCCGCCTGCTTAACTGGGGTTCTGATGTCATCCCACCCCTAAAGACTTGGGCAGAGCTTCGGCTTTTCTCGGAAGCTCTCGAAATAGTACAATAATCAGGATTGTTCTTTGGAGCATGTCGTAATTGCAGTACAGAAATGATTCAGGCATGGGTAATTGTAATGGGGATAGGTAATGTTAAGATTTGGTTTAAAATAAGCTGGTAACTTGAATCTCTGCATTTCTGCCGCACTTTTCATCTGACGATCTTTCTGCTTTACAGTTAATTAAGCTTCACCACACTCCTCTGAGCCTGAGAAAAGGAGGACTCCAAGCGATGTGGAAATGTGGGCACCACTGGGGTGGAACACGGCTGCTGTTTAACAGCGGCCCAGCCGTGCTTTAGAGAGCATAAATCTTAAGGAAGTAGTGCAAGAAGGCCTCGCGTACAACTGGCTTTTGATGGTAGTCATGGCGGGGCTTATGTTGGTACGTGGCCACACTTGGCTTTGTGCCGCACTGGTGGTGATAGCGCCAGCAGTGATTCCATAGTTGTGTGCTTTAAGTGGAATTGTGGCAGTATCGAACTCCTCGACAGCTTTTTCCACCCAGTTGCGTATATCTGGCCTTGCTTACAAGCTCCACTGAAGACGCATGTGCTGGCGCATTCTGATGCTTATCATAAGACGAGGCTGCCCAAAAGCTGAAGCTGTTGACTGTTTTCTGGGCTAGGCAAATGGAGGATCCTTGTGCAGAGCTGATGGGCTCCTTTGAAGGGCGTGGTTGTTCCTCCCTTGACAACGTTTGTGACCAGGGGAGGCCGTGGAGGTGACAGGTTGATTCTGCCGCTGTTCGGAGCGCTGTGCCTTCTGCTTTCACCAGTGGTGGGGGAAAGTGACCGTATGTCCTTTCCTTGCCAGTGGAGAGTGTAGTTTCTGCCCTCTTGGACGCTCCGACACCCCTGGAAACTGCTCTAATGCCTGAATGAATTTCTAGCACAGGTGGTGCACTAGTAACGGTGCAGTGGCCTTCAAAAACTGGTTTGTATTGCTCTGTGGCTTCCATTGTTGGTTTTGCTGTTTGTTGCTGGGTTGTGTCAACATCGAGTTTTATTCTCAGCATCTCTTTTGTTGCTTAAGTAGCGGGTGGAGCTTGGCCTTGCGCCTTTTGGGCAGGGCTGGTTCACTGACACGTTCTTCTGGGGAGCAGCAGTCGGTAGACGTGGTCTGTGCCCTGTAACTAAATGACAGGGCTGTGTGAGCGAGCGAGCGGCGCAGCCTCTAACCCAGTGTGTGCTGTGGTCAGAGTTAATAAAATGGATTTTGCCTTGGATCAGACATGCTGTTTCATTCCACATCAAAGACTGCCTATTTAAATGCTATTACCATCCTGTTTGTGTGCATCAGAAATGACTTACCTAGTAATTTCCTCGGTGTTATGCATATACTCTGTGCACTTTGTTGATGGGGTTTGGGCTGCCTCGGCTGTGAAAACACAATAATTTTACCTCTCTAAAGTGCCTTTACATTTCTTGGGCTGCATCTTGCATTTTGAGCAAAATAGGTTGGAGCGCTCCAGTGCCCACTTCCAGTAGCTTAAAACACATGCCCTTTCTCTCTCGGCTTGGAATATATGAGTTCCATTTGCAAGGTTTTGTTAATCCTTCTCTTTAAGGTGGCTGGGTTCCAGCGTATAAATCTGGATACAGCAATGTCTTTTAAGGAAGGGGGGGAGTCGGGCACCGAAATGGTTGCATTTTAAAGAGATTTTGGGGATGTTGACAAGCTCTGGAACAGAGCAGGCCACAGTTGCCTTTTTGTGGACCGCGCAGTGGAAGGCCTTGGTTCAGTTCAGATGTTGGATTGAAGCGTAGCATTAACTAACTAAGGTTTTAGAGACATGTTAGGTACTTGGTAATGTTATGGTATTATCTGCCAGTGATGTAAATTACTTTGGGTCCCCTTGGGGACGAAAGCGGCATATAAATGAAGCGGCATATAAATGAAGTAAATACAATCAGTGTACACTTGATTTGTTAAATATATGCATTGAGTGATTCTGATGTTACATTCAATGCATACGTATATAGCTGAATGTATGGTACAAACCCCCCTGGTTTCAGTTGTTTCCTGCCTGCCTCTCTGTCTAGTACTGCTCATACGGCTGTCACCTTAAGCAGAAATTAAAATGAGAAAAACTTTTCTTTATGTCATTTGTCTGGTATGAAATTATTGCCCCTATACATTTTGCCACAGAAAGGGTAACGGAACCATTTGTGCCCGATAGTAACCGTGCACTCTTATATTAGGTAGTGCCATATTTTTAAGTAGAGGAGTGATTAAGCTAGCCCTCAACTCGTTAAATACGGGACACTCTATATGTTCAGGGGTTTTAGTTTTATGATACGGGCTCCTGCATTTTCCGTTAGAATATGGTACTTTCTTGTACCCTCCAAAACTGCTGAGGGAATGCTTGTTGGATCTTTGTTGCAAAGAGATGTGTGCACGTTTAGGCAGGATGTGAACAGGGCTACTGTTTTGGCAGTCCGTGATGAACTAAATGCTCGTGCCAAGCTCAGGGACTTGGGGGGGGGGGTCAGGTTTTTCTAGCAGGTTGGTCTGAAATGTGCCAGCAGAAATGCTTCTGCCATACAAGCCTGCCTCCTGTTCTGTGACGGAGTGCTGACAAACACCCCTCCACGTGCTTGGATTCTAACACATACCAAGATCTAGGGATGGGGACCAGAGAAGCTGCTACAGCTGGATGTTGACAAGCACAGACAGAAGTTTTGGTGTGTGCCCGCCTTTTTAGTGCCAGCAACATCTCAAAAAGGCCATCTTAACTTGATGAATTTTTATTGTGCTCAAAACCAGATGTTCTGCTTCCAGAGGCCAGTTGGAGGAGCTCATCCATTGCGCACTGCTTATGCTTTTGAGCTCCTTTCTTGCCAGCACGTTGAGGTGCGGCATCCAGCACACCACGTGTACAGCAGGGCAGAGGTCTCATGTTGTGACTCCCAAAGGTGTATACATTTTTCACTGCAACAATAAACAAACAGATACTGCCTATTTCAGAGTGAGCTTTCCCCACTTGCTTTTTCCAGTCTCTCTTGAGCAAGTGTCCACCTTTTGTGCAAGATTCATTTCCATGGATTTGGCTTGGTGCGTCCCACCTCCTGCCTCTCTGCTGCAGAGTGCTTCACTCTTTTAATATTTTAAAATGGCATCCTTGCTGCCCAGATTGCCGGACGACTAATTTTTCTTTTTGGACTAGAAGGGACTTGGACAAGCAAGGGATCTTTGGAGGCTGTGATCAAGAGAACTGAGGATTCAGAGGCTAGTGAAGGTGAAGGCCCTGGAGGAAAAAGAACCGTCAGTTTAGGGGAAAAGTCTTTTCAAGGTCTTTTCTTTTTAAGAATGAGTGAAATGCTTCTTAAGAGAAGGTTTCTCTCACATTCTACAGTACTAGATGTTAATTCCTTTGTGTTCTAGACATAGAATCGTAGGACTGGAAGGGAACGGCAAGGTCATCTAGTCCAGCCCCCTGCACAATGCAGGGAATTCACAGCTACCCCCCTCACACCCCCAGTGACCCTTGATCCATGCCCAGAAGATGGCAAAATGCCTCCAGGATCCCTAGCCAAACTGGCCTGGGGACATATACAATATTTTCAAGAATCCTTTTTTTGTGTTAGTAATATTGGTACTATGCTATAATTTGTTTAATGATAGAGTCACTAAAGTCCAGTGTTTTCAATGTTATAAGTTCAACTTGGTTTCTAGACACAGTGGGAGTCCCGCCTATTATGACTTGGATCTGCGCTTCTGCCCTAATAGTACACTTTCTTTTGTTTTTTCTGCCTTCTTTTACTATCTTTTGTTTTTTCTGCCTTCAGTTTTTATTTTTTCCTACCTCTCAGATGGTAAAAATTAAGGCATATGTACTGTTGTAGCATAGGATGTATTGATTTGATTTGATTTATACCTCACCCTCCCCACAAATGGGCTCAGGGTGGCTAATAACATTCATAAAACACAGTGAATTAATCACAAAACCATAAAATCAGTAACAATCTTTTAAAAGTCATTAAAATAGTCCAGGCGCAGGCTATTTAAATAAATATTTGGGAATCCGTATATGGGCATAGTAGATGGCCGAGGGCAGCCCCAGAAAAAGTGGTGCTCTTAGGTGGAAGAAGGATTTAGCAGTTTACAGTTCTCTCTCAAGTGTTGGGTATACTTGCAATTTTTCCTATTGAAAACCAAAACATTTCATACTTTGAAATTCCATGAATATGCCAAATAATACAGTTTTATATGCTAAGTTATAAATAATACATTTTATGTTAGTCAATCAACAAAACTTTGGTTTGGTAGGAAAGTAAGTATTGCATATTGCAGTTTCTCCCAAAATTTCCAATTAATCCCCCCCCCCCCAATTATTGTCCTGTGATGTCAAAATTTCCTGAAATTTTACTTCTCTGTCAGAGGCACAGAAAAACAAGGGAATGATAGGGTTCATGTTCCCTTGACCTAAGCAGGCGCATCCTTTGACTTCAGGTCTCTTCTGTGGTTGCCTGTTGAAATCCTTGACTTGAAAAATTGGTATTTCAGATCTCCAAAAGTCCCTTTGTTTTGCCTTAATTACTTGACTCCCTTCAGTTTACCATTTGGTAAGTTAAGGTTCATGAGAAGATTTGCTTGTCATCATACTGAATTTCTTCTGCTTTGTTCCTATCTCTTGAACATCTAACATCCTGAAGCTGAGAGGAAACTCTCTGGAAAACCCCTCTGGCACTTGTGCTAAGATTGGCAGTTGCGAAATAATCTTATGCGGTGGCAGGCGGAGAACACGGAACACGTTGCCAACGTCCCTCAAAGGACACCGGCTTTCCCTATCTAGGTTTCAGGACCTCCTTTGAGCAGCCATTAAACATTAAGTCACTTAATATGATTTCTTGTTGGCTCAATTTAATTTTAGGATGGCTTTCTTTCCCTCCCCTGCATTTTGGAGATGCAGTTCAAGCTTTTGAGTCCAAGAGCCTTTGCCAGGCAAAAAAATCAGCAACAAAGAATTAAATCCTATTTGTTATCAGGTAGGATAGAGACCTTCAGAATAGGAAAGGACATGAGCAGTTAGTGAATGCTTGATGTAACTGGGCTAACTTGAGAGCTGTGGTTCTCGAAAGCTTATGCTACAATAAAGTTGGTTAGTCTTAAAGGTGCTACTGGACTCTTTACTATTTTGGAGGAGGGAGAGAATCTATTTCTGGTGTAACATAGATATGGGTATTTTTTCTGTGTCAGCAGTTTGAATGGAGGCATTTTGGTCCTGAAACACATTGGATGTTGTTAGAAAAGGCAACCATAGCTTTAATTATACAGCAAATCAGTAGTTTCATGTACTCGGGAAGACTGTACTGAAAGGAAATGGTCTCAAAGAAATGCACAAGTAAAAGGGCAGGAACTATAGACTTTACTACTATGGACTGTCTGTTGCTGTAAGTACAATCCTACTGGATAGTTTCTTGTGTTGTTTAATATATCCGTCTTAGAATTACTAGCATTTCGTCAACTCTGTATTTGGTTCTTGCTCATGTTTGCATGTATGTAACCTATTACACTGTTTATTAAAATGTCCTTGAAATTGACTGTACTGGCTCACACTGTGTAATCTGCCTTCAGTCTCAGCGAGAAAGGCGGACTACAAACAGTGTAAATAAATAAATTAAAAAAAATAGCTTAGTCATGACTGAAACTGGAAAAAATCTAAATGCCCTAGAATTGGGTTTTATCTTCTTTACGTTTATTTGTTGGGGGAGATGTTGCCATCTAAATTCAGATTGGGGCGTGAATGGGGGGCGTGAGGGAGAAGGTGGTTCCCGTTTTGACTCCCGTTCTGACTCGCATGTGTTCCCCCACCCTTCTCAAAAATAACAGTGGTGGGGAGGGCAGAATAAGCTCCACTCTTCTGTGGCATCTTCCTGGGACGTTGAGTATCGCCCTATATTTAGCAGTCGGTGACCAAGGTGACATTCCAAGGCCGCCAACTCTACCAGTTCCATACCCCTGACACTCCCGGCACGCCATCCGGATCCTTCCCTTGCTCTTAGAATGGGTCCAGTCCTGCTAACACTTGAGTTCTCTCCTCAAACCAAACATCTTCATCCTACCATCGTGTGTGCTCATATGCTTGCTTGGCTGCCACCTGCAGAGTCAACAACCAGCTGGGTATAGTGTTGAAGTAGGATCTGGGAAACCCAGGTTCGAATCCCCTCCCATTGTAGAAGCTTACACTGTGACCTTGAGCCAGTTGCACTCTTGGCAAAACTTAAGTTATAAGGGGGTTGTGAGGATAAACTGGAGAAAGGGACTATGTTGCAAGCCCCTGTGGGTTTCCATTGGAGATAAATGTGCGGTATTGAATGAAGTCTATTAATAAGTGCTGGTTTTTGGGTGGCTGGCATGGGGAAGGCTTTTCTGTCAGCTGGAACACCCTGCATCCATTTGTGCTTCATGCCAGCGTCAGGGGTCCTTGCTTGGCTAGATCTGGTAGAATCTGAACACTGAAGGGGACTGTGGCTGTGGTTTTTCTTCCAGGCTTCTTATCTGGAGGGTCACCAGAGGCATTTGTGGTTCTCTTTGCTATGCAAGAGCTCTGCAGATGTGAGTGTGGGGCAGCCACTCCTCAGCGCCCCCCCCCCCTTTCCTCCGTGGCCTGTGTTTGCGCTCTGCTTCAGGGAGAGTACAGTCTACGGAAGGAGCCTTTTCTCTTGGAGGCAAATCTTCAGATTGTTCCCGCATTGCTTCTGCGTTTGTCTCTTGAGAAACTGGATTGAGCTGTGAACAGTGTTTTCAAAACAGAACCCAAGTTCCCAGACAGGCAAGCTGTATCTGACACAAGTCCCGTTCCCCACCCCCCCACCGCTAGACATCTGCCTTTGCTTTTTAGTATACCATTACCGAAGACAGAAGAAGATTGCTGTGTGTACTCCAGGTCATAGTGTGGTAATTAAGTGCCTTTTCAATTGTCGGGTGCTTCAGACAAACACTCTCCGATCCATCTTGTTCCTTTTTTTTTGTTTTTTCTGGGAGGTTGCTGCAGGAGCCATCCTGGGAAGGGGTGGGGCTTACCTGCATGGCAGGTGTTTGCTCCACGTTCTTTGTGTCTGATGGTGCTAGTCTCAAACTTGCCACCTGGCATTTCTTTCATTCATTCATGGGAGAGTTTAGAGCCAGGCATTGAGTATCTGTCACCTTAAGGCAAAGATGTCTCTAAAAAACATTTTTGAGGGGCTCCGTAGGGTTGCTAACCTCCAGGTGAGGCCTGGAGATCCCCCCGGGAATTACTGCTGAGTTCTCCTGGAGGATGTGGGTGTTTTGGAGTGAGAACTCTGCGGCGTTATACCCCATTGAGGCCTCCCCCCTCCTCCCACCCTTCTGTCCCCAGGGTCCATCCCAAATATCCAGGAATTTCTCAACCTGGAATTGGCAACCCAGGGTTTCAGCATAAAGCCTGTCCTCCAGGGAAAAGATGCTTGTTGGGCTGTGGGAGCTGGCTTCCTAACTGTACGCTGCAAGAGAATTGCTCACGTGCTGGCTGTGTATGGCTGGAGCATCCATGTGCAGAGAGGAGGCTGTCTGCTGTGAAGGGCCATGATTCCCTACTGTGGGTGGGAAATTGTGTTGTGACAACATTGAAATGTGTGTGCACACATGTGTTTTGTGGGTCGGGTCATTCTTACTATATCATGGCCTGAACCTTTTCCGAAGAATAACTGAATCGTGTCTCCACTGTGTAGTTCAGAGAGGCGCCCCTTGGATAGTCGAGGTCTTGCAGGTGGTGGGTCTGAAATCAGCCCCACAGGGCAACTGCAGAGGTTTTGACTGAGGCCTTTTTTTCTTAAATTATCAAACTAACACTTTTTGTCAAAGAAACCCAAATGGTCAACTGAAAATACTCTTGAATAGTTTTATGTTGAATAGTTGGATTGGTTCTGTCATAGAGCCTCTTAACATTATGCCGTCTCAATCTGTATTAATAAAATTATTTTGGAGAAAGGTTGATGGAGGCGAAGGTGAGGCTGCTTCTGCCCCGGATGTCAGAGTGGAGCAGAGTTTTTCAGAGCATCCGTTCTTCTCCTGCCACCTTCTGTAGTGTACTCTTGATGTAGTTTACTCTTCCGTGTGGCATGGCGTGCCTGAGGAGGTCAGGGGAGCCCCCACTCTCCTGGCTTTCCGCAAATGATGCAAAACCGAATTAATCAAAAAGGCCTTTGTGTTGTAGGGAGAGGATCTCAGATGCTTCGCTCAAGAGTTAGGGACCACAGACTTCACCACTGTGTTGCCTTACGTGCTATCTGTTGTCTTAAATACGAGCTCCTATGTACTACCCGTGCTTCATGTTGTCTAATGTCAGCCCTAGAATTGCTTGTCCTCTGTTTCAGCATCTCTTCAGCTCTGTATTGGATTCCTGCTAATGGTATGTCTTTGCAAACTTGTGTTTATTTACCCGATGGCGTTGTTTATGGAAATGTCCCTGATATTGACTGTTCTAATCTCGCACTGTGTAATTCACCTTGAGTCTCAGTGAGAAAGGTGGATTATGAATGACGTAAATAAAAAATGTTTCCATGTTATATGGAAATGTTATAAATGTTGCATTTTGTGTTAAAACAGTAAAATTAGTTTTGGTTTGCGATCAAAGTAATCGTTGGATGTGTTTAAATTCCTCTCATGGCTTCAACATTTCTGGAACTTTTACATCTCTAGTACAGAAGAAGATGACGTTGATATGTTGGTGACGCCTGACTGTTCCTCCCGTTTGTCTGATCATGAGGAGGCAATGAATGCTCTGAGACGGTGTCTGGATACGGATCTGCCAGTTGAAGCTCCGTACAAGAAGCCAAAGTGGGTGACGGTGGGAAATTCAGCAGATTGGTTGGCTGGGGGATGTCTGTTGTGGATGAGATTACTCTCTCTTTGAAGTATCTCATTTGGGGGCTCCTAGGCCTGGCTCTGAGCCCAGAGTTTTGGCTTGCGTCCAAGGCAAGGACGGCTTTTCCCTCAAGGTTGGGTAGTTTGCCAGCTCTGGCCACTCCTGGAAAAAGATATAATCTCTGTTGCCCATGTAGGAGGATGCAGTCCTGAGGAAGTCTACTCAGAAGTAAGTCCTATGTTATTCAGTGGTGCTTACTCCAAGAAACCTGTCCATAGAAGTACAACTTTAAGGTTGAACTAGATGGCCCTTCCAGCTTGCATAGTTGTCTGTAAGAGGTTTGCCAACCTTTCTTTTCTGCTAAGTGTTTAATACAGTTTTTAATGTTGGCTCTTAATTGCTGTTTTTAAATAATGTCTAGCTGTTTGGTTTATGAAGTTTGAATTGTCTTCTGTTAACTGCTGAAGAACTTGTTAACATTGATTTCTTAGGCAGAATAAAAAAATATACTTTGCTAGTCTGACACAGGAGTCACTCATACCCCAAAGTAAGTTGCAGATAAAAATAAACCTGGTGTGTGTGTGTGGGGTGTGTGTGTGGATTCATTGAGCATGCAAAGAAAAAAAATCTATACTTCATTAAGCATTTCCCTTTGGTGATACAGGAATAGAACAGAAGCAAAGACTCCCAGGAGGAAAAAAAACCAGAAAAAAATATTTTTGTCAATATCATCCCCCCCCCCCCCGGCCAATTTCCATTTTTCTCTCAGGGCCATCAGAGGTAAACACACACACACACACACACACCCCAGCTCCTTTGGGCTGTTTGCAGGACCTTGGGAAGGGGGGCATAAAACAGGGCGGAGCAATTAACTCACTAAAGTTGAAGGATCGGTGGCGTATGGAACTATCGAAGGCTGAAAACGGAGGCTTTCCTGGTTTCCCCATTCCTGGGGATTTGTCTAGTTTCCCTATCTGTTAAAAGTTTTAATTGATACTGTAAATTACGTTGCTTATCTCTAGTTCAAAGGCAGTTTAGTAAAGAAATAAAATGATCCTATCTGGAAGTATATGTGTGAAGTTGTAGTAGTAGTGTTTACAATATCACAAAATCTTTTGTGTGGGGGGGTGGGGTGGGGGCTGTGTTATCTATGTGCTCTGCATTTACGGATATTGGAGTCCATTGTGTCTCTCTTTTTGTTTTTCTTTTGGCTATTTTTTGTCCAAAAATTGCACCTACGACCTGGGGGTGGGTGGTTGGGGAGACAGATGGCTGCATTTTTGGACTTTGTGGCTTTGATTGTTCCTTTACTTTTTTTTCTGGAGCAAGGATGCTATTAAACGTCTCGTTCTTGGTGGCTTAACTAATCACTCCATGCCGATTCTTCCTTGTGTAGATTGAACCTATTTTTCACACTTTTTCTGTTTGACTGAGCTGAATTCCCCCTATAAAAGGTGAACATTTTAACATTATTTGTGTATAAACAGACTGGGAATATCAGCAAAAATAAAAATACTGTCCTGGTGGTTGTCATATCTCAAAAAGGGTATTGAAGAGCTGGAAAAAGTGCAGAAGAGGACGCCCAGGAGGATTAAGGAGTGAGAATACCTTTCATATGAGGGCAACGTCAAGAGTTGGGAGCTTTTCAGTTTAGAAAAGTCTTGACTCAAGAGTCTCTCTACACAGGACATCTTACATGGGGACACTCAAGTGACTTATTTCCTGTGTTGTCTTATATAGAGCCAGTTTGGTGTAGTGGTTAAGAGTTTGGGACTGTAATCTGGAGAGCCGGGTTTGATTCCCCACTCCTCCGCTTGAAGCCAGCTGGGTGACCTTGGGTCAGTCACAGCTCTCTCGGAGCTCTCTCAGCCCCACCCACCTCACTGGGTGTTTGTTGTTGTGGGGATAATAATGGCATACTTTGTAAACTGCTCTGAGTGGGTGTTAAGCCATCCTGAAGGGTGGTATATAAATCAAATATTATTATTATTATATTCAAGTGTACTCTGTCTCTCTAGCAAGGTGTGTGTATCCACAATGGGAGAATAAGTGCAAGATCTTTCACTTGAGCACCCTTGTGTAAGATGTCTGTTGTATAGAGACTCTAAGAAGGGGTGGGCAACAGAGGTTTATCAAAATATGTATGGGGTGGAGAAGTGAACAGAGATTTTCCCCCTGCCTCTTCCATAATACTGGAACTTGGAGGCACCCAGTGAAGTTGATAGGCAATAGATTCTGCAAGGACAAAATGAATAATTGCCATGTGGAATTCAGTGCCAGGGGATGTAGAGATGGCCCTGCACATGGACGGCTTTAAAAGGAGACAAGAAAGCTTCATGGAGGATAAGTCCGTCAAAGTCTAGCAGTCATGACTAAAGTGAACTTGTCAGACTATGGAATCCCAGTTATCCAGAGTTTGTCTCCCACCCCTCTTGCAAGTAGCACAAGGTTTCTTGATTCCAAAAGGTTTATTGAAAGACTATGCTCAGGATACAAGTGTCCATACTCCAAAGGCTGGTGAGGCCTTGGCTGAACAAAAGCTTTGTTGAGAATGACATGTAAAAGGAAAGTTACAACACTTCAAACACCCATTCCCAGCCTCCCCCCTAGTCCTGTCTGCGAAGGCATGAGAAGGCGAGAACATCAAGGTCGTTGGCTGGTCTGGACAGATAAGGCTCTTCGCTCCCATGGATATGAGCGGCCTGGTTGACACCTGGGCCTGGAAGGAGGAAAACTAGACAACTGCTGATTATAACACAAGCTAATATGGCGTTACTCTGGCTAGAGAATTGACATCCTGACAGAACTTCCACATTCAGAGGCAGTAAATCTCTGCAACCCAGTGCTGGGAAGGCCTTGGCTGTGCCCTCCTTGTTATACCTTCAGGGGAACTGATTGGCCACACATTCGGTGTGAAGCTGGCCTCCCTGGACCATTCATCCAACAGTCCTGCTCTTGAGGAGCAAAAAGGCTCTCAAAGACAACCTGTGTGGTGAGGGAAGTGGTGTGTTGTGCATTTCCTGTCTGGAATTGCTTGGGCAAGTCACTGTGCAGGTGTTAAAGGCTGGAGAGGTGTTCCGGTGGAGAATCTTGGTTGCCAGGGAAGAATTTAACATACCACTGTTCGAAGGAGCAGTCGGCCTGCCTTTAAGCAGTTAAATGCTTTAAGTGATGCAAACCCAAACTTTGCTAATTGCCATAGTTTTGCAGAGTAGGCACAGCCTTGACTTTGAAGCAAACGCCTTAAACTTCTTCCTTCAGAAGAGCCTGGATGCTCATCTGTGACTAATTTAACAAACAAAACCAGAGTGATCCCCCCCTTCGGTTTCCAGCCCCTACCATGCCCCTGCGTATGGGAAGCCTGGAAGAAATGCAAAAATATGAAACTTGGAGATGGTTGCTTATCCCTGTTCAAAAATAGAAATATGAGCCTGAGTCGACAGCCTCAAAAGATACATCAGAGTTATCGGATTAAGCATGAGAAACGGCTTGTTGCTGCCTTTCTGTCTTGGAGATGGGCTGCAGACCCTCTTGGTGTGTGTGTGCCTTCGCAATGTATTTGTGCTATTAATCTCCAAAGCTGGTTGCTGCTAAATGTTGCAGGGTTCTCTCTTTCTTTTTGGCTAAAACTTAGTAGGGAAAGCAAAGCGTCCTCAAACAGTCTTCTGTGGATTTCTTCCTTTTTCGCAGGTGATGAAATTATGTGCTATAGTTGCTGTAAGAGATGCATTGCATCAGCCACCCCCCCCCCTCCCATGGCAGGGTTCTGCCCCAGAAGTTGGGGCCACTGAGTATTGTTAAATATGCATTCGTATTGTGGCACAGCGGAGCTCCGTCATGCACGGCTGAGGGATATTGCTTGGCTGCTAGCATCTGGCCCTGAAGCCACATTCTCAGCCCCTTTGGGTGCTGTGTCAATATAATGGGTGTTGTAGACGGGACCACGGCTGGTTCTCTGTGATGTGGCCTCTGCTTCCCTCTCTTCCTGCATTGTCCACACCTGAAGCTCATTAATACAAGTTTGTTTTCTTTTTTTCTTGCCCTTCGTACAGGTTGTGGAGGAGTACTTTGTTCTCCCATTTTATCCTCACAACACGCCTGTGAGGTGGGTTAGGCATGTAGAACATTCAGTAAGCTTCTTGGCCAAGTGGAGATTCGGACTTGACTCTTCCTGTTCTCAGTTCGGCACCCTAACCACTACGCCACACTGTTCTTGTTTGTTTCATTTGTGGCCCTGCTTTCTCACAAAGACTCAGATCGGGGACTGCCTTGGTCTGGAACCAGGGGCCTTCAAGAACAACTCTGGTCTCTTTTTCGCTCCCGCAGCTGCCAACTCCGCATTCCGTACTTGCTGGATTTGGTGCTGAGCATTATGGGATTTTAAGAACATGCAAACGTTGTGATACAATCTGCAGATCAGTTCCTGCTCAGATGTCCGCACAGGTTGGCCTGATTCATTCCAGAGGGAGAGGAGAATGCGGATAGCCTTTCTTTGTGCTCGGACTCCTTTGCCCCAAATGAGAGGGGGGCATTTTCCTCTTACAATGGCCGCATTAAAAACACAGTCCTAGACTGTGATGGCTGTGCCACGCATTATAGTTGGAGTTTCGCGAGTTTGAGACTTGCAGCCTGTGGGCAAAGTTGCTGGAACTAGTAAGTAAATGCAGAAATTAAACTACCTACACTGTAAGACTGAGCTCACCTGGCTGAGGTTTTCAGAAGAATTGCAAATAACTTTTGTAGTTTTCCTGAAGCGTATGGCGCTTGTCAGATCCTCTTCCTTGGAAGAAGTTGCAGACAGGTTGGGGCCACTGCTGAGCAGGCTGCATTAAATGCGTATCTGGCAGCTTTGCTACAAGCAAGCATTTGTTGGCAAAGAATGCTGATGAAAAGTAGACAGCAAGCTGGAGACATCTAGTTAGTTCAAAAGCTCTGTGTTAATGAGTGGGACAAAAAGGCTCTTTCTAAAGTTGCAGTGGAAAGCTCTTGGGCAAATTCAGTGAGGAGTCATAAGTGTTACCGCTTTTCCTCTCCCCTCAGCCCCACCCCCCAACCCCCAATCACTTGTTTAAGGCATCCACGGTCTTTTGTTGCATCCTGTTATCACTAGCACTAAAAGGAAACCCATCTCTGGTGTGCAGCGGTTTCGGCTTCAGGAACTCTGTGATGCAGGGCGGTATTGCAGTGGCACCGCTATTGACTGTGGTGGTACCAAGCTCAGCATGACTGTGCCGCAGGTCTGTGTAGCTGTGGGTCTTTTGTGGAGTGTGGGTCATACAGGGCTAGATGTGAAATGCCAGCTTGTAGGACACGCTCTCAGACATGTTCGTTCATCCGTACAGTATGAAAATAAGCTAGTTGCTGGCTGGTGAGCTCTTGGAAGAACAGGCTGACAGGGTGGTTGTGTATGTTGGATCTATCACTGTCCTGTGAGAGACGTGAATGGGCAGAGAGGGGTTTAAAGGTTAGGCACACGTGCCCACTGCAGGGAGAGTAGGGCTTGAGAAAGAGGTCTCTTTTTAGCCAGGATCAATGTGTGCCCTGTATGGACTGGACTCCTCCTGATGGAGGGCAGGTGTGACGGACTCGGCTTCAGATGCTGAGATTTCTAGTCAGTGAGCTATGACTGACATGTTTCCTGCCCCCCCCCCTCCAATGTGGCCAGCCTGAAATGGCAGTTGGGGATGGCATGTTGGGGAAGCTGGCAGTTGGACTGGGAGAGTAAACAAGAGAGTGGAAGGGAGTGGGAGCCTGGCTTTAGACCAGAGAGGGTCAGCCAGAGAATCCTCTGGGAGAGGAAATAATGTTTGTGAAGCACTTTTAGTCCCAGGACTAAAGTGGGGAAAACCAGCACTAACTCCTGCTTAGACTCAAGAGATCTGGGCCAAGGAAGTGGGTAGAGAGGAGTCTCCCCTTCAGAGCCAGGAACAGGGTGATAGCTCATAACTATAATGCCTGCCCAGCATCTAGTAAGGGTTTGACTCAGTGGAGCGCCCTTAAGTCTGGAGAAGAGGGGAAGTCGTGCTGTGTTTGTGTGTAAAAAGTGAAACATTTGTGAAGCAGTTCCAACCTCTCAAAGAAACCAAGTGTTTTGTGCCTCACACCAGTGAAGTTTCTGTATAAAAACCTTTGAACCTTCAGTTCAAACATCTGCCTACCTGTCTTCTGACTTTACCTACTGTAAATAAACCTTCAGTTACGTTTGAACCTCCCCAAGCCTTGTGTGCCAGTTTCTGCTAAAGAGAAGCGCAAACCCCTGATCGGTCCCCTACTAAGACTTGGCTGGGTGACCATTTTTAATAATCCTTAAGGGTGGGACAAGAAGGAAAGTTGAAGCTTAACATCAACCACGCTACCAGAGGCTTCCCAGCCCAGTATACAGCTTCATAGGCTTAAAGGGAAGAAGTTTTACCTCAGGGTAGGGATAGGTCAGCCTAAGCCTGAGTTGTACGTGGGTTTGTGGCAGAAGCAGGCTTTGGTCTTGCAGTTGCTCACCGTAGAGATGCTGTAGTTAATCTCAAATCCAGCCTGTAGTTCTAGCTTGTGCAGGATCTAGAGGGATCTGGAAAGAGCTTCTCGTTGAGGCATACTGATTAATGTATCCCATCGCTCCCTTGACTTTGTTGTCTTTACTGTTTGAGCTACAGCTGTTCCTTTCCATTTGGTGAAACATAATTCTGAAATTTCAGAGGAGCAAAAATATCTATAAAACTTCTGGTGTATCCATAATAGACTGCAAAATAAGCAGTGCCTGCAGTTTTACCCAAATGACACAATTTTAGACTTGGCAAGTAGGCTTTCAGTCTTCATTGTGTTTCCAACCACAACTCTACATCCTTCTCATTCAGTTACTGAACGATGGAAGTGAGCCGAATCTGCATGGCGAGCTGTCTCCGTGTGAAATGCATGCAGCCTCTTTTCTGATATGTCAGCATATCTTTGAAACATTTAGTGTTTATGCCCATATCTTTTCCTGTTCTTAATTAAAATAGAAAAGAACGTGGAGCGGACGGGAGGTAGGGAGTCTTCAAAATTTTTGTCATGCTACTTAATATTGATATACTGCATCGAGTGTCATTCTCTATAATTATCACATCCCGAGAACTGTCTAATTAGAATTCTTGGGGTTACCGAGTTAAGTAGGAAGCTTATCCACAAACATCAAAGCTGTTAATGTTTGTGTGAATGTCAGCTTTGTCAGGCTGCCCAATTGCTTGGGGAACACTTGGGTTAGAACTGCTTGTGGAGTCGGCCGTCTTGCTTGGCCTGAGAGCAGTAAGAGTCTTGCTTGGCGCTCTGGATTGCAGAAAACCGTTTTCCGTAGAGCTGGAAGGAATCTAGGTCACTTCTGCAGCATCTCTAGTTCTCTAGGCAGATTAATTTTTCTCTGTGCCAACTTAGTTTTTAAGCGAGCTGTGCCAAGTCCAGGATGACGGCGTCTGGTTCCTTAGCTCAGCATTTCCTGACCTGCGGGTCCCGACCTGGAAGTGGTTCGTGACGCCCGTGAAAGCGGGTCCCAGGCATTTGCAGTTTTATTGATTCGTGCATGTTCTTTTTCAAAGTGGGTCAGCACGCTCAGTAAATTTGGACTTGTGGGTCACCATCCTAAAAAAAGTTAGAAACCGCTGCCTTAGCAGTGGAATTAAATTGTGTGTGTGTGTGTGGGGGGGGGGGAGTTGATTTGTAGCTTGCAGCTCATGTGTAGTATGGGCCCTTACTGAGGTTGGTTGCCATAGTTTTCACCCAAAATGTCTCCACTTGAGCAGTAGGTATGCGATTAGCCCTTGGCAGATTGGGGTTTTTTAATGGGGCATATTCTGAGGGGATGCTGGAGAGATTGGTGAGGCCTCGAGAATCGGTGATGATTCTACAGTGATTGGCTGGCCCTGTTTGGAGCATTGCCATAAAGCTGTAAGATGGAAAGGGGGTACGGTGATCTCTTCTTGCAGGGCCTAGGCAGTGGACAATGACATGGGATACTGTCCTCTACCTGGCAGCATGTCTCAAACCCAGGGCCCAGGGCAGAGATCTTCCCTTACTCTTTTAACTGGGGGTGTTAGTTAGAAGCTCTAGTGAATTGGGCAAATGGTTCTTTGGTCATAAACTTGATAGTTAGCAGTTCTTCGGGGTCTCTGGCAAAAGCCCACCCCCACCATGGCGCTGCACTAAGGTCATCTCACAAAGCCCCATGCACAACTTCCACTTCTTCAACTACAGGAAGAGAAACACTTCCACTAATTGCCAGGCAAGCATTCTGGATCTGAGAGGTGGTTCATCCTTTCGGCTTCATCTTTGCCAAAGTTGTTAATGGCTGTTTGCCTTTCTCTGTACTAAGTTGGTTGGGATCCACTCAGCTCACTCTTGCTGTTGAGTTTCCATAGCAAAGGGGAATGCTTCCCACAGATCTGTCACCTTTCCTATCTCTTACGTAGCATCAGAAAAGACCTCTTTGGACTTTATTGTTCATACAGTCCAATTTAATGATTTTAGTATTATCCGTAATAAAGGTTCAGTTTGGTTTCAAGGCCTCTGGCTTATTCCCAGACTGACCCTTTCACACACACACACTCCGCCCTCAGCTTTTTCCTCTTGGTATTTAAATTGAACAGAACGGCAGAGAAACATAATTCATCGTGAATAGTTTGGACTCTCAGGTTAATGTGACACCTAAGCTGGGCCTCAAGAACTGGGTCCACAGTAATCACTTTGAGGCTGATTTAAAGTTCTTAAATATCCTGAATTGCTTCCTATACTCTCTTAAAATAGAACGCCAGTGTTTAATTTAATATACATTTTTAAACCCCTACACCTGCCAGATGGCACACTTTATAGGATGTCCAGAGTAAGTGACAGAATAACGTTGGCCGGGGGAAAATAACATTGGCCAGAGGTGAAAAGACAAGCTGAGATTGCTTGAATAGTTGCCCGGGAAACGTTTGTGCCATGTCTTAATGCTATTTTCAGAAGATACCGGGTGCCTTCTTATAAAACATGCGAGTTCAAGAAGACTCCTATATATGTCATGGGAAGATCATGGATCTCTCGTATCACTGGGGGTGGGTGAGTGGGCAGGGGTCATGAAGCTGAGTGCCAAACCCAATAGGGCAGGGGTTGTGGGGCTTCTCTCCACTATATTATTTTAAAGAAGCAGCACATTCTAAAGCCCTTCTTCCTATGCAGTTATTAAAACCTGTAAAGAATCAGGTAGGAAGGAGGCAGAGACCTTGGTCATCACCCGACGCTGAAACAGTTGTCTTCTCAGATTAGCTGATAGTTTAATCTGAATCTCCACTATTCTGCAGCTCAAGCCTGCGCTCGAGGTGGCAAAAATAAAATTGATAACAATGGTTTAGAGTAAACCCATTCCAGTAAAGTAGATTTCATGGAATACTCTGCAGAATAGACAGGAATAGACATGCAAGCTGGGACTTACTTGTGTCTGCATGTCCGCTACAACCGTACAATACCCTAGCTGGAATCTGAAATAATAAAGCTATTTCAAAGGAGAACTGATTTCTCGCCCCTGCATGTGAACATGTGGAAACTGTGCGTTGGTGGTCACATGGTGATTGAACTTGTGGGGACTTTTCCTTTTAGGAAATGGGCTGCGTTTGCAGCAACTTCCAAGATTGGCAGGCTTACCCTCTCCACGCCGGGTTTCTCTGGCTCTTTGAGGACGCCTGTCTTCGGCAACATTTCAGTGGTGCTGTTAAATGCTCTGCCGTGGAAGTCCCTTCAGGGTAATCCACCCGGCCCGCTGTTAGTTCATTCCTCCCTGAGTTTGCAGGCTTCCAGCTTGGTTGTAGTTTGAATACCCAGATCCCACCTTTCCCCCAAAGTTCTTGTCTCTTTCTCCATTACTGTTCCTTCCCTTTCAGTGAGATCATCCATTGGGTGAAGCATGTAAGACAACAAAACCTCTGAGATGCCACTGAGCTCAACGGCTTTCGGAGCAGCTGCCACAAAGGGGTGATGTTGCTAAACCACAGCAAGAGGAATTGTCATGACTTGTGCAATGAGACAAAGTTGACATTTGAAAGCAGCTTCAGTGCTGGGGAGACAGAGCTGACAAATCCTTGCCGACGACTCATTTATTGTAACGGAGGAAATATGGTTTGAGTCTAATAAAACGGAAGGTTTATTGCTAAACCAATGATGCAGCTTTTAAATCACCCCAGGAGAATTCTGAATGCACAATTGCATAATGAATCTCCCATCCGTGTTCCTTCTTGTGTAAATGGAATCTTATTAAGCTTAAGCCTGTTAATGCAACATAATGCATGTGCCACAAACTGCCTTGCAGCAAGAGCTGTTAGACAAACTGGTTCCTTCCCAGTGGGCTGTATCAGAGAAGGACGTTTCAATATCCAAGGTGTGCTTCGTGTTTGGTGTGAAGTTCTGTATCCTTATTTAGGAATCTTACGGGGACAAAATAGATTTTGTGTGATCATAGGACGTTACTATACTTCAATCTTAGGTGTATTGAAGAGTTAGAGGCTGGGAAAGAAGCTGCCCCCAAATTTGGTTTCTCTCAAATGTGTTTCTCCTCTGAAGATTTCTCCCCCTTCTCTCAATTTTATTTATTCAGGGTGTTTGTGTACCTCTCCTTTCTCCAGATACAATCAAAACCAAAGACGAGGAACAGCAATAAATGCATTAGAAAAATAATCATTGATTGAAGTAAATTATTAAAACTGGTAAGCCAGAGCCCAAATGTGTATCCTTTAACTTCCTCATAAGCTCTAATAAATAGCTCTGTCCTCCAGCCTTGCCAGAATGCCCCAAGGTAGATGCCTGCCTTGCTCCACCTGGAGTCTTTTCCATGGTTACGGAACGGCAGCAAAGCAGGCCTGGGTTGCAGAAAGACTGTATCCTCAAGAGAGCAACTGGACTGTTAGCAAACAGTGGAATTACTGCATGGCTTTGCATCTGCAGAGACAGCCCTTGAAACAATCGGGCCCCAGGTCATGCTTTAAAGCTAATTCATCAGCCCCTTAAATTGGATCTGGAAACAAATAGGTGATCTAGGAAGAGACTTCAGGGTTAGTGCAACTCAGTCTCTATGTGCAGCCACTGATAATATCCCCTCCACCCATCATATGGTTTTTATTTGACCTGCCCAGCCCAATCCTACGTATGCATTTGGGCTGTCCCATTTTATACCAACTGAAGTTCCAAAATCATCTCCAAGGGCAGTCTGTGTAAAGCGTGTTACGGAAATCTAGCCTTGAAATGATCAAAGCACAGAGCAGAAACTGGGACAACTTCTAAATTAAATGCAGCTGGGAAAAGCATTTCCCCATTTCCTGTAACCAGAGACCCGATATGATTGGAATCCCAAACTTTCAGCCTGGTTCTTCCGTGGAAGTTGAACCTTATCGATAATGAGAAGAGGCGGAGATGCGGGGCAAACTTTTTCCATTTTTGGTGCTTTATTTTTCCAAGGAAAATGTTTCATCCCTAAAGATTCATTATTTCATAAAATTAATAGCAGGGAATGGATGCTGTTGCCAAAACAAAACGACGCAAGGCTGATGGTTCCAAAGTTGTTAGTAATGTTTTTCCGGCGACAGTTCCTGGAAGAGGGTGCAAGATGCACGTCCTCTTGCTTCGTAAGCGGAGGGGCGGAGGACGGTTCAAATGTAGTAGGCTTGGCTGGGCAGGTCAAATGAAACCCAACGCTCCTTTCACATGGTGGGTGGAAGCGATACTGTGAGCCCAGTCTGATAACGGAATTTAGCAAACCATGCTGATGTGCTGCTGGGTTCCCCCGGTGACTTCTTGAAGAGAGCGGGGCCTGTTCACATAGCAGAATGAAGAACCGGACGGGTCATTAAACTGCTTATCTTTTGTTTCAGGTTCGTATCAGATTTCTGCTGGTTTTTCTGCTTTTTTGTTCGTTCGTTTGTTTAAATTTGTATTCTGCCCTCCCTGCACCAGCAGGCTCAGGGCGGATCACATTTATAGACATTAAAATTACAAGCACAATTTAAAAACGTAATAAATACAACATAAATATTTAAAAACAAACACAAGCAGCACAAACAGTTCATTAATCCATTTCTAACTGTCACTGAAAAATAAAGGAGACTTACTTTTTGGAGGTGGATGTTCTAATAGGGGCCCCCCGTTCTACCCTATTTTGGCTGGCGAGGGCCCTGCCCAGCATCAACCAAATGCCTTGTGGAACAGCTCCGTCTTACAGGCCCGGTGGAATGATAACAAATCCCGCTGGGCCCTGGTCTCGTTAGACAGAGTGTTCCACCAGGTTGGAGCCAGGACCGAAAAGGCCCTGGCTCTGGTTGATGCTAGGCGGGCCTCCCTGGGGCCAGGGACCTTCAGCAGATGTTTATCACTAGATCGAAGCGTCCTCTGGGACACATATGGGGAGAGGCGGTCCTGAAGATACGCAGGTCCCAGTCCGCGTAGGGCTTTATAGGTTAATGCCAAAACCTTGAATTTGATTCGGTACTCTACTAGTAACCAATGCAGCTGGCGCAGTACCGGTGTAATATGTGCACTTCTTGGCACTCCAGTGATGATGCACGCCACTGCATTTTGGATCAGCTGCAACCGCCGGATCAGATTCAAGGGAAGCCCTGTGTAGAGCATGTTACAGTAGTCTTAGCCTAGAGGGTGACTGTTGCCTTGAATCACTGTAGTTTATTGTGCCGCTGTGTGTATACATATGTATTTTTAATCTTTGAAATCGTAGATGTTTTATCATTTAAAATTGTATGAATTGTCAAATGTATTTTAAATTGTGTGCAAATTGAAATCCTCCCTGAGCCTGCTGGTGTGGGGAGGGCGGAATATAAATCTAATAAATTAAATTAAAGTCACAGGTCAAGAGACAGGGGGCAAGTTGCCTGGTCTGCCGAAGATGGCGGAAAGAAGACCCGGCAACCGCAGCGACCGGAGCCTCCATATTCCAGGAGGCATCCAGGATCGCTCCCAGGCTCCTGAACGGAACGTCCGAGCGGTTGATCGTATTACACTGTGTAATCTTCCTTGAGTCTCCGTGAGAAGAACGGAGTATAAATGATGCAAATAAAAATAAATCATTTTGCACGGTCGTTTGTGTGTGCTAAAATTAGTTGTCACCACTTTTCAATGCCTTCATTTTTGCATAAATTGAAACAAGGTAAGGGGAGTACGTGCTGCATCGTCTTTAATTTTTATAAGTACTATTCTAATAAAAATAAGTTCCACATAAAGCTTTGGATTTGTTTAAATGTAACATTTAAAGCACAGTCCCCTAATTAAACAGGTCAAGCGTTTTGTTGTTATTGGGACATAAAATTAACATGTAGTGCTATTTAAATTTGTTTACAAACTAGAAGTCAAAATAAGCATGCTAAATCAGATCACCTTCTATGTAGGGCATTAGGTACTTTCCCAGAACATTTATTTGTCTGGAAAGCCCCCCTCGTTGGGGGGGGATTACTCTATTCCATGGGGAAACCTCTCCAAACAGCACCACCCCCATTTGATGTGGATTCGGTTTATTTTCCCTCGGTCACTTGACTGCCGCGTTCATTTACCAGCCTGGCACAGAGATGGCAGCTCCTGTTGATGTAGTGGAGGGATATACAGTCCCAGAAGTACAATCCCAGAACTACAGTCCCAGAACTACAGTCCCAGAACTACGTAGGGTCTTGTCTAGGGGTTTCACTTAGATGGCGTATGGGGAAAAGAACTGAGCTGTGTGAGCCCCTCCGGTGCTGATCCCTTGGATCTGATCCAAACTCCCAATTATATCTCCCTTTGAATATGGCCTGCTAAAAAGACCTGAATCACTTTTCCCACTGCCGCACCTGGACATTTCAGTGGGTGGGTAAAGTCCATAGTGTCAAATGCAGGCAAAGGAGAAGTATCAGAGGCATTAACATTTCCCCATTTGTGGACAGTCCTTAATGATAAAAATGTAAAATAAATTGGGTTTAACTCTGCATGGTGTGGCTCCTAGAGGATTGTTCTTGTGGGGCAAGGCAATCTGCTATATATACAGGTAGAGCACATGTGGAAGTAAAGTATATTTTATACCGCCTCCTCCTTCCGGTTGTAAGCAACCTGTTCTCTGTTCTGTATCACATCATGTTCTTTGTCCTGGAAAACGCTTGTCACACATGACACCACGGATTGCAAATTTCACATTTGGTCCTGAACAAGATGCAGAATTCTAATCGAACAGTGTGGTTGGATAAAGCCAGGAACAGCGAACTTGCCGTTTTGATCTGAGCTTAAGAGACAAAGAAACGCATGTGCGTTTTCCTCCTTTCCCAGTGCGGGAAGACTCCTCGATTCCCTGCTTGGATCTCCGGCCTGCTGCCCTCTCGCTCTTCCTCTCTCTTCCCTTCTGGAGAAGGCAGGGCAAGTGTCCGGGACGCACCCAACAGCCTTGTTGGCATAGGATTTCTTTGCCTGGATTTTGTCTCATGATCTGCTTTGAACCGGTGTGCTCTCTCCTTGCCTCCTCCATATTTCAACTTCTGCCCTAGCTTGGGTGTCTTTCTCTCATCTTTCAACGCTGTATACATTGCTAATTACACCCCTTACATTTCTAGCTTGTTTCTCAGTTGTTCGTAGGCAAAATAGGAAAAAGAAAACATTTGAAATTTATCTCCCACTGAAGTCTCTCAAGGATTCTAATATTTTGTCTCTGCTGTGTATTTTTAGAACAGCAGGAAGCATCTACATAAATATTGGTGGAGGACTAGGCCTCTCTACTGATTTAAAAGCTTTATTTAGTAGATTAACTGTTTTGACTGATTAAAATACAGCAGATGCTCACAATAACTCACGTCTGAGGATGTGCTAAGAAGGATGCCATTCCACTCAAGGAAGAGCATCTGTTCGGAAACTGTTGTTCAAAACATGAATATGTGGACACGGGTCATTCTGTAGTCGTCTCTCTGGTGCACCTGCTCTTCAAAGGACTCTTGGAATTATTTGCTTAGTTATCATCTATGCATTCAGTAGCTCCCTTGATCAGAGACCTTCATCAGGTATCTTGTGAAGGGAGCTTTGACTCTCGGCAGCTTATACCCTGGAAATCTTGTTGGACTTTAAGTTGCTACTAGACTGCAGACCAACACGGCTGCCCACCTGAAACCCTCTATGTATTGATTATTCTTGCTCTCTGCTTTGAGAGTTTCCACGGGCCGGGGCAGTCTTCGTGATTCTGGGCCCTGGTTGAATGTCGACAATGGTGTGTGCGTGTGTGTGTGTGTGTGGGGGGGGGGGGGGTCCACACCCATTTTATTCCCACTTGGCACCTGATTTTAACCTGTTTTACAGGGTTGCAGTGAGGATCAAATGGAGGAGGGAAGAGCATCATAAGCCTATCTGAGTTCCCATTGGAGAGAAAACTGGGGTATCAATAAAGTAAATAAGTATTTAAACCATTAAAATGCTTAAGCCCAAACAGTCCCACCAATGGCACTTCTCAGCTCCTTGGTTTCTCCCAGTGGTGGGTGAAATATGAAATACAGCCTGCCAGTCAGGTACCTTAAAACTCCATTTTGTTGTCTCACGCTGTTAAAAATAGAAGCTTGTGGATTCTCTAACAAGCCACCATACAAGTTTGGGGTTGGGGGTTACAAGTTTGGGGTTGGGGGTTACAAGTCATGCAAGCCTGTTGCAGCCCTTGCTATTGCAATTTTCAGAGTAGAGATGGAAAAGAAAAGCAAGGGTGCCATGTGTGTAACGGGCCCGTTGCCCGTGTCTAAAACTAAGCTTCAACTAGCCAGGAGAAAGATGAACCTCTCTCCGGGGAAGCCGAAAGCAGTTAGTCTTCAGACCTGTCAAACAGATAAGTTCTTTGAACCAGCTGTTTATCAGTACATGTATTTATATAGGGTTCAATATTGCTTTGCAACTCTTTATCGAACACACAGACACCTGTCTAGAGTTTATTTCACTTTATTGAAAATACACCCTAGTTTTTTAATGAAGCAAGTAATCAAAATATAAATGGCTATTAATATGAATCCTATAACAACAGAACATAGAAAGGCAATGAGAAATAAGTTCACTAACATTTCTTAATAAATCCTAAGTTTAACATGCTCAAAGTTTCTATGAAATACATAGGTAGAGATAGGTTCTCACCTAGATTCTCCCAAGAGATCTCTTCCATCAGTACCCTGCTTATTCTATCTGTGGTTGCAATTATATACCTAATCATATGCAAATATTTAAGGTCTATTCACATGATAGCACAAACAAATAATGATTGGTTTGACACTTCACTGAATATTCATAATTTCATAGTACAGCCTTCCAATTAGTTAAAAAATTATGTCATAGTCTGATCTGCAAGAGAAAACTATAAATCTCTGACAAGTGTCAAGAAAAGTTAAGTTGGGTGATCACCATTGGTTGAATCTCTGATAGAGGAACATCAATCTCGGTAGAGTCCACTATTTTAATTAATTGCCAAAGGATGAAAGCACACCTGCTGAATTACCTTACACATAGAAAAAATACACTGAAAGTTCATGCAAAGTTTAAAAGTTCATCTAGAGAATACAGAAGCTAGGCCTAGTATTGTTGGCATATGATTTTAATCTATATTGGCATAACACCATGCATTAAAGTTCTATAACGCAAACGTGGACAGCTTGTTCTAGAAGCTTAGTGCTGCTAGAGGTGCTCGTATACATCCTGTAAGAAAGAAGTTACTGGACTAGAAGCCTTTGCCTTTTTCTTCCCTCCTGGGAGCATTGCTGTGTGGAAAAAATCTTTGGCAATCCCACAGACACAGTCGAGTGCAAAATGGCAAGTCTGCTGATTTGCATTTGGCTAAATACCTCTCACTGTACTTAGTTCTGCTTAAACATTGCTGAACATGGTCTGGTTCTGAGCCTATTCTTGTAGCCATGTAGTGGACAGTGCCACTCTAGGATCAGGGATTCATGAGTTCAAATCCCTGACTGAGATCAAACTTGCTGAGTGAACTTGGCCCAACTGGGTGCTCTCAGCTTCACCTCCCTTACCGAGCCGCTGCTGGGTAAGAGGGCGAAGCTCTTTGGAGGCAGACTGGGATTAAAAGGCATCAAAAATAATTCAGATAACAATCCCTTTTACTTACTGCGCTCTGCAAATAGGGAACAGTCCCTCGAAGTCATGCCCGGTTTTGCATCCTGAGAGAATGAGAAGGTTCATGAGAGGTGGGCAAAGCTTGACCTCAAGGCCACCTCAGCAAAGACCAGAGGATGGGCGGCCGCAAGGGAAGGAGGGAGGCCCAGGCAGGAATAACCAGGTGGAGGAAGAGGCGGTCTGAGGGGTCAGACCAGTGGACCATCTGCTCCAGCATCTTGTCTGCTTTCCACTCCCTGCCTCCATAGTTGAGAGAGAGATTCGATGACACACCTCACAATTTGTACTTCTTTTGACCTGCCAGCTGGGATTTCGGCCCCTACTGTCGCTCCCTGTCTTACAGTTTCATAAGCATCTGGTTATGTTCATCGTGACGGCTTACACTAAGCAGAATCCCTAAGTGGAGAAGAGAACACACCCCCTGACATTGGCTGCTTCTCCTATTTTGCAACCATGAACCAGGAAGGCCGAGAGAGAGAGAGAGAGAGAGAGAGAGAGAGAGAGAGAGAGAGAGAGCCCGGTGCAAGAGTTTGAATGAATTGTCCAAAAGTTGTCTTCCTTTTTGACAGCTTACACACCTGAAAATAGGATGTTAGTGAAACCGCGGCACTTTTCAAACACAATTTTAAAAATGAAAATTAGTTATTGAATTGGGAAGGATTTAAGATGCTCTGCATAAATTGCACCACAGACCGACTTCTATTTTTCAAGGAAAATGTTGAGTGTTGTAGAAGAGAAGTGGCGTCTATAAAAAGTACAGCACGTTAATTGCTGCTTGCTCAATTTAACGTTGCGATGAAAGTAGTCCTCCTCACACATTCAATCTTGCAGGCCAGCACACAGTTCAAGGGTTGCTTATGATGTTCTGGGCATTTTAAGGTGGTAATTTTAACCATATTACGGGAGTGTCGCAATCTGTTTCTGTCCTATTTGCTTGAATGTTTAACAGTTTGTCGTGGTTTTTATCCACACATGCATGCAAACAGGCTTGTATTTACATGGTGCAGCTATTAATATGATGAGTGCATTTCAGGATGGGTTGTCCTTAGTGTTCTAAATTAGTGGGATGGGTGGTTGTGTGAGCTGTGGATTAGAATTATGCGTCCTTTGAGGATGGAGATCTTGAAGTAAGAGGAATTCAAAGGCTTGACCCCCTGTTTCTTGCTTGGTAAACTCTGAAGCAGAAATCTGGAAGCCCGGACGTATTCATCCTTGCAATTCTTATGTAAATTTGACTCACTCAGACTTGGATTGAATAGAGACTCTGGATGGTTATCTCATTATCAGAAGTAAGTGCCTTTTAGGCTTTCCATTCAGATTCAGCTATGGAGGGGAGGGGCCACACCCAGCCTGGATTGTGTACTCCACCCCTTTCACGACTTTTGCAACTGATTTGCATCCACTCCCCTCCCCCCTCACCACCTATATATCTCTGGCCAGTTTCTTCATACCCTCCATGCATCTGACGAAGAGAGCTGTGGTTCTCAAAAGCTTATGCTACAATAAAGTTGGTTAGTCTTAAAGGTGCTAGTGGACTCTTTACTATATGGGGCTTGACGGCTTGGATATGTTCCTCCCGCAGTAAATAGGCGTTTGGCTTTGCCATCTTCAACTACATCTGAATTTAGCGACGTCCAGCCTCCTGGGGAAGTCTAACTTCTGCTTTCCTATCATGCTCTGGATATCTTCTGTCAGATTTTATCTGTCACCCCTTCTTCAAAACATGAATTACAACAACCACATTATCTAAATGAACTGCATTGTGTATCCAGGCAAGGGAATGCTAGACTCTTTCTCTTTAGCTGACTTCCAAAATCCCCCCCCCCCGGGTAACATAAGATATCAAGTCCTGTATTTGGGGAGGGTAATGCAAGTGGAGAGCATGGAGGGAATATCTGGGAGGATCAATATGGGTTTCTTTACACGGTTTGTGAATTCCGGTTGCTCAAAAGCGGATTGTAGTTTTAAAGATGTTGGTGTGATCGGATTCCTAGCAAAAGGGCTGGTGTTCATTTCGTTCTTAATGATGTCACTGTCTTGGAATGATGTCTAAATCCTTTCTCAACTTTCAGACAACTGAAAGAAGAATGCAAAAAGGAGAAGTTTGGTACTTGAGACGTGTGGGTGAAGTGGGCCTTGTGAAGTAACACGTCCAGATGGATTACATAAGGAACTTGACATCTTGTTTAAAAACAAATCATTCATTATGCAGTGATGAATAATCAAGCATTACAGTTTCATCTCTGGAGATCCCTTTTTTTGGTAGGGATTTTGATAGTTCTGTAATTAAAAGCTGAAAGCCATTACACCGTCTACATGCTGATCAATTGGTAATTAAAAAGTTGATGATAGATATGGCATTTCATGGGACTGCGTGGCTTATGAACAAATTTCCTGAGTCTCCTGAAATTTGCCATTTTAGTATGTGCTCGGTACTGGTGAGTTATTCACTTTGAATCTTACAAATACCATTGAATTATCAAAATTTGCATACTATAATTTCAGATGTTAATAGATCACATTATTTCAGTGCAATTCGATTTGAAAGGTTGGGTTTCTTTCTTTGTTCCGGATATATAAAATACCATTTTTAATAGCTTTTAATTAGATCTGACTGTCCTATCAGGATCTTGATCTTGTGGCTTGCTTCATCAGTAGAATTTTAATACCGAGCCAAAGGAGAAACAACAAAACAACCCTCTTTGCAAAGTGAGCAGGCGGATGACTTTGAAACTTTGCGCCAATAACCGTGGGCAGTGCCTTTGGCTGGGCAACGGATGCCACCTGGGAGAGAGAGGGAGTGATTTGCATCTCCTGCCTTGGTCCTCTTAATTAGTTCTCAACTTGCTTCCAGTCATGCTTGTCAAGGTTAATGTGTTGAAGGCTGATGGGCGGCTTTTGGCTCTAGGGGATTTCTCCAGGAAGGTGGCTGATCTTAGAACCTCTTTAGATGCTGCTCGGTACATTCTCAGCTGTCGGTCAAAGGAGGGTGCTTGCGGATGGCGGGGAGAGCGTCCCTGGATCGCGGTTTTCAGGATGGTTGCAGGTCATCTGGAGTCTTCTGAAAAACCTGTTTGTTGAGACAGCCCCTTATAGGGGAGGAAGCAGGACAGGAACAGAATCACAGAACCACAGAGTCAGAAGGGGCCATACAGACCCTTTAGTCCAACCCCCTGCCCAGTGCAGGATGAGCCTAAAGCATCCCTGACCAATATTCATCCAGCCTCTTCTTGAAAACTGCCAGTGAGGGGGAGCTCACCACCTCCCTCGGCAGCTGATTCCACCTCTGAACTATTCTGACCGTGAAAAAGTCTTTCCTGTCCACACGTGTGCATCTCATCCTAGGAGACCAATCTCTGCATGTTGTGTGGTCCCTAGGAGAACTGTTCAGACATCCTGCTTAGTTTCTCATTCTGTCTTGAGTACAAACTTGGAACAGAAACCATGTGAACTCTGAGGCCTGCTTGGTTCATGTGCTTGCCGCAGCATGCATGTCTGGAGCGCCTGTTGCCCAAAGGGGATCTGTACTGCAGCTGCCTCAGGAGGTCTGGGTAGCTCGAGCACAACGCTGCCTCTTGCAGTGCGTTTAGAGAGGTCCTATCGAATGCAGCACACATGGGTGAAAATTCAGCGTTGCGGTACCAGATCAGGTTCTCTTAACCAACCTTGACCTACTGAAAAGTGATTGCCTAGTCAACAGATGTGTGATCTGAAGCAAGGAGTGTATCTACTATGCTTAAAGGAATGAATTCAGTACTGTTATGAAAAAGGTAATGAATATCTAATCCTTAAGGCTTATTTTAGACTCTTGAGGTTTTTGCAGACTTTAATTCAGAGGAGAAAACGGTAGAATTTAAGTACTTTATATTGCCAGTCCACTGCTCTCCGGCTTTGAGCAAATGCATATAGCTTTTCATCTTGGTGGTGTGGTTGTTTTTATAATGGAGAATTATGCAGTGGGGTACCCGTATCACTCGGAGTGAGTCTATTGGGACCTGCTGTATGTCCTGCTGAACACGGCCCCTGGCTTTGGAGTACCCATTCCTGCTCAGTGGTAGACTGCAGAAGGTCAAGGTGGATTTGAAAATAACATCCTTGACAAAACACATTCTAGAACAGGCAGACAATCCGAATGGTGTTGGGGAAACAGTGACTGTGGCATTTTTAAAAGCACGGATGCCTGGAGAGCCAGTTTGGTGTAGTGGTTAAGATCAGCAGGACTCTAATCTGTAGAGCTGGGTTTGATTCCCCACTCCTCCTCCACTTGAAGCCGGCTGGGTGACCTTGGGGGCAGTCACGGCTCTCTGGAGCTCTCTCAGCCCCACCCATCCCCACCTTGTTGTGGGGATAATAATGACATACTTTGTAAACCACTCTGAGTGGGCATTAAAATGTCCTGATATACAAATCAAATGTTGTTGTTGTTATTAAAGGAGAAACCTATGTGTTTGGCACTGGGGAGAACATCCATTCGGTATTTGTGGAGAGCTTTGGCCTCTCCCTTTATGAAGGTCTAGCTGCTGTGCTGTCCTAAATAGCGGATGGAGAGGCACATGTGCAGCACTGCTAGCTCAGCTGGCTAGAGCGACTTGTTTTGTCCAAGGCTATGGTTGGAAGACGCACGACTTCACAACCTGCCTGAAACTAAGGGGCGCTGCATGCTGGCTTGAGCTCCAAGGCTCCAGAGAGGCAAGGTATAGAGCTAATCAATAAAAATAATAAAAGGGGTTAATCTTTTCATTTGTGGGAGGCAGATGTTTGCTAAAATACATGTGTGTATTTGCCCTGCCACCACAATGGTACTGTGTAAGCAAGGAACTCCGTCAGAGTTCAGCTTCCTAAAAATGTCAGATTTTTTTTGTTTTTAAAGTAGATTCCATGTGTCTGCTCTCAGAAGCTAGAGAATGGCTTAAAGGGCTTCCAGAGATCCCAGAGCAGCATAATGGGG
This sequence comes from Eublepharis macularius, assembly GCF_028583425.1. Classification (NCBI taxonomy): domain Eukaryota; kingdom Metazoa; phylum Chordata; class Lepidosauria; order Squamata; family Eublepharidae; genus Eublepharis; species Eublepharis macularius. The sequence goes on from NC_072803.1 coordinate 2,087,196, forward strand.
CTTTGCTTGCTTAGGAGTTCACGTTTTCTTCTTGTGGCACTGAGATATTCAAAGCACCGAGTGTACACAGACCTGGCTGGGGGTCGTGGCTCGATGGCAGAGCATCCACTTCGTATGCAGGATGTCCGAGGTTCAGTCCTGAACACCTCCAGCAGAAAGAGGGCTCAAGTGGCAGGTGATGCAGAAGACCTCTACCCAAGGCCCCGGAGAGCTGCTGGCAACCTGAGCAGGCAGTACAGTCCAAGGGTCTCATTCGCAGACTGTAGCTTCACGGGTATATTCTTCCAGCAGAGCTGCCCAATCTTGGTTTTGATACTACTCATGTCTTCTGCTGGATAAGCTGGTTATACAAATCCTGTCTTGCTGTGTATGAACTTGTGCTGGGCAGCTTGGTGGTTTGAGAGGCTTGTGTATGTTTGTAGCAATTGTGAGATGATTGTGTAGTTGGAACTGTCTGTTGACAAATGCCTTGACCACTTTGACGCGCCACTAGCTTTAGACATGGAATTTTACAGTCTGAAGCAAAGACAGAAGTATACTCTCTGGCTTGAAGTTAATTTGGCACTCTCTGCTAAAAATTAAATGTACTTCTAGTCAAGCTGCACAAATGATAAATGTATGCATGGGGAGGGGGAAACCTTCAAAACAGCCTTTCATGATCGGAAAGCGCCCTTTTTAAAGAATCCCCAGAATGCCTTCCCATGCAGTTTATTTATATCCAATACATTAAAGTGAGGGAAAAAATGGAAAAGGTCTTAAGTGGCAGACTGCAGTTGAAATATTGCCTTATTTAAATAGCAGAATTACTCAAACTGATTTGTGAGGAGACAAATAATAACATTTGTAGCCGATATACTTAAAAGCATTGAACAGCAGTAGGAGAAAGAGAGATGCCATTGAGAGACAGGAGGGCTGAGTGTTTTGCCTATATTTCTCGTTGAGTGCTCTTATTGCCCGTAGGTGTACACATCAGGGGATACTGGCACAGTCTGCTTAGAAACTTCTTAGAGGAGGAAGAATTGCACAGATTCGCTCCCTCCCCTTACAGAGAAATGTGCCAAAGAATATGTGAATGAACTGAATGCTGTACTCAGTTACAATTTGGGCCTGGTTTGTGCGGATGGCAAAATATGGCACTAGAACAGACGGAACCTCTGATTTAGAGTGCAGGTGTGAGAATTCATTTTTTAATCCCCCTTTGTTAAAAACTTCCAAATAGAAAGCCATCATAGTAGAAAAGGACTGAGCAAGAAACTCTTTTTCCTGATGTGCAAGCTTGATAGTTTCAGGGAGTTTGTACATAAAGGAGCCTTTTTAGTGGTATTTCCCACAGTCCATTCCATCATTTCTGGGGTTTGGCACCTTGTCGTGGAATATATATAGATTCATCTTCATTGTGATAGGGAAAAGTTGGGTCCTTCTAAAAACTCCTTAGCAGTACAGACTGGAGCAGAGATGTGATGGGAGGGGGGAGTTGTCACTGAGAACCAAGGAAATTTTGCATTGGGACGAGGGGCTCGGTGACTCTAAACTCTGGTTAATGGGGCGCTTGTTTGCATGAAAGACTCTCACCTGCCTGCAGGCTTAATTGGCTTATATACCTGGTGTTGCCTTCCTTTCTAGCATGTGGCTTGGTTCCATTCACAGAAATATTAAGAACTATCCATTCTGAAGGTTACTTTGGCATGGCATTTCCCTTTGTGCTGCATCTTTTCATTAGAAGTCAGTCTGTTAGGAGGGTGGAAATATATGGCTTGAATACTTGACAGTGGGCTGAGCATCGTGCCTAGGGTTGGGAGATGCCTTTAGGGTGTTTATTCATTAATATTACAGAATTTGGCTTTCTTGCGTGCATGTTTCATCATTAGATCGTTAGTACTGTCAGCTGCAAATATCTGAAAATGTGAGATGGTCCTCAAATTGTAAAATTATACAAAAATAATGCAGCACTATTTTATGAGTCCTGCATTTTTGACAAACCATTTTGGTGTTCTGCTACAGCTCTGCGCATGATACAGGTGAGGAGGATTGCAGAGTCCAGAGATGCTGCTTACGTGAGGAAAGGACAACTGAAACAAGCGCCGCTTACTTTCTGAAATATTATTTGTAGAGAGCTGTGTGTGTGTGTGTGTTCCTGTTCTTTTCCTCCACCTTGACAAAGACGGATCTCGATAAGCACTTGGAAGAGAGTGTGGAGGAGAGAAACGAGGGCTCTGTTTTATTTTTCTAAATGCAGACTTTAAATCCTTTAAATCTTAATAAGAATCTGTGGTTGGGCACCTTGCTGCTGCAAAAAAATGTAAGCTTGAGCAGCTTAATGTTCAGAATTTGCCAGGCTCTTGTATAGTGCTTAGGTTGAGCTAATGATTTAAATATTCTTGCAACTGCTGCTCATTACCTTGTACATCAATAAAGACGAGGTGGTTGCTTAGAGAGAGAGCAGATAAAGCAGCCTGCACTTCCCCAGTCAGATATTGGAGCATTTCTGCAGGAAGAAAAGGGTTTAGATAGCTCGACACCCTTAGATGTGTTGGTGTGTGACAGCTGGTTCCAGCAATTTGATTTTATAGGGCAGTTTGTTGTAAATGAATGGCATGTTGAATATTTTACCACGATTTCAGATTATCTGAAGAATATTTTCCGGTTTACTAATTGGTAGCTAATGTTGAGTACATTGATGTTGACATGAGCAAATGGATTTAAAATGATTTTGAAGAGAGCTTCATTAGAAGATTCTCTAATTCAGAGTCAACAGGAAATGTCAGCCGTTCTGCCTGCACTCGCTCTTGCAGGCCGGAATGAGGCAGTACTGGGATTTTTGCACGTCTTGGCAAACTCCATGAGAGCGCTGTATATTTGCACTGTCACTTTATCAAATAGGATGTATGCATTTTGTTTGATGTGCTCGTGGTGGGGGGAAAAACACAGAAGCTATGTGGTTGTTTGACACGGGCAGCTAGGAATTGAAGGTGACTTTTCCCAGGTTGCTTAGCAGTATCTTGTTCTCCAGTGCCTAAAATGTCTTGCAAGGAACTAGGGAGAATTCTCATTTCAAAAGCCGTATTTCAAAACGGGGATATTGGAGAGTGTTGGTCCAGCCCAGGTGCTTCTAGACCTGGATATTTTCATTGTCATTATCAGTTAAGTTTAATGTTGTCTCTCGGTGGGTTTTTTTTTTGTACTCTTGAGACAAATTATAAAAATTAAAATAGAGACAGTAAAATATAGGCTAAAACTGCTGGCTGCGGTCTAAAGCTTTTAATGAAACCAGCAACGTTTAGGACTTCAGAGTGATCAACCGACAATTAAAATGAAGACTGAAACAGATGCAGGCAGCAGCATATTTCACCAGATGTAAACAACACAGTAACCAAATGAAGGCATGTCAGGGGGGAAAAACACCATCTTCAAATATCTGTCAAAACAGAAATATCTTTTTCTGCCAGCTGGTATGTAAGAATATAAGAAGAGCCTGCTATATCGGACCTGTGGTCCCTCATGCTGGTTCACTCAGTGGCCGCCAACCAGTCGCCGTGGAGGACCAGATAACAGAGTATAGAGGGTTTGGCCGTCCCCTGGTGTTGCCCCACCCCCCAACCCAGCACTGGCGTTCAGAGGGTCACTGCCACCGTAGATGGAGGCTCCCTTCACTCACCAGGGCTAAGCCGCCATTAATGGACTGCCCCTCCATGCTTCTGTCTAACCCTCTTTTAAAGCCATCTGTGCTGTGACTTGATGGCTCTTTCCACCACCATACTTGTGGCTATCATTCCCTCTTCTGGCAGTGAGTTCCACAGTTTAATTACTTACTGAGAGTCTCTCTACACGAGACATCAGGAGTTGTAATGGTAGCCAGGGAGGGTAGTTTAAAAAGACAGAGCCGGCAGCAGGGCAAAGGCTTTTCTATACGCTGGAGCTGTGGGAAGGGGCTGTGAAATGCCAGAAGGGGAACTTCAGCCCATGATAACCTCTCCAGGTCCAAGCCTGGCTCTGGAAGGCAGCTCCAGCCCATCTCCATGCCTCCCTGCCCTCTGGTTGTGATCCCACATGGTTTTAGACTGGAGGGGTGAAATTGACAGAGCCTTTGGGAAGGCGAAGATGAAATTAACAAACCCTCTGAGGAGCAATCTCTGTGGACTCTGTCTTTTAAACCTGCGCTTCTCAGCTAACATTGCATGTCCCTATACTTGATGTACACATGCAGCGGAATCTCGTATAGAGAGACTGAATAAGGAAGTATTTGCTTTTGTCCGTCCTGAGCCTATTTTCCAACAATTTCATTGGGTGCCCCCAAGTTCTAGTATTATGGAAGAGGGAGAAGAAGCTCTCTCTAGCCACTTTCTCCATACCATGCGTAATTTTAGAAACCTCTTCAATGTCTCTCCTTTGTCATCTTTTACCTAGACTAAAAAGTCCCAGACTTTGCAGCCTTTTGTCATAGGAAGCTCTTCCAAAAACCTCAGAGCTTGGAAACTAGCAGCTGTTGTGTCCTCAGCGACGTTTCTTTGGTCCTTGGCTAGGATGCGTTGGGATACTAGCTGTGCTGACTTGCGGCATGGATAAGCAGAAGCCCCAGAGTCTTGAGTGGCCCATACAGGTAAAGTGGCAAGGGAGTGGTCAGATGTTGGACAGACGCGTTTCTTCTGTGGTGCAGTGGAGGGAATTGAGTCCATGTGATATACGAAACTATAGGCAGTTCAAATAGTTTAGCCAGTGGGGACTTTGGGGCACAATTTGATATTTTTTGCTGGTTGGCTTTGAAGTTTGGCTCAAATATTGACTCAGAGCAGTGAACCTTTGTGTTTTTGATTTATCCCTGTAAAGTCTTGGTGGATGTGTAGCAAGTGTAAGCATCTTGCCTCTTTCCACAAAGGTGCAGTCTGATTGTTCATGGAGGAGGTGCGTGTCTTGAGGAGCACAGCCACTGTGTCTTCCTCCTACTCGTTGAGCTCAGACTGCATCATAGTCCTTACAAAATGCAAAAATACTTCTGTCAAAATTTATGTTACTCTGAGCCTGGTGTAAGGCCTGGCAAGTGAGAGAGTTCACGCTGTGCTGGCTTAGGAAAAGCCTTCACACTTGGAAGGGTGCATCAGAGCGTGGTTGCTCTTAGCCGACTGATGGCATGCCACAGTGTTTTCCATCAGCAGAATGTTCTCAAGAGCTTCCTTCAGAATAGATAGTTGGCGGCCAGATTCTAGGGTGATAATTAACGATATATTATATTTTTTCAGTAGCACAGATCTTGCAATGTTGGGACATATGGAAGGGAGCAGGTTGGCATTAGTTTATTGGGAGTTGGGTTGGGGCAGGGGGAGTAGATGCACCACCATACCTCCATCTGCTCCTGCCTGGCATGAGAGTGAGGTTCAGAAGGCCATGGTGCGCCATGTGCTTCACAGCAAGTGGAATTGCAGTTCTGGCTTTCGTGGCTTCCTAGCCCTGGCTGTGCTTGTGTACGATCTTTCTGCTTGTCCTGTGTGTGCCATCAAGGGGCAGCTGCTTGTCCTCGTGGTATGGGCAGGATGCGGCCTTGTGACTAGGGATTGTTTCCAGTCTCAGCTTTCTGTGGATCCATTTTGTTGCAGCTGACTGATGTCTTCTAGTCAAAGAATTGATCAGCAATCAATCTTTTCCTAGCGCTTGGTGTCTATGACACAACTGCACAGTGGATTGCGCTTTCTATTTGTCCTTGCCCAGCTCTGTCTCCTTCTTCTTTTTGGAGAAATTAGGAGCATACTCAATTTTGGATGGCCATTGGAAAAACGCTTATGCAGTGGCTCTGGTGGTTTCTTAAGCCCGCTGCCACGTAAATCTAAGAGACTTTAATTGAACAGCCTGCGTGAAGATTCAGAGCCTGTCAGAAGAGAAGAGCAAACTCAGATGGTGTTTTTGCCAGCAAGCGGGACTTGCTCCTCTTCTGTTTGTTTATATATTCATCTTTAACAAAGTGCTAATTTTGTCCCCACTCGCTCTGCGTTTGCCTCACTTCTGGTCCATTTCCCGTCTTGCACTTACTCTGCGCAAGCCTGGCGGGAAGATGTTTTGTTCAGTGGAATAAGACTAATGTGTTAAATATTTAACACTGCTAATTGACTCAAGAGGAGAAGGAAACAAACAGCCAGAGAGTGCCTGGAGCCGTGGTCAGCAGTCTTGTAGGCCTCCAAGAAATCAACCTCTATGGGGATGACTTGAGCCAAGCTGGGGGGGGGGGGGCTTGAGCCCTTTTGTGGGATCTGAGGGACCTCTAGCCTTTGGTCGCCTTTGCTAGGAGGGCTGATTATCCAAGAACATCCGTGGAATGCTGGAAGATGTCAAAACGTGGAGGAGTTCTGCAGGGTTAATTGAGAGCTGCCTAGCCAGGGGCTGAATCTTTTGGTCTTGTGTCTGCTTCTCCACATTAGATTATTCTGATGTGATATTCTGATTATCTTTCTGAGAGCCAGTGTGGTGTAGTGGCTAGAGTCTCAGACTAGGATCTGGGAGACCGAGGTTCAAATCCCTGCTCTGCCATGGAAACTACTGGGTAACCTTGGGCCAGTCACACACTCTCAATCTAACCTACCTCACAGGGTTGTTGTGGGGATAAAAGGAGGAGAAGAGAATGATGTAAGCCACCTTGCGTTCCCATTGGGGAGAGAGGTGGGGTATAAATAAAGTAGGTAAATAAATAAAATTATTCAAGTGTATTCCTGTGTAAATTTGTGGAGCTCCAGTTCTGTTTACCAGGCTCCTTGAACCATGTCTTTCTCTGGGGCTGCAGAGGTCAGTGACTGTTGTGCCTTAGAACCCTTCCAGTCTCCTCCTTCGTAATCGAGACAATCAGGACAAACTCGGCTAGGGCTCTTCAGCTTGGTCGGGTATTGGTTTCATTAGGTGACTTTGGCTTGTATCTTTGTCACCGGCTTCCAGACATGTTATTACCTGCTCTGACTTTGGTACTGTAAAAAAGCCAAGCAGACACCCCACCTCTCGGACTGCCTCTGCAGCCACTTGCTTCCGGTCTTTGTGGTTATGCTCAGCTTCGTAACTTCTCTGTGGCTTCAGGCCCCGGTTTACCCTTTTTGGGGTACATTCTGCATATCACTGTTTCACTTGTACTGAGGAAGCTGGTGGCGGAATTCAAAACGTCACACTCTTTGGGGAAAACCTCATTTGGTATTGGGATGGAGCAGTTACTTCGAACACAAGGGGAAGACTGGCTGCCATCTTGAGTCATGTGGCGGAAGCGAGGGCATTGGTGCCTTTTGAGATGGAACCTCTTGCTGGTAACTTGGCAACGGAACAGTTGGTGCGCCGACCTGCAGGATTCTACTTTTGAGGAACTGTGAAGGGGTAAAAGATAATACTATCTGATTTAATACTCCCCTTTCCAAAATGCTGTAAAAGCCTGCGCTGCATGTTAAACGAGGTTGTGGTGTCGGTGCAGCGTCCTCTGTTTTATGATGCGAGTATCTCCTGTTTGTTTGCAACCCATGAAAATATTCAAGTGATTTGTGTATGTTGAGCCATTTAGGTTAATCTTCTCCGCATTGTGTTTGCAGGAAGGTGGAGAATTGAGCCGAAGGCACAATTGTTGCTTCAAGGTCGGCAGTGAAACCGAGGGAGTGAATAGGCTGTTGCAAAAAGCGCTCGATGTGTGTGTGTCTGTATATTCTGAAATTATTTTGGAGGTCACAAATCTACTTTTATGTGCTGACAGTTCTGACAGAGGTAGCTGTGTTTGCCTGTTACAGTGAAAGCAACAGTCTTGTGGCACCCGAAAGACAAATTTATTGTGGCCTAAAGATTCGTGGGCCAGAGCCCATTTGGTCAGTTGCATGCAGTGGTTGTGTAGTGGACACACTGCCTTTGGAATTGACACAGTTGTTGCTTTAATACTTATTTTTCCGTGCAGGAAGCTACAATTACAGGGTTCGCTGAGTCTCATAAGCAGCTAGAATTCTTCTTTTCACATCTATCTTGTACAGTGGCAGTGAAAGAAAAATGCCCTTTCCTACTCCCCCAGCCCAGGTTCTGGAGTATAGCCAAATCTCCCGCCATCCCTGTGTGTATGGAGACCTTAGCCTGTACATTAGTTATTTAAAAGTTATCTCCTGCCAACCAGTTACCCATCTTCGTCATAGTCATTGGTAGGTAAGGCAAAAGTGCTGCCACTGAGCCTCATTTATAGAATTGTTTTCTTAACTGGATTTTAAAATTTGCATGTTGGGGGATGCTGGGTAGCAGTTCCCTTGGAAAAGTGGGTGGCGCCAGTTTTTTGATTTTTTTAAAACAGGTAAAAAAACCAGGAAGTTTTGCTCCCTTTGTTTGCATTCGCTGTAACCTTGGCAAGAACCTGTTATGGTGTATGCTCAAGATGCTCTTAGTGTGTGATGGTACAATGTCCCTCCCTCCCCGTCCCCATAAGTCTTCCTTCTGTAGATGATGTAGACTTTGAAACGCATTTTTATTCTGTTTTTTTTAAAATTTCATTTGTGAGAAATCAATAGAGGGGTTAATAGAATCTGGAAACTGTTCAGAAGTATTCTGGCTAAACTCCGGAGGGCCCTGGGAGCCTGAAATGCTGTGGTGGCATGCCAGAAGGTAATTTATTTTAAACAACTTATTGGACCCAGTGAAGCATAAGCCATGAGGATAAGAGAGAAAGCATATGCACAAGTGGGCAAAAGAATGAAATCCTTCAAATTTTCAGTGATTCCTCTAGCTCTGCACGGAACTATCTTGAATTAACTTTTTTGTTACCCTTCCAATTTAATTTCTTCGGGTTGACCAGTTGTGAAGAAGCAGCTGGTCAAAGCTCCCTTTGGACTGCCAGGGAGAAACTGGCTAGAACTTTCTGCCTGTTAAGGGGAATGGTGAATTGCATTTGTTGACAAGAAAATCACAGAGCTACATTGAACTTTCTCCGTTGCCTCGGCCTCAGGTATAAATGCCGGAGCCAGTCGGAAATTTCATTAATGCTCTAGGTTAATTGAATATGTTTTGAACATTGTGCTTCTACTGCAAAACACCTTGAGAAGATTATGTATAGGCACAATTCAAGGATGCTTAACTTACTGCATTACCTGGTTTGGGGAATATTTCCTATTACCCTTTTGAAAGTAATCTGCAGAAAGATCTGATACGAAACCATAAAAGGTTAGTTGAAAGAAGGCAGGGACTGAAGCATTGAACTGAATAGAAGAATTGCATTGTGCAAGCAATAATGCTCTTTGCCATTCATTACTGCAATTATAATGATGAAACCCAAAGTATTTAATTGGTGTAGCATCCTCTTCACACTGAATAGATCTCATTGTTTCCTTTGGGAAAAACACCCACCCTCTCGTGCATCACAAACACAGTACGTGCAGCTCTCAAGAGTCTCTTTGTTTACAGGATAAGTGATTAATTTCTTGCAAGGTAGCTTGGCAGTGAAGGTCAAGAGAAAAAAGCAGTCTGTTCCAGACCCTAAATTTCTGTGAGCCTTAATTGTTAACAGACCAGATCTGCTCCTGTGTGTGCTTCAGAGAAGAACTGAATGCTTTTGTGAGATTCGAAGGTCAATGGAGGATTTTTGATACAGGAGCTCCTGCTTTAAACCAGGGCTCCAAACTCTTACACTTAAATGGGGACAGATTCTGCTGCCATACCTGGAAGAGACATATGTATGTATGGCTATTGGAAAATGTGGTCAAGGATTTGAAGAAAGCAAACAGATGGAGTCCAACACATGTTGCATGGAGCTCGCTACTGACAACTTGTGGCATTTTCTTGTGTCTAGGGGCTGTAGCCAGAACCTTCACTGAAACGGTTAGGGTACTTCTGGTTGGGTATTGGCCGCTGCGGAAATGGTTAGCACTGGTTTGCGTGCTGTGAGATTTGTATGCTGCTTCCATTTCTGTCCCTCTTGGTGAATTTTCATTTTAGATGCATTTTGGTTTTTTAAAACATACTGAAAATGAATTCTTGATCCTTATTAGTTATTTGATCATTGGAGTATGCCATCAATAACCTCTAAAGGACAGAGCGTAGAATATTTTATTTTTGTCAGTTCCTAATTTCTGTACTACGGAAGTTGCTAACTTCTGTTCCTAACTACTGTACGTCTGCCAGCAGTGCCTGCCATTTGTGCTGGGTGGCCCATGTTCCAGCATATGTTTGAGATGGGCTGACTTTAAGTGGGGGGAAGGGGGTGGACGATGGCTGGATTCAGTGTCCCACGGATGGCCTTCCATTTTGGATTCTAAGGGCTGCTGGGCTGACCTCTCTCTTGGGGACTCTCGAAACCGAAATGTGCACCGGTCCATTCGAACCTACTGACTTTTTATAACAACTGTAAGCCATTTTTATATGAGATTTTAATTTTGATGATGGTAGGTTGACATTTTAGTGGAAGTGTAATGGTGTGTCTAGGTGATACTTTATTGGCAGTCTACCATGATATTTAGGATGGAAAAAAAACCCTGGCAGGATTATAGATGTTGTAAAGAAGATCTGAATGGATAGGTATTGCTCTCCTGAGTTCAGTCAGATACTAGCATTTCGAGAGTGCCTCATTTGCCTTTAAGATTCTTACATTTGTAGGAGTTGACATTCTGCGAGAAAGCACCTGTGGATGCAGACCTGCATGTGAAAGTCGTTGGAGAGTGTTTTGGTAACTCTTCCACTTTTAATAAGTCACTGATGTGCGGCTGACGGCATGGCCAGGTCCCTGTTCTAGGATAGCTGTCAGTGCATCATGGAATTAATGAAAAGACTTCACACTTAGGCTGGGAGATGGGCTGAGCCTGCTGGCTTCGAATATACCTGGTTTCTTTGCTAAGAAGCAAAATATGGCTGGCAACGGTCAGTGGCCTTTGAATGGGAGGCCTCCAGAAAGAGAGGTTTGTGCAAAGCCTATCTGGGGCAGCAGCCTCTGTCGGGTCACAGTCCAAGAGCGGCCTTTTCCTTAGCTCAGTGCCCTAGACAGCCTGCCTGTCTGCTTCGGGATGCAAGAGATTCCTGGTTCAATTTCTTGCTGGAATGAGTTCCTTGCAAATATGGATAATCCTCCATTTGATGTTTACTCACTTGGATACCTCTCTGTATTCTTCACTGTCCACACCAGCTTTTGCAATTTTTTATTTACCCTTGCTGGAATGCGCGTATTCATTAGTTTTTTTTATTAGAGTTATGGTTGAGGTGACGCTTTCATTCCAATTCCCCTTTCTCAAAGGCAGGTAACTTTTCAAAACAATTGCATTTGTGAGTATTGGGAGGCATTGGTTTTGCTTGCTTGTGTTTTGGTTGCAAAGTGCCTTTTTTTTAAAGCAATGCTGCAGAGCATTTGAAGATCACAAAGACAGGCAGAAAAAAAGGATGGAGAATGAGTCCCCCCCCCCAATATAAATGTGTGATGCCGCTGATTAATCTGACATTTGCCTGAACCGAGTGGCATCTATGCAGTTATAAATCTAATGGCAACTAGATCTGTCCCCCCTTTTTTTGGTTACCACTGATTTTCCAAAAAAGTAAACCTCCAATTATGAGCGCAGACATAATGCAAAAGATCAGAACAAGTGAAAGACCCCCCCTCCACACCCCACCCGCCCACAAAATGGAGAGCCATTTTTATTTTCAGTAGCCACTCTAATGTTTCCAGTAATGTGCTATAGGAGATCTAGTAACTGGAACCAGAGGTACCTAGCTTGATTTAAAAATCAAGTGTCCCATCTTTCCAAGAAGTAGCAGGTGTGTTTAAGGCAAGTCATATACTTCAGTCCTGGTTACAGTTATATTCCTTGGACAGATAGCTTGCCTCAAGTTTGGAGACATGAAATACTTTATTTGGCTCCTTTTGATACCAATGCCGAGCTTTCTTGAGCCCTGACATAAGAGCTGCATTAATTTGGTGTGTCTATTAAGTTGCAAATATTATTAAAATGATAGGGAGAGATGACAGGAAATGTTTCTAGTTCTCTGTCTCCAGTTGGAGTGAACCCCCCCCCCCCATCTGATACTTTGCATCATTAAACTTCTTGTGCAGTAGAGGGGGCGTGTGACCAGAGGGACTGGCCCCCCTTGAGGTTTGAATGCAGGGGATGGTGTTAACACAAGGAGAAAAAATGGTTAAGGGAAAACGCAAGTCTCACCCTTGACGAAGCCTTTAACAAAATCACTGGGCACGCTAGTGGCCACGTCATGCAGCAGCTGCAGCCTCCGCATCTGTTTCTAAATGCTCAGGGTTCAATCAGCTGCTTGTGGGGAACTGGAAAACCTGGTGATGTTTGTGACATAGAACTGTTCAAGGAAGAAAAGATTTTGGCAGCAAAGAGGAAATAAAGTACCATGCTATTTGCCATGTTGCTCTAAAGAACATCTATGTATTCTTGGTGGCTGCTGGAAGAAAGAATCTTGTAGTCATTTCCAGTCTTGCTGTAATCACTGTCAGGTTTTTTTAAAAACACTTATACCTCCTTTCTTCTCAGTGAGGGTCTAAGATGGCTTACATGGTTCTCTTTGATAGTCCTGAATGTAGCCCCCCAGGCATCCCGGCTTTCTGACAAGCTTGAGGGTCAGCACTTTGACTTCCTCATTTTGTCTGACCTTTGTTTGGGAGTAAGTCCCCCTTCAATTTGAGATTAACCCCCCCCCCCCCCACCATCTTGATTTCAACTGCAGTGGAAGCCAGCTGGTCAACAACAGATTTCCTGTATGTTCCTCGTTGAAGTTGGGAGGAGCTGGGTGACTTGAATTGGACTGAGAGGAACAAAGGCTTTCTCCCTCTCTGTTAGTAATAAGCAGTTGCCTTCGCTTTTAAGAAGAAAGGGTTTGGAGTTAAGCATAACCATGAATATAGGAAGACAGTTGAACCACGGAGTCCAGGGAAACTGATCTGGTAGATGGGAAGTCCACCCGAGAGTCGAGGTTCTTAAGAGGTATGAAGGAGCATAAAGATCATGGGTGGGAAAATATCAAAGGTCAAAAGGGGAAGTCACCTAAGTTAGGCAGTTTCTGGGTACTAAAACTCAGACTGACGCATGCCGTGTGTCAGGGAATTGTGTTGTTAAAAATATCCAAGCATGCTGGGAACATGCGTCAATAGCAGTGTCCAATCAGGAAAGCCCACGTAGGCACGGGCACCGTGGCAACCCAAATAAGATCTCAGAGAAGAGGGAAAGAGGGTATAAAAGGCGATCCTGAAGAGGGCGAGACAGAAATCTCCTTTGCCAGATTTCTCCCAGCGGGTCAGTAACATCTCATCAGCTTGGGCAAGCCTCACTCTTAGTAAATATAATGCAAGGTTGCTGAAGTTCTCTCTCTTTTATGAATTCAATAAAAGCGATAGCTGCTTTGAGGCATGTTGGTGCCCTGTCTCTTCCTTTCCCTCCTGCTGGCACCTGGAGCTCAAACAGACCTTGGTATACGTCGGAAGTCGGGTCCTTGGGGAGGTTGATCACTCCACAGTGGACCCCATCTCAGGGCAGAGTTGCTGACTGACGTCTCCTCCTCCATTTTATCCCCATGACACCTCTACGATACAGGTTCTCCATAACTCCTGTTGAATTGCTCCTTGCCCTTGGCGCTCCGTGCTAGAATCAATGACCCTTCAGTACAGAGAGAAGAATTCTCAGTGGAAAAGCCTTCTGCATCTCGAGATTACATGCGTATCTCAAAGACATCTCTGGATCTTTCTTTGAGCCACCCGTTGTCATAACTGAGCAGTCTTTATCTAGTGGTCTGTTTTTATCCTCCCTTTCCTTTGAGAAACTCCCGGTGGCCTTAAGTGGTTCTTCCCTTTACCATTTTTTTCACACCCATCACCTTGTAAGGAGGGCAGGTTGGGCTGAAGAGGGAGTGAGTGGGGCAGAAGCTTAGCTGCATCCACGGAGTCTCCAGTATTTGGACCTTGAAGGGCCATTGGGAAATGTATCTGGTCTCTGGTTCACACATTTATGAACACCAAATTGCCACAGCTCAGCTGTTGTGGTATGTGTGAATTACTGATAACATATTGTGGGAAAATTATTGTTCTGGCATATGTTTAACAAAAAGTACACCATCCCTCTTGGTTTTTTAAATCAGGCTTGTTGAGAGTAAATTAATATAGCAGGTACAGCTTTCAACAATGAGTCATGGGTGGTTGGCTGGTAACCCATGGTGTGAGTATTGGGGTGTTACAAGCATCTCTCTGTTTTTAATGTCTGAAAATCTGCAGCCTATGCAGTTAAATGCCACTCTCCCCCCAGAAGTGTAATAAAATTCTGAAATGCCCTTAAATGACTGAATTTTCAATGACTGTCACATCATTAATTATCCACATAACCCTGTCTGTGGAAATTTAAATCCAGAGATCGAAGCTGTGGACAGACAAGACTGATCTTTTTATAAGTCTGAACAAAGCCTCAAATTTTCACCCCCCCCCCCAAATTTAAATCTAAAAAAAAAACATTGGGGATTCACCCTCCAATAATAGAAGCAGCACGGCCTCTGAGATTTTAGTGGCCATTGTGGAGGTTGCTAGGCAACCATGCCAATATTGTTAGCCCTCAAACCTTGACTTCAGTCAGTAAAAGGCAAGGGGGAGGGAGGGCTCTGTCCTCCCCAGGGCTATTTTGGGCTCCCTGTCTTCCCTGCTCTGGAAGGAGGAGTCATTTAGACTAGGCCCAACCGTAAAGACTGGGCAATATGCTACCAGGCAGCTGGCACAGCTCACCCAGGTGTGGCTGTGGCTACATCTTGATGCCACACAACTGGTCTGGGCCCAGGAGCAGCTTCCATACAACTCACCTGTTTGACTTGCTACCATACAACTTCTGCAATTTGGCCAGACATGTCCCAAGGAGAGAGAGCTGAGAGCCAGTTTTGTGTAGTGGTGGGTTCTGTGTCATCCTGGGATCTGGGAGACCCAGGTTCAAATCCCCCACTCTGCCGTGGAAGCTGCTGGGTGACCTTGGGCCAGTCACTCTTTCTGCTTCACAGGGTTCCTGTGAGGATAAAATGGAGGAGAAGAGGATGGCGTAAGTTACTTCAGATTCCCGTTGAACAGAAAGGTGGGGGTATTAATGAAGTAAATAAAAAATAAAGCTGAAGATGGGGGGGGCAGGTAAAAGGAAATTGGGTTGGTGAGTGGGAAGGAGACAAGAATCCCAGAGGGGTAGCTGTGTTAATCGTAGCTTAACTGAACAGAAGACAGGTGGGCTGCCAGGCCGAGAGAGAGAAGAAATCGTGTGGGGGAAGGGATAAAGCACGAGTGACCCCTGCCAGTCCTTGTGGGTTCCCTGCGTGTTCCCTCTAACTCCTTCTTCCCTTGAAGGGAAAGAATGCTTTGATTCTGCTGCTGATTCTCCGGTTGGTTAATCTTCTCTGCAGAGGGGGTGGGAGGAGAGGAGAGAACTTGATACGCAGCTATATTGTGTGTAACACTTGGCAGCGAGGCTTGGATTTGGATTACAAGCTGCTATTCTAGCAAGTAAGCCCAAATGGTGTTTTTATAGCTTATCTCTCTTCATCTGTGTTCTGTGGGCTTTGCTTGCCAAGTGTTAACGGAAACGTACTCTGAGGCATCAGTCCACTTGCCTCCTTGAAATCCAGGCTTCTCTTTCCGTGTTCAGCCTTAAAAAAATAATAATAAGTAGATTGTACGATCAGGAATCGGACCTCAGCTGCCCTGCAGATGGAACAATTTTCCATAACTGCATGAAATGTGTGATCATAAAATGTCTGGCACCTCCACCCACAAATTTAGCATGGGACAAGTGGGCCCACTTGTCCTGCCCCCACCTTCCCCCAGTGGCTGCCGCTATCCCACAGTTGCTAGAATTTGGTCCCCATTGCCATTCATACCCTAATCCTCCGAGCCCTGCCTAGCTTCAGTGTTACCCAAATAGGTGGACTCCTAATTAGTTGGGAGAATTAGTTTAAAGGACATGAAGCGAGAGGCAGTAACTGGGATTCTCCACCGATGTTTACAGGGATTATTCCCTTAAGAGATTTCTGGAAATGAACCAGCCAGATGTTCAACTGGAAAGGTTTTTATTAAAATGAAATAAAAGGGCAAATGTACAAAAATCACACACCGCACACATACGAGGCTGGCTAAGAGGAAATCAGGGAGGAAAAAGGGAGAAAGCAGTTTCAGGGAAGGATATAGTTACCAGTCTCGAGGATAGAGGTCCACAGAGACACCAGCAAAATGGCCACCATTTCATGGAGCAGAAGAGAAGGCCCACATGCATTTGGGAGTCTGTGTATGGATCCTGAGATATACGCACACTCACTGGTGGCTACAGGGCTGTATTACCCCATGGCCGGGCCCCTAGGCTTTCAGGTATTTCGGGCCCCCTCCAACATTTAAATCTTTCACTCCACTACAGCTGGCAGCTTGACCCTGGTACCGTGAGTACTAGACCGCAGTACATAGCCCTATATCCATTTTGAGGGTGGTCTGAAGAATTCTATTCACAATTTAAAAAATATTTTTTTGCGTGAGTAGAACTCTTCAGGAAAGCACATTTTGGGGGTGTAATTGTTCAATACTGTAATATTTTAAAGTGAATAAAATTGTTATTTATTAAATATATATATATATAATTTATGGAAAATTGTTTTAATATAAGACAATTTGTTTCACTTCAGTAAGGTAGCAGTTAATTATCTTATTAATAGAAGTTATATAAGAGAATCAATTAATGGTAATTTATGTGGGGGTTTGCCTCAGCAAAAAAAATTGACAGGGCCCCTAGTCCCTGCAGGGCCCCGAGGCTTCGGCCTAGTCAGCCTTATGCTTCCTGGGGAAAGCTGACATATTCGTCCCCCAAAACTATAACTCAGAGGGCTTTCTGGAGGTAGATAATGAGTTGGGAGAGAGGCTTGATAGTTTCACCGGAGGTGGACTATAGGGGTAAACCCTGTGAGTACTGGGTGGGAAAAGCTACCAGGTTAGATGAATAGCATTAGGTGGTGCTTTATCAGGGTAAATGGGTGAGGGGAAATGAGGCAGGGAGTGGATGAGAGATTAGTATGGAGTTCTTGGAAGACCCACTGTCCTAAATTATGCGTCTCTCCGGGGAGTGGAGGGGGCCATTAGTCACTAAGATGCTCTGACTCCCTTCTAAAATATTTTTCCAGACTCTTGCCCGGCTGGCATCCATTTTGTTTTATTTCAGGCCTGGCAGTGCCTTGCACTTCTGCTATCTGAGGAAGGGTGTGCATGATTTCATATCTATAAACTGCTCCTCAGCAGAAGGAGAGGTCTGTCCGCCAGCATCCGCATCCTCTGGGGTTTTTGCAGGCTGCAGGTTCCTTGTGCGGAGTGGGGATGCTGGCTAAGCCACTCACTTGGTTGTCAACTGGCCTGTTGGTGTATTCAGAATATTCTCCTTTCTTTCTTTCTTTCTTTCTTTCTTTCTTTCTTTCTTTCTTTCTTTCTTTCTTTCTTTCTTTCTTTCTTTCTTTCTTTCTTTCTTTCTTTCTTTCTTTCTTTCTTTCTTTCTTTCTTTCTTTCTTTCTTTCTTTCTTTCTTTCTTTCTTTCCCACTGAGACTGAAGGTGGTTTACACAGTGTGAGATTAGTGCAGTCAATTTCAAGGGCATTTCCATAAACAATGCCATAGGGTATATAAACACAATTTTACAAAGACATTAGCAAGAAGAATCCAATACAGGGTTGAAGAAATGCTGAAACAGAACATCAGCAATTCTTGGGCTGACATTGGACCACGTGAAGCACAAGGAGCTCATAGGAGCAGGTATTTAAGCGAGAGCCCATCTGTGGCCTGCTGTTGATTTCGCCCACGTGCAGGGTGGCACCTGCAGGAGATGGCATAAGTAGTGTGTAAGTTTTGAAAGAAAAAGCTTTTACTTATCAATAGTGTGGTATATTTCAAAAGTGAAAAATACACTGTTTTAGATACAAATATCTAAAACATAGGAACTGTGAAGGAGCCAAATTATATTCTGAAGGAAAGCTTTATGGAATGCTGATGAAATTACGCTTTGATCTATGTACTTGTTTCTGGAAAAAGAATACAAAGATGTAACCCAAATGAATCCAAACATTTGCACATTCTTTCTAGTTTGCCTTAAATGAACACATTCAAGAAGGTTGTTCTCCCTCTGAGGCGGAGGACATCTTGGGTTGTTCGCTTTGCCCAATCAGGGAGGCAGGAAATTCAAACTTGTTCCTCCTCTTCCTGTTGGCGCCCAGGATTGCCTCTTCCCTCTCAGTTCTTTCCTGCCTCCAGGGAGAGCAGTCGTGGTTATTCAGCTCTCTGCTGTCCCACTGCTTCTTACCTTGTGTCCTTTGTGCACTGTCTACTTAGTCGTTCCCGATTCACTACTTACTTGTTCCTGACTTGCTTCTCTTTCCAAAATTCTATCTTCTATCTGCACCCTAACTCATTCTACCCCCTTCCCGCGATTTCTCTGTTTATTTGTCTCTGTCTGTTCCCCCTTCTACGTTCCTTCGGAGCTGCATGGCGGACAAAGAGTCCAGAGACTCGGAAGGCAGCTTCATGGACGAGGAGGAACAGCAAACAACATCGGCCGCAGCGTCTGTCTCAGAGCCCGAGCCTCCCGGTACCGTCCTGACCTTGCGGCAGGAACGGAATCCCGGCACCTTTCCGGCTCGTAAGCCGCGTACTTCGTCCAAAAGATCAAGGCCAAAGAGCGCGGCGCCCGGAGCAACAACCAACGCCGGGGAAGGGAGTCGCGCCGGATCAGAGGCCGAAGAACTGGCGGGAAACAACAATGGCGCTCGCGCCAAATCCCGCGCGGCTCCGGGCCCCCTGCTGGCCAACCTCCCGGCGGGAGGATGTGCCTCACTTCTCTCCAGTCAGACGGCAGACGCCCAGACGGCTAGTAACAGCGCTCAGGCGGCCGGTAAGGCAAGTGATCTCGGCCCCCTGTTACCAGGCGAATTTATTTCCTTCCTTCGCCAAACGATGAGAGAGGAAATTCATAACTATTGTCAATCCTCTCTCGAGGCAGCAAGCGAATCTGCCTCCACCCCCCCTTCCCCCCCGAGGAAAGTACGCCGTTCCACTCATCAGTGGCCCACCAAGGCGGCTCAAAAGTCCATTCCAGGGGCCTCCCATACTTATGATCTCCAAGGGGGGACTACTTCAGAGAGTGAGGAGGGGGTAGAGGGTGAATTCCTCTCAGAAGAGGAAGAGGAGGAAGTCTCCATGCCCGACCAATCTGAAAGACTTTTTAAGCCTGAGGATTACCAATACCTCTTGACCAAGGCACTTGCTGCTCTTGATTTACAAGACAAGCATAAGGGGGAGGAGGATGACCCCATTAGGACAGGCAAGGCCTCCTCCAGACCTAGAGGCAGTAAGGAATTCTTTCCCAGGGCCGACAACCCAGAGAAGGTCTTTCCTTTTCCTGAATACTTTGAGAGACAATTAAAAGCAGAGTGGGCTTCACCAGCTGCCACCAAACAGTATTCTGCTATTACAAAAAAATTGTATGCCTTGCCTAACTATACCAATGAGTTATTACAGGTACCAAAAATAGATGCTCCGGTCGCGGCCATCCAATCCACTGGCCTCCTATCAGAAGATGGCCAGGGGTCAGTGAAGGATAATATGGACAGGAAAGCAGAAGCTGCCCTACGCAGGGCCCACGAGGCAGCAGCTATGGCCATCAGAGCTTCTTCGGCTGCCTCTATTGTGTCCAGAGCAGCGGTCGTCTGGCTCCGCAAGTTGATTCAGCTTATACCTAGCAACCAAAGACGCCTACTAGAAGGAGCAAGCCGCATCCTCAAAGCTACCACTTTCACCGCAGACGCCACCCTCGACGCAATAACCTTTTCATCTCGAGCGATAGCCTCGGCGACGGTCGCCAGAAGACTTATCTGGCTGAGAGCGTGGCCTGCAGATTTACGTTCCAAGTTTATTATGATGGCTTATCCTTTCCACGGCGACAAACTTTTCGGGGAAGCCCTTGACAAGGTCCTTGTAGAAACAAGGGACAAGAAGAAAGCTCTTCCGAAATCGATCAGAAGAATGGACAGACGCCCTTTCAATTCTCAGTCCTTTCGGGCCCACCATGCCTTACCCAGATTTCGTCAGGACCACAAACGTCCCTCCTGGAACGGTAACAGACCCAATTTTAAGAAAAGCAGCTTTGGATCCAGGAATAACAGGTTCCACCAGCAGAGGGGTGATAGACAGGAGTTCGAGAACAAGGGCCAAAAGGCCTGACTATTTCCCAATTCCGGTGGGAGGAAGACTTCAACATTTTCATCAGATCTGGCAAACTTCCATGGCAGATTCATGGACTCTAGATGTGGTCTCAAAAGGTTATTTAATAGAATTCAAATCCTACCCACCGGATCGTTTCCTATCGTCTCCTCTCAGAAAGAATTACCAAAAAAGACTGATTACGTTGCAAGCGGTTCAACATCTACAAAACATCAGGGCAATAGAGTGGGTACCTCTTCAGGAGCAAAGCTCAGGGGTCTACTCACTGTTCTTCGTGGTCCCCAAGAGAAACGGAGGCTGGAGGGCCATTCTGGACTTAAAATTCGTCAATCATTTCATAAAACTAAGACACTTCCGCATGGAGACTCTCAGGACTATTTCCGAGGCCCTCGGACAGGGAGAATTTCTCACGTCCATAGACCTCACCGAAGCATACCTGCACATTCCAATACATCCCGCTCATCGTCGCTATCTAAGATTCCACCTAGACAACTACCACTACCAGTTCAAGGCCTTACCCTTTGGTCTGGCAACGGCCCCGCGCGTCTTCTCCAAGGTGCTCATAAACCCCATCGTCCGTCTCAGAGAACAGGGAATCCATATCCACCCTTATCTGGACGACCTGCTCCTCAGAGCAGGTTCCAGGGAACAGGCCAAACAGAACACCGAAACCACGATCCGTCTCCTTCAGGAGCATGGATTTCTAATAAATATGTCCAAATGCTCCTTGGTACCTTCTCAGAGGCTGCCTCATCTCGGACTGATTATAGACACGTCAACAGGCCGTTTTTACCTACCACCGGAGAAGATTCAAAAAACCATAGACATGACCAACCTGGCCATCAGGAGTCGCCTCTCTTCATTAACGTTTCTGTCCAAACTGATGGGAACACTTGTGGCCAATTGCGAAGCCTTGGACTGGGGTCGCCTTCATTCCCAAGAGCTTCTATCGTTCCTCAGACCTTTTCAGTCATTGATTGTGACGGGAGTAGACAAACAACTCAAGATTCCCTCGAAAGTCAAGATCAGCCTCAGGTGGTGGACCATCAGATCCAATCTATGTCAGGGCAAGTCGTTCCTCAACCCGCCCAAGATTCAACTGTTCACAGATGCCAGTTTGTCAGGCTGGGGGGGCGATCTTGTCGGGTCACCCTGCTCAGGGAATCTGGTCTCCAGCAGAATCACAACTTCCCATCAATCTCTTGGAGATACGTGCGATCCGCCTAGCTCTTCTTCATTTTTCCAAGGAAGTCACCAATGCCAACATTCTAATTCGCACAGACAACATTGCTGCCAAGGCATATATCAACCACCAAGGGGGAACTCGATCCCCCCAGCTACTCAAGGAGGCGACGAGAATTCTGCTCTGGGCCGAGTCCCATCCGACGTCTCTTCAAGCGGAACACGTGAAAGGCACAGCCAATTCCCAAGCCGACTGGCTGAGTCGCCAATCCATCCACCCGGGGGAGTGGACTCTCAAACGGAAAATTTTTCTGGACATCTCCAACAGGTTCGGCTCGCCAATCCTGGACCTATTTGCGACAGCCGACAACTGTCAAGTCCCGAGATTCTTCTCCCGGTATCTGTCCCCTCAAGCCGAACAGACAGATGCTCTTTCTTCCCCATGGCCCAGGGGTCTGCTGTACGCTTTTCCGCCCATTCCGCTGATTCCCAGGGTCCTCAGAAGAATAATAGATCAAAAAGCACAGGTTATTCTGGTGGCACCGTGGTGGCCTCGGAGACCATGGTTCTCCATGATCCAGTCGCTGTCGACCTCCTCGCCCATGCGCCTTCCACCGATACCGGACCTCCTGCTCCAGGGCCCAGTCTGGCACCCTCACCCAGATTGGATGTGCTTGACCGCCTGGAAGTTGAGCGGCGAACCTTAGCCAGTTTAGACTACCCTACGCAAGTCATAAATACACTGCTCGCTTCCAGAAGAAAATCGACGAACAGAGTATACAACGCATCCTGGAAGGCCTTTGTCCGCTGGACCAGAAGAAAGCATCTAAATTCCTTACATCCTTCCTTGTCGACCGTTTTAGGTTTTCTACAGGAGGGCCTTGACTCAGGTCTCAAGCCAGCCACGCTTCGTAAACAGATAGCAGCATTGACCTCGGTCCTTCCTCCCATAGAAGGCATTAAAATTTCTAGGCACCCACACATCCAGCGTTTTCTAAGGGGTGCCTCACTCCTGAGCCCTCCTGCCCTACACCGTTTTCCCACCTGGAGACTTCACGTTGTTCTGTCAGCACTGACGAGACCTCCTTTTGAACCGTTACAACGAGTCTCGATGAAATGGCTGAAGCTAAAGACGGTGTTTTTAGTGGCAATTACATCGGCCAGAAGGATTTCGGAACTTGCAGCCCTGTCTATTAAACCTAGCCTTTGCATCTTTCACAGAGACAAAGTAATTCTTCGTACTGATCCTACCTTTTTACCAAAGGCTAACTCCAGATTTCATTGAATGCAAGAAATCTACCTCCCATCCTTCTGCCCCAATCCAACTCACCCAAGAGAGAGAGACTGGCACACTCTCGACGTTAGGAGAGCCCTCAAGATCTACCTAACTAGGATGGAGGCTTTCAGAAAAACAGACTCTCTTTTCATTAACATGTCTCCTCCTAACCAGGGGGGGAAGATGTCTTCAGCCACGATAGGCCGAAGTATTAGAACTTGCATTTCAGAAGCTTATAGGGCATGCAACAGGGAGGTCCCACACGGAGTAACCGCACACTCGGCCAGGAGCGCGGCTGCCAATGCGGCTCTACTGAACAATGCTTCTATAGATGAGGTTTGCAGAGCAGCTACCTGGTCCTCCATCTCAACATTTGTCAGACACTACAAACTACATATTTTCGACTCAGCAGACGCAGCATTCGGAAGGAGAGTCCTACAACACATAGTTCAAGACGAGGAACTCTTCCCGCCCTCATAGGGGATAACTGCTTTGGGAGTACCCAAGATGTCCTCCGCCTCAGAGGGAGAACGGCCCCTTGGATACTCACCGTGAAGGGTCCTTCTCCTCTGATGGCAGGAGGACATCTTGCCCCTCCCGACTTCCTCGTCTGTCCTTTTGTATCCTAACCTCTCCACCTGGCTGCTATCGCTGATTGTCTCTGGGTAAATATTTACCTCTTTGTCCTGTTATCAGTGTTCTACGCCCCTGGGCACCATCTGTGCTGGACAAAATTCTTGTCTTGTTCCAGTTATTTTTATTGTTATGATGTTTCTCTGCATTCTCTTTATTAAGTGTAAAGTTAAGGTTATATCTTCACTGCTTGTGGAGTCCCCAGAACTGAGAGGGAAGAGGCAATCCTGGGCGCCAACAGGAAGAGGAGGAACAAGTTTGAATTTCCTGCCTCCCTGATTGGGCAAAGGGAACAACCCAAGATGTCCTCCTGCCATCAGAGGAGAAGGACCCTTCACGGTGAGTATCCAAGGGGCCGTTATGCCCCTTGAATAAATGCTCTTCCTCAGGAAGTATGACCAGTTCTATATGCTGGGGGTGAGATAAGCAAAGAACCCTTTGAATTAGAGAGGGAGAAAGCCAGTTTAGTTTCCTGTGGCTTAGATGCTTTGTAGGCGCAGGCTTGCCTTGAATCTTGAGAGCTTCTTACCTGTACTTTGGCCAGAACGTAAGCTTTATGTCCTCTGCTTTTGAAAAACCCACCCATTTAAATACAGGGAGCCCAATTCCATACTCTGCAGCATATCAGAGGCCCCCTGAATTCCTCATTCTCTATAAAAGGGGAGCAGCCCTGGCCTTTCCAGCATACCATCTTGTGCAGTGATTGAAGGGATGAGCGATTCTCCTTCCTTCCATCGCAGGTGTTTGAGCACTTGAGTTCTTGGCAGCATTTCAGCAAACGACATCTAATAATTAACCTGTCCAGATGTTGACAAGTGGCAAGTCCTGCTTGGACTGAGTCTGGCTTCCAGCTGCTTGATTAAAAGGAAGGAGATGCAGAAATCAATTAGTATGGCTTGCAACCAGGAGGTGGAGAAGCAGGCGGCTTGGTTGCGTGCGGGATCACTTACCTGGGCTGGGTATCTGATGGGGATGAACCCAACCGGGAAAGAGGGCGGGGCAAAACCATTTTAGAGCATGTGAAAAACCCAAGCATAGTCTCCCCCCCCCCCCCTAATTCAAGACGTGTCTTTCATCAGGGAACATGCAGAGATGCCATAAAGGCCAGTGCCAGTCTGGAGCACTGCCTATCAACTCAGAAGAGGAGTCCAACACACAGCTACCTGACTTGCCCTCCGAGTGTGTATGTGTACGCATAGCCCTTGGCAGTCTGTGTTAAAATGAGGAGAGGAAGGAGCAGGAGCCAAGAGTGGTGGGTACATGGAGACAGCAACAGGGAGAGGGTTGACTAATAGTTCATCCTTTGTGCATGAACTGGGAGCAGGCCGCACCGAACAAAATGAAATTTATTTCTGAGTAAAGATACATAGGATTGCACTGTAATGGGGGCAGAGAGGAAATATGCGTTAAAAACACGCACTCACATGCACACAGCTCTACATTCAGCAGTAATGCCAACCCTGCCTTGGTAACCACAGTGGTGAAGGAAACACTTGGAAATGTGATTCTCAGTTACTTGCATATTAAAGATATCCTTTACCTATTAAGTAAAGAGCACCTGTTCACATTTACAAACACCATATGTCTGCATTGGATCTCCCGTTTGACGGTTCTGTTGTCAAACTTCAGCAACCTGAGGACCCTCGTTTTGATTAAAAAACGTTTCATGGTCCCTCAAGCCCTCTTCCATCTGTCTTCACCAGCATAGGAAGCGTCTTGGCAAACCCCATACGCCCCGTGGAGGGTCCCATCTTTTCTTGTCCTCAGGACTTTGCAGAAGGATCATGCCAAGTGAATTTAAGGAACAAGGGCTTCTTCTCTGGGCCCGGCCTTATACGGTCCAGTCTTAGGTGGTAGCTGACTTTAAAGGGCCACAGCTCAAAAGAACTGTTTGACCCAAGTTCTAATCAATCGTATCCCTTCATTGAGATGGATTCAAAGGAAGCAAGATGTTTCCGTGTTGGTTAATAACTTGTGAATAGATACCAGTGGACCAGAAGTGGAAAGGATTCTGGAAAACTTTCCAGAACTGCTCACAGAAGTAGGAAGAAGACCAGTCACACACAACCTAAACTTCTGGTGTTTAGCTGAAAGTGGCCACTGGTTCCTGTTGTCTATGGATACAGAGTGGACTGGACACTGCCTCTATAGAGAAATCCATTGGAGAGAAAATCAGTTCCGTTTATACTGAAAATAGTCACAATGGTATTAAGACTGTGCCTTTACGCTTCACTCCGTCAGCAGAGCTGGCCTTTGATCCTGGCAACTGATAACCATGTTTTTTGGGCTGTTGCTCTGAGTGGAGGGGATCAGGAAGCTGTGAGCTCCAAGGAGGAGAGAGCCAGCCCCAGTCCCTTTCTCCTGAGGAGGAGATTCTCTCCCCCTTGCAATTCCTAAAAAACCAGTAGGGTTCCTTTTCCAGATAGGCATGGCAAGGACATGCCCTCTGTCCTTTCAAAGAACTCATGGTGGACCCTCAGGGTTCGCCAAGCCCCAGTTTGAGAAACGCCTTTTTAATGTTCACAGCTGTTTATGGTTGCCAGCTCTGGGTTGGGAAGTACCTTGAGATTTGGCGGGTGGAGTTTGGAGAGGGTGGGGTTTGGGGAGAAGAAGGGCCTCAGCAGGATATAGTGTGATGAAGTCTACCCTCTAGAGCTGCGATTTTCTCCAGGAGATTTGATCTCTGCTGCCTGGAGATAAGTTGTAGTTCCAGGAGATCTCAAACTACCACCTGGAGGTTGGAGCTGCCAGATTCAGTTCTGTCTTCTTATGTATATTTATTTGTAAGTAAGTTCCCATAAGTTCAATTGGATTTACTCCCAAGTAAGCATGCATAGGCTTGCAGGCTATGAGATATCAGTCAGTTAATGGCTAGATTCTGCAAGTAGGGATGGGGGAATAAGACTTTTAAAGATTACATTACAGTTACCTAAATGCATTACCAACGACATTTTAGCTTTTTCATACACTACTGTTAGTGTGCATGCGTGTGTGTGGTGTTTCTGTAGTAATGTAAGCAAAATACAGGTCCTTTTAGTTGAGATGGGTATTGGAGGGCAGTAAAGGAAAGTGGAAGAGAAGCAAAGATTAGCCAGTGCTTCATTGAGCTGATTCATTGAACTCTCCATGCCTTATTTTGTGTGTGTGCACATGTGTTTGGCATCTTCAGGTCTTGAATCAACATATATTGGGAATTGGCGATTTGTGTGCACTGTTTGCATATCACTTGCATCCCAACCAGTGGCAGATACAAATTGTTGATGAGCACGGTAGCCTCAAATGAATTACGCCTAGTTCTGATTTTTTGTCTGTTGTGTTTTACTGTTCTTTAGTCTGGCTGTGTGAATGTTAATGCAGTTTAGCAACTGAAAGGTTCACATGTTATGGGGAAAAAATCCTGAGTTTGCATTTTTGTCCTCCATAAATAATAGACTCCATGTTTTCAACATGTTTCAAGAGCAGTGTGTTTTCTAATTGCCTTTTAATGTTGTTCCCCTAATATTTCCAAATGGGTCTCAACATGTTTGATGAAAGTCAACGTTGGCCACTTAGCCAAAGCGAGAAGCTTTGGAAGTTTTCCGTCTAACATCTGGGTACTGCTGGAAACACTTGGAAATTCTTGGATGCACACTAAAGGATTATGATTCAGAAAGGTACTTTGGAAAAGGGATAGGGACTTGTAAACTGTGCTACTGTGTACTATCTGTTACCATTAGTATGCTTTTATTAGGTAATTTCTGCATTGTTTAACACGGCGTGCTTAATTACTTATACATGCTCAGCATTGTTTTAGTTCTGTATTTGGATATCTGCTTGTTTCCAAATGTTATGCTATCCAAGTCTGATTGCTTTGCCCCAGCCACTGATCCATGTTGACTCGCATTATGTAATCCGCTTTGAGTCTCAGTGTGAAAGATGGACTATAAATAATGCAAATAAATAAATGCATGATAATTATTGCCTTTGGTCTGTTCAGTAATGCAATAACAGCTTCATCTGCAGGACGTGGCACCAACTGGAAGCTTGTTAAATTGGAGGCACCAAAGGAGAATAGGGACCTTTTCCAGACACTGAGTTTATTAGTAAAACAAACTGCATTTCTCCCAGATGCAGTTTCACGGCACCGTCCTTTTTACTGCTTCTTTTAGATCTGGATTGAAATGCCAATCCTTTGTTTCCAGGCATTCTGCTTTGGAATTTCATTTTAAGAGGCAAGCAGGTGATTGAACTAGATTCATGTTGTGTTGCCTGTAACTGCATTTGTTGTGCAATTGTGCAGCATTATATGTTTTGAATAATATGTAGGGTGGAATGAGTGCTGAGGCTTTTTCCAGTAAAGTTTAAAAGCGTTGTTTGCATAGCTGGCAAAAGATGACATTTATGCTAAGGACCCTTTTAATATTTTCTTTTCTCTTAGCTCAGCAATGCACAGGGAAAGAGCGTGCTTCATAGGAATTTAAGAAAAATGGTAAGCTTAGGGGCAAACTGGCATGCATGGTGTGCTGGAAAAGTACTGCAGAAGGCTACACAAGCCCTGGGGATAGTGATCTTGAGTGCAAAACACATTTATTTGTTTACTTTATTAACATGCTTTATACCCCCACCTTTCTTCCCACTGGGGCCTAAGGTGGTGTACGTAATTCTCTCCTCCATTTTATCCCCACAGCAACCTCGTGAGAGTGGTTTATTGGGCTGTGTGTGTGTGACTGGCCCAAGGTCACCCAGCAAGCTTCCATGGCAGAGGGGGGATTTGAACCCCATCCTAGTTTGACACTCTAACCACTCGGGCTCAGGAGGAAGGGTCCTGAGGAAGGCCCCAATAAATTGTTGAGCATTACTGGGTGCCGTTGCAAAGGGAGTCCGATTTTCAGCAGCAACGAAGTTTGAAAGATCTGGAATGGTAGTCAGCACCTGGATTCACGATGTTTGCTGCCTGGATGGGGGGCGGGGGGCGGCAAAACTGCTGGCCGAAAGAGTTACTAGTTCTGCAGTACTGTGTACCAATGTGTGGTAGTGGAGAGTGCCATCAAGTCATAGCTGATTTATAGGGACCCCTGGTGGGGTTTTCAAGGCAAGAGACTAACTAGAGTTGCCAGGTCCCCCTCCCCCTCCCCCCATGAGCAGGAGATCTGGAGCCCAACTCCTACCCTCTCCTTTTCCTTTTGATGTGTGCTCACTCCCAACTTGCGGGATGACGGCACTTCTGTGATGTCATTGCGTGGGTCATGGGCCACCCTGGGAGCGCTCCTGTGCTCCCCATGGGGCTGAATTGCGCCTATGCAGTGGCCTGATTTGGCCTGAATTGACCTGGATCCTGCCGGTGCAGAGTGCGGCAGTGCTCCCGTGCTATGCAGCGGCCCAATTCATCCTGAATCCAGGCTGATTTGGGCCAAATTGGGTGCTGTGGTGTGCGGGAGCATGCCTTGCCTCCTGGGCGCGCAGTGCGCCACCCAGGGCTGCACCCTGGGAGGCACATTTCCTCCCACCGGCCATGTAAGCAAGGGCAGGGGGTGGAGGGTGGGAGTGGGGAATCGTCCGCCCCCAGCGGGGGACTGGCATCCCTAAGACTAACAGAGGTGATTTGCTGTTGCCTGGCTCTGCAACCCTGCTCTTCTTTGGAGGTCTCCCATCCAATTACTAACCAAGGCCAACCATGCTTAGCTTTCGAGGTTTGGCAAGATCGGGCTTGCCTGGGCTATCCAGGTCAGAAGAGACCAATGATACCACCAGAACCCCCCCCCAGTAAACAGTTACTACTATGAAATATGCAAAAGTACATAATTTGCACAGCTTTCTTCCAAATTGGGGGGTGGGGGTACTCTGTCTCAAATACCAAACATTAAAACTGATCTGTGAAGAAGTGAAAACAAATTTATTAATATTTCATTGTAGGTCTGAATACTTGCTATGGAAGAATGGCTTTAATTTATCTTCAAAATTCCAAAATGTCAAGAGTTGCGTACAGACTTCATAGAGTCACAAAAATAAAGTTAAGAGCGTGAAAGTATAATTAAACATAGACAGCAGGGAAAATAATAACAATACAAAAGTGCCAAAGGTCATCTGAAACAAGTTTTCACTTCTCTGTGACAGAGAAGAGAGACAGCGAAGTACAAGCGCGAGGGCATTCCTAGAGCGGCTGCTATGGCACTGGCCTGTTCCTCGCTCTGCGCCTGCTGCCCGGCCTGCCCGGCATGTCTTCACTTATGGGGAGGTCACATGGGAGCACACCGAGCTTATCCAGGGCTTGGCCTCAAAGCCCAGACCTTGATTCAGGCCTGGAAACATGCTGCCCAGTGTCCATCGCCAGTGTCAGTGTAATTGTTTCAGTGTCTGAGTTGTGTCTGGTACTTTGAATCTCCTGCAGCTTCTGAGCTCTCTTTGACGTGGCCCCAGGTAGCGCCTGTTGCATCAGTCCCATCTCATGCACACCAAGGCATGAGCAAGGCCAGCCAGTGGCTGTCCCTTCCAGCACAGGGCGCCACTGGGCCCGTTTTATCCCACTGCGGTAAAAGAAAACGTTCTGGATCACTGCCAACACTGGGGAATCTAGGAGTAAGGTGAGATCCAAACCGGTTCCCTTTACGGTGTTGAAGGCAGATGTTGGATGCTTCACCGCCACAGTTTGACCCACTCGAGGGTGCCGTGTTGACAAGTGGCCTTTGCTCATAATCACAGAAAATCAGCAAATACCTTAATCGAATGATCTGATCTCTTAAAATGCTTCCATTCAGGCTGCATGAGTGGGTTTTTCTTGAGACAGCAGTATTCTTTCTCCCTAAAGCAAACTCACGATTGCGAGTGGAAAAAACCTCCATTAATTACCTGTGTAGGAAAAGGGACATAGGTTACGTGCAGTGATGTTGTAACTATGGAAACTCTTTCCCAGGATGCAGATCGGATTTAGAATCCCATTTTTTAAGTTCACGCTTCATGTTTGGTTCATTGAATTAATCTGCTAATCTCAACAAGTTATTCAATTAATGCTTCCAGTTCAGTACATACGCACGAGCAGCCATACCGTCACGTTTGGAGCGTAAGCCTTCCTCTTTCTCTGAGGCCTGTCCGATGGCCAGCAGTAGAGCCCCATCTTACAGTTGTGAGGTGGGCGTGGAGGGGAGATATGGAAGGCTCCCTGGGGTGCTGGTGACGGAGCTGAGAGGTGAACGGGGGGTCTCCCAGCTCATCGCTCATGCTCTTTGACTGTTGTGTTGCAGCCGCTCAGTAAATGGAGCCGTTTGAACATTTTTGCATGTGGCTGTCTTTCTTTCTTTCGATGATATGTCAGAATAGTTCCTTTTGCAGCAGTGGTGGGAACGAAGAGGGGATTGGCTTTCTGTACCAAGTTCCTTCTGTTAATGGGCTTGATCAGGCATACTGCCTACTGGGATGCGGTTGGCAGGGGAAAATAAGAACCACTTCTAATTTCTGGAGGCTTTGTCTCTCTCTAGCTCTCTAGGTCAATTAAGGATACTGCAGAATGAATTTTCTAAAGGGTATGATGACTAAGGGAACCAGCGAACGTGGCTTCTAACAAGCAGTTGGCAGGAGGCTGGGCTGGGCTGAGCTGTGGGATTTTAATGCAAGGTTGGATTGCACTTGGGCACAATTTTAACTGTTTTGATTTTGAAGCCTTGATCCATTTGCAAGGTAACCTAACCATGTGGTACAATTCGGGAGCAGGGACCGGAGCACTTGTCCAATCATGTGAAAGGAGAGCATCTTTCTTTCTGAGATGGATGAATCACCTCCACTCCCAATGCTCATGATAATATATCTGAGGATTTTACCTTGGGTTTTCTCCTCCCCAGCAGGGACCCAAAGCAACTTAAAAGAAGAACAAAATACAAGTTAAATAAAATACTGTTTAAGTAGAAAAAGACGCAAAATTCCTTTCTTCGTGCTGTGTCCTGAAGGCCCTTCTGCAGAAAGAGGTGTGTGTACAGTTGCCAGGGGTCCCAGAGGTCCAAGCAGGGGTCAGGGGGCTGGGCGTCAGGGGGCAGCAGGGCACTTGCCTAGTGCACTGCATGATCCCACACTCCCCCTCCACAGAGGAATCCCAGTGCGCACTGATTGAAACCTGCCCCTTTGGGGGAGGTTTTCACTCTGAGCATGCTCTCATGTGTTGTGGCTCCTTCCTTCGTCCCATTGGATAGGATGAAGTGAGCGCTCAGAACAAAAACTGACTGCAGAGGGACAGTTTGCAGTCAGTGCACACCGGGATTCCTCTGTGGAGGGGTAGCATGGTCAAACACTTCTCCCCCCTCCTCCCCCAGGTCAGGTGAGTAGGGCCAGAGAATGGCAGGTGGGGGCCGGGGTTCCCCGCCGCGGATGGGGAGATGGCAAGCCTAGGTGTGTGTAGAGGGGCAGGTGCTTAACCACAAGTCTTGGTCAGAGGGTGGGGTGCCCCTGCTTCACCCCCCCTCCTTTAGGTACTGCTTCCTAACAACAACAGCAACAGTTTTAGGTGGGCAGCCATGTTGGTTTGCAGTAGAACAGCAGGATTTGAGTCCAGTGGCACCGGAGAGACCAACAAGATTTTCAGGGTGTCAGTTTTTGAGAGTCAGAGCTCCCTTCTTTGTACACCACTCTTCTGGACAGATTCATGCCCCCTCAGAGTGGTCAACAGAGTCAAGTGTTATTATCCCCACAATACAGCTGGGGAGCTGAGCTGAGAGGAGGGGCAGATCCAAGGCCATCTGCTGAGCTCATGGCAGTAGTGGGATTCAAACCAGCAAACAGCTGCCTTGAAGCCCAACCACCTAACCATTACATTACACCAGGACAGAGTTCCATTTTCCTCCCCTCTCCACTTGATATGGCTTCCTGACTATGGCACTCGGTTCATTGGGTCTTTGCAGGAGAGATTCTTACGTCACTGTTTTTAGAGCTTGGAGCATTCATCTAGCATATTTTAAGGCTGTCATTGATGTAATTAATCGAGTAATCTTTGTAGTATCCTGATGCCAGTATCATTATTCCCATAATAGAGATGCGAGGTTGAAGAAGAGCAGCTTGTCCAAGGTCCGCCAGATTCCCCAGGCCTGGGATCTGCAGTGTACTGGCTTCCAAATGTTTGGAAACAGATTGCCCTTGTTCCAGATGCTCCGCGCCACCCACAAAGTGTGGCATTCATTCATCCTATTCTTAGGTAAACCTGAAGACCCCCGTGCACTCTCCACAGCTCTATGAAAAATATAAGTGATCAGCTTTCATGCTGACAAATGGAAACTGTCATTTCATTTTTATCCCCAATTATACAGCTCCGGGACCAATTTTTCAGGTGGAATGTTGGAGCCATTAAAAAGAAATAAGTAAACTATACTGCATTCCATCATTTTTCTGGCAGCTGCCCAATGGTCTGTGTAGCCTTATTACATGTACGTTTTTATATAGATATTTTTCTTTTGGCCTCCTGTTTTTTAACTCTCTACTGTCTTCTGCTGTGGGAGGTGGGAGCATTAGAGCACATTGGCCTCTTCCAGCAGGAAATGCAAGTTGCTCCTAAGTTTGTGCCCATGCCTCCCCTTGTTCTTCACTTGGAACATGGGAGGTCTCTCCATTGGGTCTTTCCTTTGTTTTCACTCTATTCCTGTATTCTTGCAGCAACTTCAAGTGGATATGGAAGATGTTTCACATTTCTGAGCAAGGTTTATCTTATCCGAGCTGGGCTTATGCATTATCTGGACACCTGTTTGCAGGGATTCTTCTGTTGCAACATCAGTACTTGAAGGCTCAATTGTTCAAGTGGATTTTTTTGATAACTTCTTTTGGCAGTTGCAAGAATGTCCCCCACTGATATCTCCGTTTTATCCTGTTTGAATGGAGTTATGCTGCGCTTCTGTTCTTTTCTTTGTTCCTCTCCGGATTATTGGCTAGTGGTGGTAGCACCGAGTGCCAGTTTGTCTTGTAGAACATGGATATTCTAAGGAGGCTTGTCAGATGTTCGCATGGTTTCTTCCCCCTCTGAAAGCCTGCGGGCCGAAACGTATCATCATGGTTGGGTCTAGAAATATTTTGGCAAGTCTACCTTGGAAGTGGCCACAGAATCAAGCCTCTTTCATAGCAAAAGAGACCCCAGAGGGAGCTGGAGGCAACTTCAGCCCAATATAGATTGGGAAAGATGAACTTGCTTTGGCAGGAAGTAAAAAGGAAGAGCGGGAGCTGGGAAAAACACCAATTGCTATCATAACAAATAACTCTTCTGACAAAAGTTAGAGCACTTTCAAAAGCTTTTCAGAAGTAAAAGCTGTCATTATGGAACTTGTCCACTTCTCAAGGACAAACATAGCTTCAGTCCACATCCACCTGCCACTGTGAATGCTCGCCATTTATCAGTGCAAAAGTCAAAAATAATCTCACATCCATTATTTTTCCATCTTAAGTTTCATGTTCTTGTTGCTGTTTGCCATTTAGAGACGGGAGTTGGGTGTTTTTATGTTGTATCTTATTACAGACTGCTAACTGGCAAAGATTAAATGCTTTTTGGATGAAATCCCTTAAGTTTAAAGATCCAGCTGACACACACTCTTTTTTTTTTTTTTTGGTTAGAGCTTAATATAGACATAGTCCTTTGGAATCCATCCTGCCTGGTTGACCCTGTATTGCAGAAAGTAAAATGAAATCTGAACCAGTAGGATGATGGAAATAGCACTGGCTTTGTTTGCAAGGAGAGGAACCAGCTGCTGTTGGGAATGTGGTTCCCATTTTCAGGGGCGGTGATGGGAAAGCTCCTACAGGCCTAGCTGCAGAG